>NC_089978.1:64494970-64800828 GCF_036417845.1 Apteryx mantelli | reverse complement strand
TCAACATTCAAAGCCTTTTTATCATGGTGAATCAGTGGAATTTTATTTCTTTTATAAGATTTGTAATGACATTAACATTAAAAACTTGTCAATAGCACAGCTTAGACCACCTAGAGGCTCTGAAAGAGGCTCCAAAAGGCCAATTAAAGCTCCTTTTTTTTAATACTTGTTTTTCCCTCGGATGTATTATAAATTGTGCATTTTTTAGTGAAAGAAAATAAGACTTCCCCTTTTCTATCTAGTTTGAAAATAATTAGCTGAGAAAAAATGCCATTTCTCCTCTGGACAATCCCAGATTCTTTTTAATTCCTCCTGTCCTTCTTGCAATAGAACTGGTATGTTCTTGAAAAAAAAAAAGAAGAAAAAAACCCCCAGAAAGTACAGACATGCTGGACCTCTTCATTACTCAAGGTTTCCTGATATTAAGTGATAATATTAATGGTTGCCTGGAAAAGGCTCTGGATCCTCCCTTCTCTGTAAAAATGGCTTCTTAATAGAGCTGACTTAACCCGCTGCGGGCAAATGCTGGATACTGGAGCACAGTCGCCATTTCAACCCCTCCCCAGCAGGGTGTCACTTAAACTCCAGATCTTCCAACTTCTTGTCACAAAGCCAGTTTGAATTTTGCTTCAGAACAAATATTTAGCAGAGGCTAATTGTTCAAGAATACAGAAAAGCACTCAGTGAGGATTTAAAAAACCATCCACAAAACAAAACATCTTGGTTTCTGAATTCATGACAGATATCTATGCTATCTGTTTAATATTTGTTCCTTAGCACTTTCAAGAAGGCAGATACGAATATAGGGGTATCCTTAGGATCTTTTTTTTTTTAAATCTGGCTTTCATTAATATATTCCTCCACACACATTAGTTATCGTCTATAGAACACATATAACAAAGCAGCTTATACAACTTGTACAACCTATGCCCATGGGCTGTAGGCATGACTTGATACGAGTGTTGTTATGTTAGCTCTGTTAGCATCTGAGTCATCATTTCCAGTCTTTCATTAACGACTTTTACGTGTCTTTAAATTGCACAATACTGCTTACACCACAGTGACCTATGCACAGTTACACCCCTTCATTCAGCCTGCCTGTTAAAACAGAGGAAATGAGACACACTGCACCTTCTGTAATCAAACATGGTTTTACTATAGGTCTTTTCTTGAAGGCAATAATGATCAGATTAGGAGTCATAACTCCAAGTGGAGCCACAGCAGTTGTGAGAGGAATTGCAAGATAGGTAAAAAATGATTGAAAATGGTTATTTATGCTAGTATTTGGGAATAAAATTAAGAGGGGTAAAAAGCTGCAGAATGTGGAGTCCTGGGTAGGCTCAGGGCCAGTTTCTATAAACACTTGCCTGCAAAAAGAACACTGATATGTGAACATCACTGCATTACTCATACCAGTGCTTGTCTATACTTGCATACTGCTTTTCACTTCTTCATCTTGGCTGATAAAAGTGTTGATAGCACTAGAAATGGCTATAACAACAAAAATAAGATGCCCCATTATCAGGCTCATCTTCAAACACATCACAGAAAACATGTTCTAGCAAAATAAAAGACCTTGCTGGGCTTGCTACTGGTTATACTGAGATAGCTAAATTGATGAAAGACTGTTGTATACACAGATTTTTGAGGGATTTCAGATACAGCAGGTTATTAGTTTTATAAATCTTCAAAGTTTGGGGAGGGGGCATGTTATACATTATTTATATTAATAGGGACTTTAGAGCCAAGGAAAAGGTCTGAGTTGTGGGAACTATCCTGGGGAAAATGGATGTTGTATACTGTGCCTCATGTACAGGCTGTTTAATCACTGTTAAGATATATACTGCCCTATCTACAAAGCAATTCACAGAAGTCAAACTCATGAGTGTCCCATGAGATTGTGGGATTTAGTGAGTGGTTCACTCTCCTTTAACTCTTTCACAGAGTTGAGGATAGCTGCTCTCCAGGGCAGCCTGCTGAGAACAGAGAATTCAGTACAATGCTGGCCCTAGCACCATGGTATTGAGTTTTAGGAAAAAAACCCTCTGTCCTTGTTCTGTTGTCCATGATCCCTGGACCAAGCCAAAGGTCCCATCCTAGGGGAAAAAAAAAAAAAAAAAAAGACTGATGGAGCTGCTCTGTACTTCAAGAGTCCCCTATAATGACCATGCATCAAGCTAGAGAATGATGTATTAACTATTCAGCTTTGAATTCCTCGCCAGTTTTCTGGTGGATTTTGAGTATGGTGTCAGGTTAGAACCTCAGAAGACTTAATTAATTCCTGCCCAATATATTACAAAGCACGACATTGGAAACTATTTCACTATTATTGTTTTTGTAACCAAGAGCTAGGTGCTATCAAATATAGGTTTACAGAAAATTTAAGGTAGTTGTTTTAGTAGATGCATCAGTATTTTCCCATTTTGATCATCTTTTTGTGAATATTTAGTTACTAATTCGTTTTTGAAAGCAGCAGGACTATTGTGGTGATTGTCAAACACAGAGGATTAAGCAAGACATCATGAAATAACTCTATATTTCAGATCTCCTTCTTTCTGAAGTAGTTTATATTTGAAACTCCTCATAGGTTTTATGGACCCAAAGAAAACATTTGTTCATTGTAACTGCTTTTATTAAGTGATTTGTTTGAGATTATTGAATAACTTGTTCATATCTTTTATACTTTGGCTAGCTGGTCCTCAGTCGTGAAAGACTTCTAATAGGGTTATGATAATTTGTGCTAACTTCAAAAAACTAAGAATACTTTACTGAACTCCATAAGGAATAATACAGCTAATTTTATTTCTAGAGATAAGTCGAAAGAAAGGGATGTAAACTGTAATGTTTACTTCCCATTCTTAATGGATCATGCACTGATTATGTGAAAACAGAGACAACGGTAACAGCAAGGCCATACTGGTTAGTGCTAAAGAACCAACACCACTGACAACGATGCTGGACTTTGTGTGAAACTCATTTTCACTTTGTTTTCCTCCTGTGTTTAATTTATAATAACCTTCAGGAATTCTTCAAGCTGAGAAAGGAGCCATTTCAACTGTTCTATCAGGAGAGTCAACAACATAGAGTCTTCCCTTGTGAGTAATAGTGTATTAACTGTGAAGGTTATTTTTACTCTTGCAAACACAGAGAGAGAATAAAATAAAAATAATAAATATTTCTGCAAGCTGAATTTTGTTTGGTTAGGGAAGATATAAACAAAAGAAAATAAAAAGCTTTTGGAAGTTAGAGGGAAAAAAAAACAAAACAGGTACATCATTTTTAATATAAAACCAGTCCTTTAATTGATTGATTAATTTTTAGAAATTTTTTTTTTTCCATTGAAAGTAAATTAACTCTTTTTTTATCCCCTGCTTTCTACAATTGACTTGTTATTTCCATTCAGTTCCTAGTATTCTTTAACATTTTTATCATGGATATTTCAATGGAAAAACTGAGGTCTTCTTTAAAAACTTCTGGGACATTAAACAACTAATTTTTATTCAGGTGAAACTCTTGAAAAAAACTGACAGGTATTTTCATTGTCTTTCAATAATACCTATTTCATAAATGTAAAACTACATTTGTGGGATACATCTCCAGAAAATTATGTGAGCTGGGGAAGCATGAAGCAGCACTTTGAGCTCTCTCCACAATTACTACAGGCAAAAATTGATTGCTTATGAATTATTCCTAGTGATTAGGTAAACTGAGAACTCCTACTAGTCCGGTTATGAGCTTGTGGAGGTTTCCTCACTGCAAGCTATCATGAACTGTGTGGGTACTGCATATTTTTTATCCTCTGAACTGGATTTTCATTTTAGCTTCAAGCAAAAATACATACGATTAAAACTGAGGTTCAGAAGATCCATCCAGGTTCTCCAGTGGCAGTTCTGTGCTAGGAATTGTATTTACACAAATTAGCTCCAGCAGCCTCTGCAGAACAGCACTACTCTTATTTGTGGCAGCATTTTAATGAAGTGTGGGCATTTAAAATAAGATTTTGAGGGTCATGCAGAGTTGAACTGAAACATTTATCTGCATTTACATCTTCTGGGGCTCATCTTGCATTCCTATGTTCTCTAATCTCCTCCGAAAGTCAATGGTAACTTTGTGTTCACAGAAATCAAACAGCCAGGGCCACATTTAAAGGTCACTGTCCCAGAAGCTGGCCATTATTCAGTTAAATGGCATTCCCATCAAGAATTATTATATTGAGAAGAGAATATTTATTAGCATACCTGCCTAGGAGGGAATGTGTGTGTACATCTTTGTGTGTATGCATGTAAAGAGATATATAAAAAACCATAATATTTGTGTCTGGATTCTGATACAGAATATTGTTCTTACCCTGAAAGATATTTTGCCTTTCAAAGTCTTAGAAAGCCAATAATTACTAGTGAAATGTTAATCTGTTGCCAGTAATCTCAATACTATCCCATCTTTTTAAGACTGGATTCAGGTTAAAGAAACAGAAATCACCATTTGGTCTGACCAGTACTGTATGAAGGTGACATCTTCATGTGTATATAATAAAACTGGTAAACAAACCTCCAAATCCTCTCATCTTTTATTCCAATATGATATAAACTGGGCTGGTACTAGACAGCCAAAGAATGTATATTTTTTAATGATGAACTCTCTCTGATTTATACAGTATCTGAGGAAAAAAAAAGGGATAAAACAACTCCAGTTTTCATTTCACTTTATTGTTATTTAGCTAGTGAAAATTGAAACAATTCTGTCATTTTCCTGACAATGTAATGACATATGACATACAAAGGAAAGAGAAATAATTATTATGGACTTCATATATCAAAAAAGATGAAAATTCAACCAAGATGTAAATGTTGCAGTAGAAATAACAGTCCCAGCTAGGAAAGATTTTTCATTCTTACTGTCAACATTCCTTAAAATTACTTTTCTCCTAATGATGATTGAGATCCAGCTTACACACCTAGAATGAAGTTCTAATTTTACACTTGTAGCTTCAGATCAGAAGTACTGCACGTATATCAAAATTAAGCGTTAAAATATTTGTCAGCATTTCTGTTGCAAAGGACTATGGTTTGTCTAAAGCTCTGCTTCTCATTTTTGTAAAACCACTTGATCATAAAAACTATATATTGGCAAGATGCCATTCCTACTTCACTGTGATCTTTTTATATGCTTCTTTTTATGTATTTCTGTGCCTATCTGTATGTGCTTTGGGGTTTTTATTAAATTTTAATCTTTTTGAAGCTCCAGGCCTATTGATTTTCATAATCTTAGTCATTTCCCATCAGAAATAAATAGTAAATACAATTACTTGGTTTCATACTGGGAGCCTTTTGAACTATATAAAGACCTTTCCACACCCAGCCACCAGACTCTGCAATCATGCATTCTATATATATCACTGGGTTTACAGAAAATAATATTAGAGAGTTATGAAACTGCATGATGCTATATTTTATACTTGCATTCCTTCACCTGAGAAACTGTCTGTCTTCATACCATAATAGCTTCAGCTCATTACTTTAGACTGTCTCTGTTTTTATAATCCTTAATAGTCCAATCCTCATATAGCTCTTCAGTTTTCTTCTTATAACTTCTATAGGACCACAAGGAAATCACTTATACTTATGCAAAAGAAATTAAATCTTTACATATACTTTAGTTGTGGTACTTCATTAAGGATTTCTTGAAGAGGTCTAAATGAACCATGAACATTTAAGGTGGGTTGGTTTTGTTTTTTGAATAAAAAAATCAAGACCTCAGATTTCTGGACCTAGGTTTGTATTTTTCTTTAATGACATTTTTTAGAGGACTATATCTGCTCAAAGAAACTGCATCCATATTTTCTACTGAACTTGGTGATATGAAGCCATTCCTCAGGGAACGCAAGCTGGAATGCAAAACTTGTGGATTGCCAAAGCTGTTTTGAGGAACTCTGAAATAAAGCACTGATGTGAATAATGGTGCACATGTTTAGCTTTCTCGATGATGCTGGTTGCCTGGTAACCAGCAAAAGGCATATGTCAGAGAAGAGTTCAAATGAAACAGCTAACAACAATCTCTGCAGCATAAGGAAAGGGAAGACCACTGATTAGCTCACCCAAATTGTTTTATATAGGAATCCAGTCGTGTTTTTATTGCTATGAATATCTAAGCTGATTCCAAATCTTAATTTAGCACAACATTTGTGGCAGTTCTTAATTAGTGCCAGAATTTGCATCTCTGTAGAGATAAAGTCTTTATTTGCAAAAGGTGCATGGTGCCCCTTCTCAGTAGCATCTAATGGAAAAACATTATTTCCTTTGATTTGTGGCTCACTTGGGGGGGGCAGGTTTGTATTTTCACAAAGTTACACTGTATTTTGTGTGCAGAGTCAGTGGACCCTCAAAGACAAAGGTCAGCTATGCTGTAAAAGAAGTCACAGGACCACAGACTTATTTTGTATGGATTTTTAAAAAATATGTTAGCAAATATATCATTTAAGCAGCTGTGTTCTTTGGTATATTCCTTTGGTTGAGCCTTTTATTCTAAACAGAAAAAGTAATCATTTTTTCAAGTATTCAGAAAATGATGTCTATCCATGCCTAAACATTAGGATACACTCCTTAATTACAGAGTTAGGTACTCATTTTTGCCTGCATGCCACTAGGGTTCATATTTTATGTGATCAGTGTCCTTGCTTATTTTCAGAATGCATGTGCAATCAAATAGTTTCCATTAGGATAGCTGTTTTTTTTCTTTTTTTTTTTTTTTTTTTGGGGGGGGGTGCTTCTTTCAGCCCAGTATCTTACTTATTTAAAACCCCAAATGTATTAATCTTTCCAGGGTTCTTGTCACAGTAAATGATATTTTTTTTAAAGGAGACTTAGGACATTACAATTAGATTTCATTGACAAAAATATGAATAACAGTTGAATTCATCTATCTTATTATATCTGAATAACACTTGGGTCTGCAGCATAAGCTTTTCATCTCATTTTCCTCTGTTGTCAATGGAGAGGGACAGCCCACTTTTCTTAGATTGCGATGAATTGCTATCAGGGGGTGCTAGATTTTTTCCATTAAGTATGAAGGAAATAGACAACTATCACAGAATAAAAATATATTCATTAAATAGCAAATATTAGATGGAAAGAATGCACTTTTTTTCTAAGTAAGTAACAATAAAAAGATAGGAATAACCATTCGGCATTGCAATTGCTAAGGCTCATTACTAATACCAAATTAGTCCCCAGAATATCAAATTGCTTACCCAGAAAATAAGAAAAGCTACTAGTAAGCATTTCTAAAAATCTTTGATTTAGCATGATTTGTTCATCACCACAGTAATAGTGTCATAGAAAAGATCCAGCCTTCTAGTACAGTATTCCTCTATCTTATACATGAAATCAACTAAACAAGAAATTACCTTCTTTTTTCCTGAAATTGTTAACCCATACACAATATATTTTCCAAGGCTTGCAATAAATAGGGCTGTACAACACTAATACATTCCTAGAATGGGGCCACCTTCCTTTCCCTTTTGTAGGTACGGCTCTTCCTTTTTCTTTTTGTATTCTCTTCCTCTTCACTACCAAAGCATCTGGCTTTGAGAGCATGAACGGAGGACATCAGAGCTCATAGCAGGCAGACGAATTCCCTTATGGTTATCGAGAAGCTGAAATAAGCAATTCTAAGGAAAGTCCTACATTTTCATGTCCTGGGATGAAACAGTCTTGAAGTCTCTGTGAGAGACAGTGGAGGTGCAGTCTGCTGGCATGCTGTAGGAACATTTATTGAACAGTGAATTTATTGCACAATGGTAACAAAAAAGACACTGCCCTGTCAAAATTCAAGTCCTTGCTCTGAAGCAGTGAAGTCCCAGATGTTCTCAATGAACACCATAACCCATAATCTCATTGTGAGAACTGGCTGAATATTTGCATTAGAATCAAAATAAAGATTTCTCTTGAGTTATAACTCATAAAAGAAATTATAGCCTAAGCAAAGTGTTTAATATAGGGAAAGAAGGAAAGAAGGAAGGAAGGAGAAAGAAAGAAAGAAAGAAAAAGAAAGAAAGAAAAGGGAGGGAGGAAGGGAGGGAGGGAGACAGGGAGGGAGAGAGAAGGAAGTCAATCTTATAAAGGAAATTGTTGGGCAACTTTAAACACCAACTGGAAGTGCAGAAAAGACAGGAAGTACTTGGGTGACTGAGACTGATCTGCTGGAGTTACAGTCAGCTATCAAATAGATGTGTTGCTGAATAAGATCAATAGAAGGCCTCCCCATATGAAGTATGAACCATAAAATGGAAATTTTGCTACTTAAATAGTAAGCCTTGATCAGAAGGGTTAGAAAAAAAGTGTGATAATGTTTGCTTCTTATCCCTGGTTTAAATAAAAGCTCATCATAATAAAATGCTACAGCCCATGTTGTAAATGTATAACAACATCTTCTTTGTCAGTGTGTTTCAGAAGTGTTCATTGCATTTACTCTTCTCTCAGTCTGGGAAATTAAAATTAAAGATATTTGATTTTTCTTAGGATCATTATCTAGTGCTTTTCAAGTTTTTATTCTATAGCACAGTTCTGCAATATTTTGACTGCAAGCACTTGAGGGAAACAATTTCTTTGTTTTGTTTTTCAGTTTGGGTTGTTTCTCACTGAATAAACAAGGAATAAAAACAATAACGAAAAAAGGCTTTTTTGTCTTAAACCCCTCATCAGATGATCATCTTCTGAATAATCTCAGAGATGTGGTCACTAGTTGCAAAAGACTAGGATTTAGAATCAATCTCTTAATTTTTTAATTAGTCTCTTGATAAAACTGAATTCTTAATCCTATTACATTAAAATCAGTGGAGAAGATGCCACTGATTTGAGTTAAGGTAGGAACAGTACAGCATATTTTGTTCAGCTCTGACCAACAATATCCTCCTAACTACAATAAATCTTTCCTGTGTTCTTAATGTGACAATGAGACATTGTCACTGAGTGGAAAAAACCTCTTACCTGTCAAAGGCTGATACAATTACTATTTTTCTTTCAAGAGAAAATGTGGTGGGAGCAGTCTAGGATATCAAAAAGTTTTTGTTAGGTTTCAGCCATTCTCTGTAAATATGTCCTTAGAAATGACTTAGCCATTTCCTTTTATATATTTCATTAATTCCATTGGGCAGTATTGATGATGACAGCTTTCTCTGAACTCTTTGTCAGAGCTCTTTGAAAATGCAAAGGAATTCCTCATTGCTCTCTATTTCCAGACACTTTTTCTTTCCTGAAGCTGTCTGATAAGTAGGAGAAATCTGTGTCTCACATATGTTCACTTTTGTACTTAACACACAGGGCACCTTGAACAGCAAAGCACAAATAAAACATCTCAAGTTTTGACAGACATAGCTGCTTCTGATTTTAGTATAAATGCTACCTTGCAATTAAAAATGTCATCCTCTTTCACCTTTGCGAGACAACAGATTCCTTTATTGGGGATACAGTTATTTTCATAGGTTTTGCTATTTTTGTCTTATTATTCACTTGAAATATCAATACATGCACATTTCTTATATTACTGAAACAAGACATTTACCACACTTTTTTTATTAATGGAAGCACTCCTAGCTTTTGTCTGACTGTTCTTTTCAGTTACAGAACTAATCAGCAGAGGGAAGTAACTTGCTATGTGAACTGCCACTTTTCCAGTGGTCACTACCTGAATTGCAAAGCTATTTGGAGCTTTGAAATGAAAGAAAATGGCAGTCTACTTTATAGGAAGATGTAAAATCATAGGAGGTTGGATTGTGCAAGCTCTGCCCATCCTTCTGATAAGATGCCTCTACCATAAATTTTCCATTGCTCTTTTCAAATTCACCTTTACTCACTGTAACTAGGAAAGCTAATCAGTTTCTTTGTTATTTTTATATTGTAAAAATAATTTATTGGGATGTGAGGGTAATGTGAGGGTAATGTGTTTCTGGACTTGAATTTGAAGTTGAAAGGAATATGTTTTTCATTTTTTCACATATGCCTCAAAATTCATTTGTTTCTTCTGGCTTTTGGTAGGGCTATCAGAATTTTACCAGCGAATTCTCATAATGAGTGATCAGCAACTAGAGAAGATTAATGTTTTTTTGGAGTTATCTGTTTAGTACCAAAATCTTAGGATGCAAATCTTATTTTCTCAAAGTTTTGTCACAATATAAATCTGCTAAAAAAATATTACTTACTGTCCATGAATACTCCACAGAACTAATATGTAATTTCTTCTCATTTAAATTCATTACACTCTTTGTAACACTGTAAGACTAAGATTTCATTCAGTAGTTGAGAGCAATTTAATGTTTTCCAGCTAAGGAGAACTATGTTCCAAATTGATCGTGTGGAATACAACTGTAATAGACTTTCATACCATGTGAGTGTACAAGTTAGGAGTTGTCCATGATGCCTAACTTGAAGTATATTACTTATGTGTCCCAGTTAGGGCATTTGTCTTACTAGGCTTCATTTATAGATGATGGAAAGAGATGGTGCTCCAGAAGGTGATTCAGAGGAGGAACCTTGTCTTCAGTTCTCTGCATTACCTGCTGGATGGATACATTTCTTCCCTTGAGCTTTGCAGGGAATATCAACAGGCAAGCTTTCTAACTCGTGCACCTAATCTAACTTCCTAAAGTTAGGTGATGTGAAACTATCCTTTTAGCAGGTATGTGTCCAAGCCTTGGTGTTCTCCTGTGCTCCTAAGACAGCATGAATACCTGGCAGTTATGAGACCCACATGGCAACTGAAATAGGATATACCATTAAACTAAGATAGAACTTAATGACTGCATTGTGTCTGTTTTAAAAATTTTAAAGGTATTACTTTTTATTGTGACTGAAATTCTTATGTGTTCAGTTCCCATAAATATTATAGCAAATTAGTTCAGCTCCAAAAATTATCAATAATATACTAGAGATCATTATAGGAAAGCAAAGTTTATTTTTCTAACGCAGGTATTCTCTCTGTTGTGGGAGTGAATTTCATTTTGATATTTATGTCCAGTCAAAATCATCCACTGGAATATCTATTCTAATTTTCTTCTCCTCCCTCACTTCCCATAAGAAACTATCTTGTGAATGACTTTAATAAAGATATGAGAAAAATGTAAGCTATTTGCAAACAATTCAGGTGAAATCAGACTGTCATTTAATTTCATTTCATCATGATGGAAATAAATATTATTGAATGTATTAAATAGAGTCATATAACTATTTGTATTCATACTTGCATAGTTATATAAAACTTCCCATTTCCCTGAAAATTTTTTATCATTTTGTTTTTAAATTATTCTGGATATACTTATGTGAGACCTCTCTACGATTGAACCACAATCTTAAATCAAAGCTGAAAAGAAACCAAAGACTTTTTTAAGAGCAAGAAGTTGGAATTCCAGATTATTATAGCATAGATGCAGGCATGTGAGTAAATTCTATGAGCCTGTACACGTTTCCATAACCCTATACACTGATGCATAGCAGATATATGCACATTTTACCAGATGAAATGCTGATTTCTAGTTGTTAAATCTGAGTGATTAGCAGCTTGGGGCTTGTACTGTTGTGAGCCGCGACTTGAATTAGAAATAAGTTTTACTACACTATGTTTTTTTAGGGTTGTATTTTTGATGAAACTACATAGATCCTGTGTCCTGCCTTTAATCTTGAAGCATGTTTTTCAATTGAACAAGACAACAGCAGGCAGGCAGGCAGTGACACACAATTAGCTGATGTTGACATTGGCTCATTAAAAGTATTAAAGGTAAGTTATGTGCAATTCTGAAGATTTTGGCACTGCTGAGTAACAGAAAATATCAGGGCCCAGCTTTACTTGATCAAGTTGTACACGTGCTCAAAAGCATCCCTTCGTTCCCTCAACCTGCCAGCCAAAAAGTATCCTCGTTTAGAAAAGAGGGGTAACTGCCATGTGCTTAGATCTGTGAAAAGCAAAATGAAACCTCTATTTACTACTTATAGCTTTTATTACTGGAAGAGCATCACATTTTTGTATAACTCCTCATTATGGCATAACAACTTTGTGACAGCTTTCTGACAATAAAAGAGAGTTTTAGAGATATCCAGCAGGCAATAGGTGCTCTTTTGTGTTTTGTATTGTGTTTGTGAAGTAGATGCAGGAAGGACCTGGCAGCTTATTGCAGGATAGATTCTTAAAAAATCATTTCTTAGATCTTTTTTCAATATCCAAATACTAGCTCTTGACAGGAGAGATCTAAGGCCTGGGCCACATCCTTTAAAGTTAATAGAAAAAATCCCCTTTCTTAAAGATTTTAAAGAGTTTTGTACCTGGCCCATTTCTTTTATTAGATCATGAATAAAATGCAAGGTGATACTTCATTCCATCAGGACTTTGCACTCGCTATGGTACAATAGGTAAAAGCAAAAATGATTGTGGAACCTGCACACAGGAATTGAGTCTCACCTAAGACTGAACAATTTGCTTGGTGATACAAGAAGCAGAAAAGAATCTGTCCTCCTGAATACTGTGGTCTCACTCTGGGAAGTATCCTGCAATATTTTTCTGGGCAGGGCTAAGTAGAGGAAAAAGTAGTTCACCACTGCAGTTAACCACAACTTTGCATGTGAGGTGAATGTTGTGCCAGCAACAAATATGTACAAAATAGCAGTGAATTAATTTAGAAAAATCTTTCTAACCACAAGCAGAGTGGAAATAGTTCTTCCTTGGCATTCCAATAACAAGAGTTTAGGCAAGACAATCAAATATTTTTAAATTTGGTATATTTATGAAAGGAATTGTGTGACATAGTTGCCTCATGTTCAGGGGTGGGGGGAAAATAGAATTTAGCTAGGACATCACATCAGTGCTACATTTTTAACTGTAATGGAATTTTTATGGCCATTTATTATTGTTTCAAACTATGACTTTCAGGTAAGTACATTTGAAAAACACTGCATACAACAAAAAAAAACATTGTAAAGGATTCCTCTCACTAGCAAAGTATGAACCAAGCCTGTGACACATAATTCAGGACAAATTAATCTCTTGTAGAGCTTCCAAAAAGTTTTTTCTCTTTTTGGAAATAAACTTCACTTATTTTTCCGTATTCTTGTCTTTGCTGAAGAATATATATTTCTTTTTGAAAAAACAACAGCAAAATAGGTGGAAGTTTTTTAAAAATATATATAATGTTATAAAGGGAAGTAAAATACAGCACTTAGAGGAAAGCTTTTTTCTCACACAGCAAATACAGAAACTCTTGCAAAAATAGCTGTGCAAAAATCACACAAAACTAATAATATATATATATGATAACTCTGGCTTTGTAAGAATTTCCATGTATGCGTGAGTAAAATATATAACAATTTCATTCAGAAAACTAAATGTTATAGAATATTCATATTTCAAGATTCTGAAGTTTAAATAAAAACACTGAAAAAGTCGATACATAAACCATAATATTAGGCATCTCAAGATGAAGCAAAAAAAGTTGATAAAATTTAAAATGAAGAAAAATCATTTTTTTCTTTACTTGGCATGAGAGATGGTAGAAGTGGAGCACAGCTGTTTTGTGTAATGCAGTCAGGCAGTAAGTTTAATTTAATTGTAATTTTTTCTGTATGAAAACTTTTTGTGACTTGGCCTTTCCCAAAACATTTGTCTTCAGAACTTTCTGATCCCTCTGTGTTAGGAACACTTTTACAAAGTCATAATATGGTTTTCTTCGGTAATGAAGGAAGTAATTTAGGTTAAAATGTGCCACAAAGGCCTGAGAATCTGATCGTTTTCTTGCATACACAGATGTAAAGAGGTGAAGTTGTATGAATGTAAAGCAATTACCAGTGAGAGGGAAATCACACAAACTGATTTTAACAACAACAACAACAACAACAAAAATCCTTTACTGAATTATAAAAAGCAGAAAAATGTTCTAAGATAAAGAGGGTTTTTTTTTGCTATTATATTGTACAAAAAAGATTACACTACAAAAAAAGGAAGAGCTAGCCTAGCTGCGACAACCACCTTACCCTGAATCTCAAACCATTACCTGAAGGTACTCCTTTCTACTGCCTGTGCCCTCTGTGTATCATTAGAAATTCATGTAGAATGATATGGTAAAAAAATGCATGTACTGCACATGATTGCATAAGGATTTTCTGAAAATAGCTCAGTTAATCAGTAACTGTCCAGTTTTTATTTATAAACAAAAAGATAACTAAATCTTGAGAATACTAAATAAACTTTTTTAGATAGAATGTTCTATGAGCAGAAATAGAATTTAACATATTAGGAAAAAAAATCAAGTGGATTTAACTTCTCCAGCATTGTGTAGTTTCAATTTGAGGATATAGGCCTCTGAGTAAGGGTAATAGCTGAGATAAATGGTGTTCTGATGTCTTTCACTGAATTTGACATGTTTATTAGTCATTTCTGAGACTACTTATACAAAAATATTGTATAAGATAGGTAATCTGTGGGGACAATAATAAATAGAGTTCAAAACATATTAGGCAAAATATCATCAAAATAGCAGCGGTAACTGCAATACCAGGAAGGAAGTCCACAACACTAGGCAGGAGATGAGACCTCTGCAGGAACTTCACATTTTTTTAATGAAAGAAATGGGGAAGAGTTCAGAGAACAGGAGCTGAAAATAGATATATATTTTTTATGCAGGGAGACATTATTGAGTACTAGAAGAATCTTTGATTTTATAGACAAAAATAAAATCAGCAGAATATTGGGCTAAATTACCATATGATAAATTTTCTACCATTTAATCTCTTTAAAAACAGATCAAAGGCATTTCTTTGTTCAGTCATAAACTATTTTCTAAGTGTAGTAATTCCTGGGTAGATATTATGCCTTTATCACACAGGAAGTTGTACTGACTAATTGTCTGTTCTCAATACAAACTAATGGTTGCTTTTCAATAGTTAGAGAATTAAAAAAACAGTTTGGATTTTGCAGTCATTTTGAAACTGAGACTACTTGGAGGCATGCAAGGTACAGCTGCAACCCATAAAGATATCTCAGATGTATTCTTGAAAAGTTGTAAGCATAGGTTCGCCTTGTTTTCAATTTTTTTTGCAAACTTTTTATATGTAAGAGCAATTCTTTATATGTATCTATGTATATAGACGTATACATTTAATATATATATAAATATTTACACAATTATATTTCTAAAATTATTACCTCTTTAAAAGATTTAATTGCTTTTGTTTCTGCCCTCATTAGAACATGCACACACACAAAGTAGTAGCAGATAATTACCATTCTCTTTAGCACAAAGGCACCAGTAGGATATTTTATGTCAATGTCTAAGTATTAGCTTTTACATTACTTGGTAAGTTTGACATATTATATCTCTTATCTTATTACAAGCTCATGCCTCTTTACTTTGATGGTATGTTACAGTCAAGGTGTTTCAAGTTTTAAGAAACTTTGAAGTACTTCAAAGTGCTATGAAAAGGGCAATTACAGAACTGCCTACAAGGAAGCACAAAATACAATAATGAAAGTCACACTTTCTCTTTCCTTTCAAAAATGTAGGGCTTTTTTATTCTTTTTTTTTTACAATGATCAAAGTGACAAACATTTCAACTACACATAACCCCAGTATAGCTGGGTATACTGGATAAACTTCCTTTAATATCACTACTGGCAGCTTTCCTGTCTGATTTGCCAAATATAAAACAAAAGAGAAACTACTTGTGATATCAACCCTATATCTAAACATGATATTCTGTATACAAAATAGACAACTAAAAAGGAAGTAAGCTAATGCTTTTTCACACCAATCTCCTCTTTTTTTTTCATGCTGCCCCCATAAAACTGTAATAATGAATGAATCCCAGTTTGCCTATTCAACCCACTTTTTCCATACTCAAGCTGCTGTTTAAATCTCACTTCTTGGTGATGTCCCTCCACCTCCCACACCACCATGAATTTCTCTCACTACTTAAGAAGAGAGGGAATAAATTAAGCAGACTGTTGTTTTCTCTTGAACTCACTGTTTTCCTTAATAGTCTTCAGGCAGAATCCTCTGCTATGTAAATAAGTAAAACTTTTTGGAGGGCCAAATAAGTACAGCTCATTTCTATTACCAGAGATTAGTCCTGCCTATAAAGGAGCGTAAGTGGGTATGAACTGGAAGTAGATACACTTAAACTATGCCAGCAGCAGCAGCTACTTCTGACCAAGAAGGAAGAGAGGAGATCTTTGGCCTTGGAGGTCTTACCAGTCAGGAGGGATGTGGAAGCAAATAAGTGCCAAGGTATCAGCATATCTTGCTGCCATTTAGGTACATTAGAGAATGTTTGTAGTTTGGGACTTTTGCACAGCTGCAGGCCCATTTCCTTTGGTGAATCCCTATATATTTTTGTTTGGGTTTTTTTTTTTGAACAAAAAATGTTATTTACATGTTTTAAAATAGCTATGAAATGTTGGATGAATGCCAATTCTTCCACTTCTGTATATGGCTTTCCTTTGCAAATGTTGTGGATATGACCATTTGTTTCCCACCTGTAAAATTTGTCATTGATGGAAAGGTTGTGGAAGAAGTAGAGCTTATATGGTTCTAATTTC
The DNA here is from genome assembly GCF_036417845.1 of Apteryx mantelli. Classification (NCBI taxonomy): domain Eukaryota; kingdom Metazoa; phylum Chordata; class Aves; order Apterygiformes; family Apterygidae; genus Apteryx; species Apteryx mantelli. The sequence goes on along the minus strand of NC_089978.1, from coordinate 64,784,256 downwards.
AGGGAAAATATAAATAATCCTTTTTGAAAACCTTATAGCTGGCACTGGAGAATAACTTAGAGGCCCAGTTAGCAGATGCTAATAAATCAATTACTTGCCTACAGGTAAGATATGAATGGCTGTTCCCACTAGTTGCTGCAAGCCAGCTGAAGTGGAAGTCTTCCAATTGTTTTAGGAGAGCTATCATATTTAGTAGGGCTGATTCTAGAAAATAAGATCTGTCTGTAATAGTCTTATTCCTGATGTTTTTTAGTCTGATAATGCAGTCCTGCTTATGATTATTTTGGGCCCCAAAATAAATGCTTCTTCAGATTTTTTTTCAAAGTATCTTCCTTTTCCTCTTCAAAAAAGTGAAAGTTTTCTTAACTGAAGAACACGATCCCTGTGAAACTGTGCAACTTTACACGACTGCAAAGCAGCACATGCAGATCTTGTTTTCAGAGAGAAAGCCTGGATCAAATGGTGCAGTGAACCAGTGCTGCACTGGAGGGCTTAGAGCTGATATTGAAGTAAATGGGTTTGTCACCAGATGGAATCACAGAGGAACTACCTGTTAACGAAACATGCTGCTGCTTTGCCTCAGACACAGATTTATAAAGGCACTTAAATTGATACTACGTCAAATTTATCTGTCTAGTTCCAAGACTATACCTTAAAAATATCTGCCCAGCTCCTAGTTGCCTAAGATTTTCATGTTAAATTCACTGTATTCTTAAGGATCATCAGTTCTTATATTGAAATAACTGTCTTGAAATTACTAAAAGCTCAATGCATATTTTGTGCTAATCTTTATTTTAAAATCCTCAGAACAGGTGTTCATTAACGTTTCTTATATATCCAGAGGCACATAACATAACTGGTATGCTCAGATTATCCTTTATAAACATTGACATGACTGAGCACTGTACAAGGTGCCATAGGAATTGTCACATTCTTTTCACTCATGCTTGTAAATGCAGGTGATACTCTCTCTCTCTTTTTTTTTTTTTTTAATCCAATAACCCTGCAATTAGAGCACTAAGCCAGTATTTGGGAGAACTGAGTTCTATGTTTTGATGTCCATGAGGTGATTCCCATCTGCTTTTCATAAAGCAATGCCCTAGCCCTTTGCATTTGCCTAGGCCAGAGATATATACATGCGCGTTAGATGATGACTGCTCTTTTTGCCATTTTGGCTAATAAAAGGTATTATTATTAACAATAATAATCAAGATGCACTGGTTCAGACATAGGGGAAATGTTTATGTAATTTGGCAGTTAGTGTACAACTGGAGAAGAAGAGGTCTAGGTCATGGTCTTTGCTGTAAGGCCTGCTTTCATGTTTTACAGGGTATTAGCAGACCTCAGAAGACAGGTTTGAAACTGCATGAAGCAAGTTCTCTACTGAAAAAGCATTTGCAGACTGCTCTGTGTTTCCCTGTGATTCATTGTGCTTGTATTCATTTGTTATATGGCAGTTTTTGCACAACAGGAATTGATTCAATAGCATTTTTGTGGGGTTGTTGGTTTTTTAAATTGAGACTCTTACAGAATGTTTTACTTCAGCTCCTATGTGTCTCTTGAAAACAATTTGAATAAATGTGTGCATAGGCACTTTTTAAAAAAACTATGCTTCTTCAGCATGCCACTCATATCATCTGCCTGCAGCACAACAAATAGGTCACATAGCAGTTTTAGCCTCTGACAGTGTGGCAATCACAATACAAAGGTAGAAACTGAGAAATGTTAATCACATCTCTGCTTCTTTTCCCTCTTAATTTTGTGTTCCTCGGGGTTTTATATAGATCCTGATTTGGAGATTAAAAAGGTGCTTTAAATTATTCATATTAACTAAACGTTAATCCTTTCTAGGCTTCCTCAAACCGTAAAGGTAACACTTGACTTTTAGTCTTTAGTTCTAATATTTTCTTCCTCCATCACTTTTTCTTTCTTTTTCTTTTAATTCCTGTATTTATATTCTTTCATACTGATGTGTCTCTTTCAGAAATGTTTCTTCAAATGGAGTTAACAAAGGATCTGGATTTTTTTATACGTACATTCATTTCCTGTATCTGTGATTTTGGTTCCCACTTAGCAAAACTGCTGATATATATTGGGGATCAGTGCTCTATAAGTTTCAAAAAAGATCACAGATATAATGCAGTAAGAGAGCTTACCTGCTCAGAAAAATATAATTTCTAAGTAGGCAAGACAGAAAAAATGGTATAAAGGAAGCATTACTACCTATATGTTTACAGATAGGGAGCTGAGACTTAGAAACTTGCTGAAACAACAGAGAATGTTATACAGAACAGCTAACCTTATCTCTTACATTCCCTACTTAGCCAGTTCTTAAAAGGCAAAAATCTCCATTCTGTTTTTTTTTTTTTCAACTGATTCACATGACCGAAGTTTGAAGGATGCTGAACAACTTTCCACACAACTAATTCCAGCACTTTTCCACTTTTCCTTGTTTTTTGTAAAAGTTGAGAGCAGTACAAATAGTATATAAATGCTGTGGCATAATAGGAATTTCATTTTCTAGCCTCCATAAGGCTAGAAAGGCTTTTAATTTCTCAGACACTCATAAAAATATACCTACTTCTGTTCTTTATGAATTAACAAACACATAAGTTCAGATCCGAAGAATACTAAGGTACCCCACTGTATTTTTATCCAGTTTAAAACTTATTTGCCTTCATTCTCCCATTTCAGTCTCTCTTTGTTTTCCTGTACCTTCTATTAATCATCCCAAATGCAATCTTTGTCCTATCTCTGCGGGGGTGGGGGGTAATAAAACAAAGGGAAAATGGGATGACAGAAATGGCAAAAGTGTGTGTCTTGTAATTATACACTGCCCAGCGCAATGGAAAAGAAATTCAAGAGATGTATAATGTGCAGCACAAAAATACATTCTGTTCCTTCTGTGCTTTTTCACTGTATTCTACTTCAAAACATTAGATAATTTTGAAGAAATAATCATTCAGATTTACTATTGCATTGAAGATTTTATATTAGCATGTTTGAAGCTGTTATTTGTTTTAATTCTGTTTCCTCGGAAATAACAGATAGCATCATTATCAAAGAGCTGATTTTCATGTTATTTCCTGATTATCACTCAACAGATTTATTTTACGGCCTGGAATAAGTTGTCCTTTTGTCCTTTCAAACAAATTACATATTTATATATGCACCTCTTCACAGATTAAAAAAGTTAGATAAAGCCTGTGCATTGCAGTGTATGGACTAACATATATTGGTCTGATCCCCCAGGGAGAGTACTTTTAACAGCAAGTGGCCCTTTTGACTTTTATGGGCTTATTCATTGACATAAAGTTATGCATATGGGAACAAATTTCTAGGACTGAAACCTAAAATAGTAAAAGGTCTCCTAGAATAACTTGAAGCTTTTGTAGCCAACCGCCTACATGTTACAACTATCTGTTGGAAATACTGTCTATATATACACATATAGCTGGTCTCTCTTTCAAACTTCAATTTCCTGGAAATATAAACCCAATTTTGAGTCTTGCCCCACTGTAAATATGTGCCAGGATTGAAAATTAAGTTAACATTTCTAATCAGAATGTCTCATTGACTGAAAAGACTGAAATAGAAAGTTTTTGTTTCATTTTGTTTTTTCTCTCTACTTTTCTGTAGAGAAAGTGCTTTTTGGCTAGGATTATTGCAGCAATGCTCCTGTCAGCTAGAAAAAATATCTCTGAGGTTTAATGCACAATAAGCTGTCTAGCACAGACACTCTTGGGGCACTTGAAGTTTTAAAGGGTATAGTGTATTCACGTAGACACAAGACTTCAGAGTTGCCTAAGAGATGCCATTATTTATGGGGAAATCATAAAACCTGTGGTCAAATACTATATTTTGTACACTTTTAGACTAGCCATACTCATACTTGTGTTTTTTTGTTTATTTATCTAACAGCTTTTTTATTCTTGTTTATTAATACTTGTCAAATTCGATCATCTGTGTGCAAAAATCACTGTTATTCATAGGTTTCTAGTTTGTTGGCTTATTTTTCATGTAATTTAGTACACTTCTGAAAGCCATAGAGCTGTGGTTTTATTCTAAAACAAAGAATTCCTATATTGCTTCAATCTTGTTGGCATTAAATGATAATTATCAAATGTTTTCCAGCTATGCACTCAATTTTAATTAATAGAATGTTTGTCATAAGCCTGACATAAGCTAGCTGTGTATTTAAAGGCCTGTTTTGTAACAAATTTGAGGGGGACATGATTTTTTTGTTTGTTCGTTTCATCAAGTAACACATTTGCCAATAGAAAGTTTTAATCATGCCAGAAATGTGTTCAAACTAGTATTAAATTTACTAAAAAGTCTAATCTGGAAAAATAGAAAGGATAGAATCACAAAACTGATATTTGTGGTAAGCTGTTTTTCTATATTGCTCTCATTTTTTAATCGATAATGTAAAACACATTCAATATAAAGGACTGAAGCTTCTTATTTCAAGTCTAAAATTTCAGTGTAGCCCTCAATCTGGAAGTTAGGAAACATTTTTGGGAGATCTCAGAAAGGTATTTAAAACCATTGATTATCTAATTTGGCCCAGACATTTGAATAGATCATCACAGTTCTCAGACAAGGATCTTAGCTTGTGGTTATGAAGTAGTCTGATAGGAGTCTTCCTGTTTTATCCCTTTTGGTGCTGTTTTACTTCCATAAAATTCTTAAGTGTTTATTCAGTAAGGAAGCAAAAGAAGGCAGCTCGGTTAGTGCAGATTGGTTGTGAAAGACAGCCAAGAGGGAAGACTAAAAGCACTCCCCTCTCAAAAATAATTTGAAGCTTGATGGCTGTAATACTCTCCTCGAAGATGGGAGATGTAAGTTTAAATTCACTCAGGCAGAAGAAGGAATTTAACTGGTGTTTTCATATCTCATAACCTCTGGGTTTTAATAAAAAAAAATATATATATATATATAAAATTTTTGGATGAGTGTTTCTTTTGCTTGTCTTAGAAATATCCACCTGTTTCAGCTTGAATAGAGTGCTATGTTGGATAAAAAGGAAGCATTTTCAAATTTTTGTGCTTAAAAAAAAAAATTCTTAGTGTTCAATCTAAACTGGTTATTTTGTATTAAGATTGTTTGATTTGGGGTTTTGTTCTTTACCTGCCAATTGAAGAGCTAATTTGAACAGCCCTATTTCAGATTGCAAATATGCTTATGTTCTAATGATTTTCAGCATTTAGACATGCAACATTGTCCATCTGTTCTTATCAAAAATCATCATCAAGCTTTCCTTATACTAATCCATTTACTTTGGGCTGCTAAGAACTACTATATGAATTCAAATTTTGAAGATGCACAAAACAAACATAATGCTATCAGTTTGCTTTTTGAGATTATTTAAAGGTTAAAACAATATAGAGGAAGAGAAAGAAAACAAGAAAAGAAGTTCAATTGCATTGAAAGCAGGCAAGTCTCTTAGCTTTACTTTCTTCTACATCAACTGCAATGAGGTCTACATACTCCAAAGGTGACAAAGAAAACTCTACTGCTCTACTATTTTAATTCCAGCTCAGTGTAGTTTAGCTAAATCATAACCCTGGATTAAAAAAATTTCAATGTCTTTCCAGAGAAGTTGACAACTTAGTTTGGAAATAAATGCTACATGGAAATTTTTCTTCCATCATGAAGAGTATCTTTGGAGAGAATAAGGATCTAAAGTTTTTATTTAATGACTGATAAATGTCCAAAGTGATTTTTCCTTCCTTAACAGGTGGCAGTAAAATTAGAGCAGTAATACGGGGCCAGAAAAAAGTAGTAGGAAAAAGTGGCATCCATAACAGCAGAGGTTTCCTATAAAATATGTCTTACGTGGTCTAGTTCTGTCCTTAAATAGATATACATATGCTTCATGAGCAGAATTTAGCTCTGCTGTAGGAGGGAGAGGGTGGGTAAGAAGGGACCCAGGGTAAGTGCCATCCTGAGGGAGAGGAGCATGTGGCGGCTCAGCTGGACTTGCTGGAGACGCGCCTGTCTGCTGAAAGGACCTGAGCTCTGAGGAGGATTATGAAAGCCCTCAGAGAGGGAAGACAAAAAATGAGGGGAGCATGTAGATGCTGGCGACTAAGATCTTCTGTGTTTCAATCAATGAAAAGAATAGGGCCCTGGAGTCAGCTTGTACTTATGTTTTACAGAGGTGGATGTTTAGGGAATACTGTCTCTACTTTGTGTCTTTCTATATTTTGCATAGAAGTTAAGCGTGACAGAAAAATTCAGCCCATGGGTTGGCCCCTATTATACACTTTAGTAGTTTTGGGAAGATATCTATCTATCTTACTAACAGTTTTTGTATCTAAAATACCTATGAGAAGAACAAAGACATGATAGAAAATTGGGGGGAGGGGAGGAAACATGGTAAATCAAAGCACACTAATTTGCAAAAACATTTTGAAATTAACAGGAAAGTCTTTCATTTTAGTAAAAAACAGTGATTATATTTATTAAATTTAAATCAGAGAAAACTAAACTGGAATACAAGTCAGATAATGGTGCTAGTAACACTTATTACTGTGGTTTCAGTGCTTTGTTTTGAAAAGGAGGAAATCTCATCTGCTTTTGACTGTTACTATTTTGGTAGAATATGGAAAATAATTGGAAAATATAATAATAATTTGAGTATCCTTGACTACTAATGTTCATAAAGACCATCTATTACAGCATTTTGGAGGGGTGTGTGCATATATACACATCTACTCATACATATATACTTTCTCACTATTCCCTTTATGGATTCTTGCAATGGTAATATATTTTGAAGTAAGCACATGCAGTCATTTTTAGAACAAGTAGTGTAAATGCAAGCTATTCTTTAAGTTCCCAGATGTCTTTTGTTAGTGTTACTGAGATCAGAAAGTCACCCAAATCCATTGATTCCCCACATGCCTTGTGCTGCTTTCTGATCTTCATTGCCCAGCCTCCCTGCTAATCCTTCCATTATCACTTTTAGACCACTAATGCCAATTTGTTTCAATATTCAGCTTCCTAGGCAGTGGGTTGTGCTGGTGCTGAAAAGCTGAGGTGGTGAGAAAGCTTCACAGAAATACTCCAAGCAGGTGTGAGCAAGTCCCTGCACACCAAATGAAAGAATGTGGCATAAAAATAGAATTTAGTAAATGTGGCCCAAATATTTCACTAGTATAAATGATGGATTCAGATGATCAATTGTTTCCTATGCTTTGTGCTTTTAAACTTACTGGGGTATTATTAACAAAGTTCTGTCAACAAAAGAAGAACTTTCCTGTGCCTCAAGCAAAGGCACTGTGTCCTTAGATGTGTCTCACATCACCTTTCAATCTTAGATTTCAAGAGAAAACAACCTTTTTGAATGTTTGCTGTTTTGAATTTCCAAGATCAGCCAAGTCGGCAGGTACTCAAACCAATTTAATTCCGCCTGGCACCATAGTTCTTCTTTTCCTGGCTTAAAGCTTATTCTTTGAAATAACTGAACCACAAAAACAAAGATCAATCACCAGCAGACAACACGTCTTGCCTGGAAACAAATGTGAATGTGCCTGCCAGCTCTTAATCGATGTAACACGGAAAAATAAATGGTTAAAATACTTTGGCATCTTCAATGCAAGCAGGACCCTTCAGACTCTACTATAATGTACAGCACTGTTCCCATATATGGCTCAATGCCCATAACATTGTTTCTAAACTTATTTTCATATTTCAATATGCATTTTTACAAATACATTCTTTAATCGTATTCATTATAAATGTGGAAAGCTCCACTTGATGCTTCCACTCAGCTAAGCCAGTGCAGACAAATTGAAAACCTTTATTACGCCCCTCGCCTCTCAAGAGGGCCACTGTGGCAGCAGTTGACATGATTTGAATCACTGAGATGTTACTAGCTGTGAAAAAGGGAATTGGGGTAAAAAAAAAATTATTGCATGATGTGGAACACCACTGCCTGAATTCTAAATCTTTGTTGGTTCTCTCTCTGTTACAGTGAATTGACACTGCATTTGCTAATTCATATTTAAAATGGAGTGAATCAACTTTTTCTGAATTAAAAAAAAAAAAAAAAGTTGCTGGCTCCAGGATGGGGATTCAAGCTCAGAAAACCTGATCAGCAGCAGAGCTATTCTGTGACAACAGCTGTTAGTTACTACAGCAGTAAAAGTGTTCTTCGTATCTTAGATTTCCAATGAGCATTCAGAATTTAAATGAAAGAACTGAAAAATTCAGTCCTTCCAGTAACTTGCAAGTTGTATGCCAGCATTGCACACATACACAGACTCTGACATTGTAGTATGAGTAAGTAAACTAACAAAGTTAAAAATAGTGAATATCTTACTATTTATATGATTTTCTATAGTTTTAGATCTAACATTTTTCACAACTTTTATTAAAATCAAGATAGAAAGGAAACAAAATGAAATGATGTTCCTATGAACCATAGAATTTAAAATGAATATTCTATTGGGATATACTTGAACTAGATAAAAATATTAGAACTGTTATTTATAGAAATGTACTAGTTTTCATAACCAGCAGGATGTTAGGAGAGTCTCCTTATAGGATAAGGGAAAATAAGGGGCTAGAGCTGTTTACTTGCATATCAGAAATGAAATGTAGGAGAAGTTTCAGCCTACTTGTGGTCCCAGTTTGGCAAAGGATTTGGATTTAGGATCCCTAAGGATTTGTATTTAAACATGTACTATGTTTCCCTGAATGTGACTGGTATTTGGAAAGCACTGAGGGCTACATTTGTGAAATAACTTAGGTTCCTCATTCTTGCCTTAACCTCCAGTTTGGTGTGTGGTCCAAAACACAAATCCCCCAAACCTCTCTCTGATTCTTACCTGGTAGCCCGTAGCAGTCTCAGTTTTCAAGCTTGAGGTTCTGCTTCTCTGCTTGTCTCTGGTTTTTTTGCTTGTTTTTAAGGGATAGACAACTTCATATACAGCCATGTTTCTATACCTCTGTGTCAGGGCTCTACCAACTAAAAATAGCCTAGGTAGGCATGACAGTAGTCTTTCCAAACACTGCACAAGTGTAGACAAAGGTGGTGACAATGCTTCCATTATACTAATGGTGAAAATATTCACCTTTGCATCTAGTAAGATGGGTTCAGCCCCCCTAGGCAAGAAATTGGTTCTAGCCCATATCTGCCACCTTCCAGGAAAAGGCAAAAGGGTAGGTAGTCCTGGTTCCTCTTGGTGAAGATGATATACTTTCTAACATCTTACCGGATTTATGATTTGGTCTTTATTTGAGAGGAAGTGGTCCCAGTTTCAGGTCCCTGCTCTAAAGACAGTATGTGTTTTGTGTTAATAAGTCATTCAACAAAACCCTGGTGTAGTCAGTCATTGGATCACAGACTGCAATACTCGCCTTCCCCTCCTTGGGAAATACTCTAGTCACTGGGTGACACCAGATTAATAAACCCAGAACATTTTATCTACCTTTTCAGAGTGACAGTTTCCCTATTCCTCTCCTTCCACCTTAGATACGCATCCTTACAGTCTGGTTTGGACACTTTTAAGGCAAGGAGAAGTGGAGAGCTTAAAGAAAAATTGGGTTATTTCTCCAACATTCTAGATCAACTTTCTGGTCACTGAGCTACTGGATTAAAAAGGGAGAGAGAGAGAGAGAGAGGGAGAGAGAGATCATTTTTAATTATTCTCATTAGGGACTTAGTCACTGGAAAAAGGAAAGTTCAAATCTGAAAATGCAGAATGGGCTGAAGAGTCTCTCAATATCACTAAATACCTTAGCGAGGAGCAGATTACCATGGTGTTTTGTATTTTGACTGACTACCTTAAACAGAGGTGACTATGTAAATCCCATATGCTGCTAATTGTCCATGTGAGTTGTGTTGAGTTTGTACACCTTACACCAAGCTGAGGACTCTGATGTGCATCAGAGTTGCCTGCAAACTTAGTGCAATATTGTGGTTCTGAAGCTCTTCTGTGAATCTACTTAGGCATGATAAATTGTAAATATAATAATCCATGAATTAGATGGGAACTGCAAAAGGATACCATAATATCCTGCCTTGCATGATATATACTTACATTTGCTGTCCAACTTCTCTCCACCACAGATACAGCTAGAGCAAGATGTTAAAGACGTTGACTGTCACTAGGGTAGATATATCAATCAATCAGCACACTGATGAATTTATGAAGGTAAAACTACAGATTTAGGTTCTGCAGATAAGTTCCAGTCCCTCCTGGTGAAAAAATAATCTTTAGCATGAACACTTTGAGAAAGTTCACACTTCATTTGTCATATGGAGGAAGTGTGTTTCCTCCCTCTGCATTCCCCTTCCCCCACCCCATATTCTGAGATTAACTCTCAAAGGTATTGGTTGCTTTGAGTTATAGTCAATTAATGACAAAAAAGGAAAGCAACAAAATGCAGTGCTGGGGAGAGCAAAGTGAGAGTTGATAGAATTTTTGTACTCCCATAAAAGACCGGACTATTAGATTTTAAAGGATTTCCAAGGATGGGTACCAATGATATTTCAATGTCTGGGTTTACAGACATTGAAATCTGAAAGAATTCTCAATGGGGAGAGTGATACCTATAATAATAAATGCATGTGACCATTTAGCAGTAGATCTTAGACTCACTGAGATTCATTGATCTCATGTTGAAATCTACTGATGTAGACTAGTGTAGATATAAAAAAAAAAGTCAGAAGGCTGCTATTTTTTCCCATCTGATCCAACAGTGAGAGTAGTAGCAAAGTAAAATTGAAAGAAGCAAAATCTCTAATGCCTATAGCTCAGGCATGCAAAATGTAGAGGGCACAGCCTATAATTCTTTCTATCCATTCTAGCTGTCAAAACAGCAATAATTGCTGTAGACACACCCCTAATAGCACTTTCTCTTTGGCATGTTGCTACAAACCATTTGTAAATTCTCAGAAACATGCAGTAAATATATATATATATATATATATATATATATATATAAATTGTGGTTGTCATCTTAAAATCATTTTTTTCTCTTGTGCCCATAGTGAAACTGATTACAAGTTATATAAATGCAAGTTTTATCATGACAGCAGAACGGAACGGATGCAGCATAATAATTTATTCATTAAAGTGTAAATGAGCAAATTATAATATGAACTAGTTGCATAGTTTGTTCCTGCTACTCTTGATGTAAATCAAAATGCGTAAGTCCAGAACTGATGGTTGCCCAGTAAAGAGCTTTGTTAAGGTTAAAGACGTTAAGGATGATATTGATCAAGAATGATTGATTGATGTATCTATCCTAGTGGCATAGCCAACATCCTTTTCAGTTTAATCTGTTTTCCCTTCCTTACAACAATGGTTACAATATTTTACAAAAGAGATATCAGTCTCTTGCAGTCATCAGATTGTGAGAGCTTTTTAATCGCTGAGTGAGAAAGGAAAGAAATTCTTGGAGTGGGGTGGGAGGGGAGGAAGCATGTGTGAGGGGGAGGCTGAACTGTCCACAGCAGACCTGCTAGTTTACCTATGCTACAACTCATGTGGGATTTAATGATTGCAATATACTCTAATTTTTCACAATACTTATTAGCAGCTGTCTTAAAATTCTATAACAGAAAGCTTTTTTTGGTTAATTATGAAAAGACTGTAAAAATTAAAAGTAGCATATACACCAACAAGTTTGTTTTCTTTTGACTTGAGGTATAAGATATTAAATGTATTTTTCCTTATGGAGTTACAGCAGTCAAACTGACTTCCAAATAAGTTTCCTTTTTTTTTTTCTTTTTTTCCGGTATTTCGTTCCTATTACATAAACATCTAAAATCTATGCAACAGATCTTGAAACTAATATTATTAGACCAAGTTTTAGGGTTTGAGTCAACAAAACTTAAAATTACTTAATCACAAGATACATCAGTGATAACCAAGAAAGATAGTTGATCAGCAGACTAACATCCTTTTGTCTTTCCACAAATAAAGGACAAAAATAATATTTATTATAAATATTTGATAAAATATTCCATCATTAAATTTCTTGTTTCAAATTAAGATCAGTCCCTACTTTCATACCCTTTCAGAAAATTAAGTATATTTAATATATGTTATGAAAGCAATAATAATGTAATAACAATACTTTTCTGCATTTTCTTACAGTAATTCATAGTAAGATAATTCATAGTAAGATTGTTTCACAAATTCCACAGACTGACAAAACTTTTGCTCATAAAAATTTCCCAATGAAATTTAACTAATCTCAGTGTTTTGATTTTTGGCAATTTTAAGCCCTTAGTTAAGTAAAATTCCCATGGATATCAGTAGCAATTTTTCTAAAATTGTGGGGAAAAGATAAAGAATTTCTGATTTCACAAAGTGTTGTAACCAGTATATTCCTTTCCAAGAAAAGGCACTGTTTCCCTTTGCAAAAGACATTAAAGAAGATTCTCTGTTGACCTTTTATTAACACTCTTGTTTGGTGGACAAGAGCGCCAGGAACTGAACAAGGGGAGTTAACTGTTGCTTTGTTCTTATACCATCGCCTGGAAATACTCCCAAGTGACTACATGATGATGTAAGGATTTACCTCCAGGAAAAGCCTTGTAAACACATATGGAATTATAGGTATATACACACACACAGAAATCCAGCATGTTATCACTCAGTCTCAAGAGGAACTTCACATTCATTTATCTGAAGGTCAAAGGAGTTCCCTAGTGCTTTTCATTTCTCAGTGGTACAATTAAAAAATAAATATCAATTAATCCTTCATAATAGGAGTCAAAAACTTTTCTTTAGATATTTCTAAAATATAACTAGAAATATTGTTCACTTACATTTAAGAGAAGATATTGTTAGTCTGGCCTTTTAACATTTAATGCTCTGACCTAGTAAGGAGAAAGAAGGGGGGGGGGGGACAAAAAAAAGACATAAGTGCCACAGTTTTTTCACTTGCAAACATTAGGAGGGAAGCACCAAAGATTTATAACATTAAATAGAAAGGCAGAATTTTCTGCAAGGTATATTCAAGCAGCTATTTGGCATATTCTTTGGACCAGTGCACAATAGAAAATATTTTCCTGTTTTGTATGATGCTCATATAAACAAGGACAAAATGAGATTCTTTTAACAGTTCAGTTTATGCATTTGGTGAATGCATGAGCAGTGTTGTCCATGTCTCAGCAACTGAGTCTTTTCTGCAGTGTGTAATGTTTCATGGACAACAGGCAATTAAGTTTCATCAGCGTAACAACTTGGACAGTGTTTAAGTGCACTTTACATTTGTATTTCTAATGGAGTTACAATATTTGTAACCTTTTGTAGAAACAACAGCAACACTTGCATGATTTTGCTTGACTGATGCAGATAAATCTTCAATATCCCATTTACCATATTAAAACAGAACAGCTACAGGCCTGAGTCTGGCTGTCCTCAGATAGGAACAGATTTTTGTGTGTTTGAGGTGGTCTGTGGGCATGGAACAACTTGGAGAGCCAGAGAGTCAGGAGGGCATTTCCTGAAATACAGAAATCACGCTAAAGTCCCAATGAACCTACTGGGAGAGAAGATGCAGGTAAATCAGCTGTTTGGGAGATCAGTCCCAGCCTAGATCAGGCAGATCAAATGGAAAGAATTCTTAAACTCATTGAAGTAAACTGAAAAAGGGATAAATGTACATCAAAGGTATGTCATGTCAGGCTAACCTCATAGTTATGTTTGGTAACTGATCTTCCTATGAAGGCAAACGTGGTAAATCTAATCTATAGAGACTTCAGTAAAGCATTAATATGATATCATGTGGGAAACCCCTAACTGGGCTTGGAAAGCAGAGCATTAGCACAAGAACTGCAAAGATCAGAGCATGATCAGGCAAAGTTTTAGGTATGCAGCTCTATATTTTTCTATCTTCCAAATCATATTCCAGCTGCAACCCCTGGAGCAAATACTAATGCATTTCAAGGAGAAATGAACTGGGAGGCTGGAGAAATGCTACTAGTAGACTTACTCAAAGATCAGAGTTGAGACATTTAGTAACTTAGCTAATGACATCATGTTATGGAAATGTTAAGTTAGAGGGTGTGCTTAGTCAACAGTGGATCAAACACTCTGTAGGAGGAACTGTGTGTCCTCGAGTGGCATAGCTGAAACAGAATGAAATTTTACAGTTTAAAATGCAAAGGTATGCAGTTAAAGGCTAGTAGCACTAATTTCTACTATTAGATCATCTACTAGCAATGACTAAAGTAGAAAGGCTTGATTACTTTAGCTGGTCACAGACAGTGCAGCAAATATGGTTCAGTCATGAAAAAGTCAAACTTAACCTACGATAAAGCAGGTGATACAAACAGACCTGGGAAAATAATAATAACTCTGTGTTACTAATATCAACACTGGAAAGATTTTATCTTTAGTATCGTGTTGTCCATGTTCGAGAAAGATAATGAAAGGAAAGCAGAAGTGTTTCAGTTCAGGCTCTCTGAGTTCTTGAGACCCTGGACTCCTACTGAGGAGCCTAATGCCCAACGAAGTAATTGGTTTCAGTGGGAATGTTAGGCCTAAACAGGAGTTAGACACAAAAATACCTTGGAGGATCTAATCCTGAGTTTTGTACTTTAGCAAAAAAATGGCTGAAACTGTTCTTTCTAAATACTTCAAGGACAAACACTTGTGAGGGAGAAGAACCACTTATGCCACAGATAATGTTGGTACAAAAAGAAGCAAGTATACATGGGTCATGAATAAATCTAGGCTAGAAATAGGTTTCAAACTACCAGAATAACAAAGCCCTAGGGAAGAGGAGAGAAAAAAACAAAAAAAACAAACAAACAACTTTTAAAACCCCAATACTTCTGACTGGAATAATGAGGGGTTAGCAATCTAATTTTAAGACAGACTTTACTACATTTATGAATACATTTGTGAAATATTCTCGCTCATAAGAACAGGGTTTGGATCAAACCTATTTACTTCTTTCTTAAAAGTGCTGGAGAGTGGCTGTTATAAACATGATCCTTGCTTGGAGCTGACAGGTGGACGGAAAAAAGTTTCATTGCCACTTGGTAACCTCCTGGTCTCAGGACCTGTATGAAGATGAGCTGAATGTTAAATGAAATTGGTAAACTGAGATCAAGGTTTCAAGGGCACGCGTTTTTGCCTTGCTTGTTTGATATGAGAAATTAGCCTTAACAGTGATTGAAAACATCATCCAAAAAAAAAAAAAAAATCTAAGCCAACAAATAAAATAAAGTATGAATCTGGAAAGGAATTTCAGGATTAGGATTATAAAATTACCTTTTTTGTGTTTTATTTTAAGTTTCTGAATCAGCTGCAGCATAATTTTTAGCTTCTCAGCTGTGATTAAAAAAAACCAAAACATATTTAGTGTTGAATTTAGCATTCATCAGTATTTCATGGGTACTATGTAATTTGTATTCCCAAAACAAAATAAAGGCATGTCAGACATAAGGGACCAGACACTTTGAAGGCACAAGGGTTTGACTGTTCAATTATCTCTACAGGGAAGGAATCCTCATTGTATCCTTGGGCCAAGAGAGAGCAAACAGCAGTACGAACTGAACGGTGTTGAAGCAGTGCTTTCACCTGGGTTGTTATTAAAGGATGGATGCCTAAACATATCTATAATTTTTCTGCTGCTACAGGTGTTATTTGTGTCTGCCCTACAGCTTCTATAAAGGCTACAGAATTACTAACATTTTGCTCCTGGAATAGCTCTTGTGGGACGTCCCAGGCTTTTGCTTTAGTCTGAAGCAGCAAAGTGCTCCCCTGATCCAGATCAGTGGCAAAGATCCGCTGCTCTGGGTCAGGTGCAATAAAGGAGTCAATGACCTGTTTTACATCTTCCTTTTCTCCGCTTTATGAAGAAAGTGATAACACTGCCACCTTTTTCCTGCACTGACTTGGTCTGTGGGGCATGAGCTGGAGAGAAGAAATGTAAAACTCGGGATCTTTTAAAGTGCTTTCCCTTTTGGGGCATGTGGGAGGGAGAAAGAAACTGGCTACTGTGATACATTTCTGTCAAGATTATTTGGTCAGTACCTGGGCTTTCCTGCTTCAAGGGAAACTGTTACACAACCATTTCCAACCGCTTTGCCACTTTGTAGTAAAGAGCCACTGGGGGGGATCATGGAAGGCTTGTGGATTCCTGGAACACTAACAAGGGAATATTGAATTAATACTTCAATTAAAAGTGAACTTGAGCTGTTTGGAAGCACATTGATTGGGATGATTGCTCATTGTTTCCTGCTAAAATTAGTGTTCCCCTGTGCTGTGGGAAGCCCTTGTGTAGGTGGAAGTCCAGTGTCAGAGAAGAGTATGCAGCCATAGCATTGGTACCATTTTAGCAATTAAACAGAAGAAATTCCCTACATGGGTCTTCAAGCACTTCAAGCAGGAGTTGGGGTACACTTACACCAAACGAATACACCAGATAGCTCATGAGAATTTTGTCAAAATATATCAAATATATGTTAATAGGAAGGAGTCAACAGCTTACTTTGATCAAGTTTCACTTGCATCATTTTTCTTTTGCAAAAGCAGATCAGAATACAGATCTTGATCAAAGTGTGGTGCTGTCTCTTTCCAATATAAACTGCATGCAAATTCTTTCCCCCCAATATAAAGCTAGTATGACCTTCTTACCTAATATACAACAGGGTATTGCAGCTGGTTCTAAATTTATTTTGGACATAGTGTGAGCTGAGATATTTGGATAAGACAGCACTATTTAATGATAGAGAGCTACACAATGTCCTTACAATCATATATTTTTTTACAACTATCTCACAAAGAACTAATATCACTTTCATTACTGTGTGTTTTGTAGATTTGACATACTGATTCATGAAACCAAAATTACAGGGTCTGTTAAACAAACCCCAAATTATTTTAAGCTTCATACAGTATTTCCCTTACATGTGCCCCTCTTTTTGGTCATTAACACTTGACACTGGAGCCATAGTATTTTGCTCAGTATAACCAAAGCATTAGTTTTAAATTAACACAACATTTAACATATTTTAAACTAAATGATAGGACCTACATCATTTACAGCAGCATTGTTTCATAAGAAAAAAAAGGAATTAAATTAATATAAATTTTCAACAGCTTTTAGATGCTGCACTTAATGCATATTTACTCAGATAAATGGACAACATTTCATCCAAATGATTAGACTTATTTTAATCATTTCCTCACAAAGTGAATATAGTTCTGGAAAACAGAGCATCATTGCTTGAAAATAAGCTTAGCTCCAGATACTCCCCCCACATGCAATGGCAGTGCAGTTCAGTGGCCCTACAGCTGAACATGACCCTGATTTAGATGAATCTATCTTTGAGTCTGAAAGTCAATTTTGAGCATCTGTGCAGATGATTTTCTAAGAAGAGGTTTTGCTCTAGCTGCAGGAACTGCAGCCTTCTCCATTACAGAAGCCATTAAATCTTCAAAACATAGTCTTATAACATGATCATTCTTTTTTTTTTCTTTAAAGAAACTTCTTTTAAAAATAAATGGAGGAGCAGCTAAATATATATCTGTATGCATCAGAGTGCATTTGGGGGGATTTTGTAGTGAAGAAACTTTCTAATAATCAAAAGAAAAGAAAGGATTACTGTGTCTATTTGAACGGAAATAGGATGTCTCTGCACTTCTGCAGAGAGCATTTATTATTTTTAGAAACTTTCTGGAGAGAAAATGGTCTTTCTTCATTTCAGAGGCATGTGTTTGAGTTCACAAGGAACGAGTATGTTGCCTACAGCAGTATCATATTTTCTACTAAATTCTCTTTAGTAAATGAACTTTTAACAAAGCTTTCATGAGCAAGAAGAATTTCAGCAGCTGAATGCAAGGGAGCTGTCCTGTCCTGGGAAAGTGGTATCTGAGCCAAGAGCTGATGATTTCACTGAAAATCAAGACCTTTGGAACACTGTCAGATGATGTACTTGAGAACTGGCAAATATCCTCAACACAGTGATGAGGCATCCTCTTTGAAGGTCTCATTATTTCCCTGCGAGTCCTTGTAGGAGTAAAATATCCATTTAAAGATAGGGTATACAATACAGTGGTCTGGCATGAGCATGCCTATAATCAATATTATGCATAGCAGTGATGTAGGTACTACCAAATCTAGTCATATTTTACTCCCCAGACTGTAATAATAGGTGGAGCAGTGCCAGGACCACTTTTGGCACAAATCCAGCAGAACCCTGAGCCACTTTGCAACCTCTATTCAGAGAATCCCGTCCCTGTAAAAGGCCACTTCTTCAATAAAACTACTCCAGCTCATTTCCAAAACAGTTTCCAGTGTGAGACCAGCTGAAGTCCAGACATATAGTCAACCTATTTGCTTTCATACTTTTCTGAGTAAAGCCAGATGTTTTCTAAGAGTGCTGAGGGGAAAAAAGCCATTTGTCTGAGGCAAGGCACATGATGCTGCCTGCCCTGCTCACTGACAAATTTATGTAGCATCAGAGGAATATACCAAGGTTGCAGGATGTTGCATATAAAATATAAAATACAAGACACTAGTGACAAGTAAAATATGTAACATGGATAATATGTAACAAAAGTAACATTGATATTTTAGGACACTAATGGCATTTTACGAGCCATTTAATCCAAAGGTGACCAATCTTCCTGACTCAGGTGTCGCATGTCAAAATCTCTGCACAAAGGTATGTACCTCAGTTGAGAGATGAGTTCTGGGAGTATTTGACCAGTGGGATATAAACAGACAAATATTCAAACAAGCCAAAAGTCTCTATGCCAGCTCAGGTCTCTTGTTGTTTGTATGTCACTATCTCAGCAGAGAAGCAGCTCAAGGGAGCTGTAAGCACACTACTTGTGAGCTGCTAAAATCCACCAGCTGATCACTCCTGCCATAAGGAATCTAACACCCATTGATCTGATGGGGCATAAGATGATTTTGACAAAGAAAAAAGAAAAAAGAAAAAAGAAAAAAGAAAAGAAAAGAAAAGAAAAGAAAAGAAAAGAAAAGAAAAGAAAAGAAAAGAAAAGAAAAGAAAAGACCCTCCTCAAAGACTTGTTGGTATCTCTGTGTCCTTACATGCTTGTAAAAATTTGGTGCTTAACTAGCTTTTTCATGAGGGTTTTGATAAAATAAATCATTTTTTTACTGAGGTTGTTTATCTGCTACATTAATGAATAGTATTTCAGAAAAAGTTAAGCCTCTTCTGTTGCACCTTTTTGGGGGAATAAATTTATATTGTTCATTAGTATCTATCTGAAACTCTCCTTGAACTTTATTAGCAGTTATGCTGTGGTGGTGGGTGAGTGACTGAGCAAGAAGAAAGTTTGCTACACATTTAGAGAGTGTGTCTATGTCACGATTTAAAGATAACCTCCAACTTTGTAGTAAAGGCTATGGGAAAAACATCAGCCTTACAAAAAATATGCTGCATAACTTTTTATGTGAATGCATCTACATGGGTAAATGATGAATATTATGTTATCCAAAGGCAACTACATAGTCATTCTACCTATATAATTGACTGTTTTTTTTTTTTCCTCAGTAGCACACCTGTTGTTTAAAGACATAAGCTCTCTGTGAAAGGACAGCAGAGATTTAATGCAGCATCACCCTCCTACAGGGCCTACAGCAACAAGAAAGATTGGGGCCAGCTCTGACAGCTGTAATTTTTGCTGCTGCCAGTCTACTTCCTTAACACAAGGCAGTGGTAAAACTATTTGGAGGCTGGCAGGTACTGAATGGTATTTCAAGAAACAGTAAACAGGTGAACACTTGTGTTGCCACTGTAGCATCCACCTTTTTCTACCTACCCCTTCTCCAAATCCTGTTGATTATACTTTTCCCTGAACCAGCTCGTATTTTCTCCTTTCAGGCTGCAAAGGAACATGGGAAGAAGAAAGACTGTTCTACAGTGTGAAGGCCTTCCTTATATTGCCTTTGCAGTTAGAACGGTACCTCTTCCACCTCCTGTTGTGGTCTGGCAAAACCCTGAATCTTGTTAAGCCCTATTCACTCTTCTGTACATTCACTATTTTTTTCCTAGATTTTTTTAAGTAGTCAAATTATTTTAAATACAGAAAAGACAGACATTTAAGAATGGTGAATGCTTTGCCTGCAAGACTTCCTTTTCTAACTGCATTGTTGCATAGATTTTGAGAACGTTTGAGTTTTCCTGTTTCCTAAATCTAATGTACTCATTAAAAGATTCTGGCTAAAATACCCTTTAAAAAGACTAGCAGCTCAATAATAAAGACTTCAGTGCAGTGCAGAACCTACCTCATGCTTTGGGAAATTGTTTCAGTGATAAATTATTTGCCCAGGTAAAATATTATGCTCATTACCACTACATTTTTCTACTATTATTTAGACTGCTTCAGGTTAGTATTAAGTGGATTGTGAGCTCTTATGCACATTATTCAGGGATCTGCTTTATCGTTCATAGCTAATATTTAATTTTGTAAGGGTAGTGAAAGCCTGGAATTAGCACTTTTAGCTCTTATTGTCATCAAAAACTGAAATGAAATAATTAAACTATTCCTTTACATCTCTGTATTAGTCAGCTATTATAGAAAATGTTTTTTTGATGGAGATCTGGAGGGGAAAGTATGGTAGATGAGAAAGATAAAACAAATGAGAAAGTATTAAAGTAGAAAAGAGAGTATAGGAAAGATAGGAAAATCAGATGTTTCTATAGGATTATTCAAGGACTGGTTAAAGGAGGAATACAGAAATCAAGCAATGACCAAAAAAGGTCTTAAATAAAGAAGATGAGAAAAGGCAACAAAACAAGAAAAAGGTCTCATTAATGAAGGCCTAAATGAAGATCTATTGCTGCTAAAACAAACATGCCTGGAATTGTTTTCTGTTTTATATGCCTTACTCTACTTACATTGTACAAGTTAAAGATCCTGAAAAGTGCAGGAGAAAGGGGTTGAAGTTTTGAAAACTGTTTCCTGAGAAAAGAATTATTACTGGCATATAAGGGTTACATAAGTTATTTTCAGTGATTTTTTTTCCTTCATGCTTTTTATACAGATTAGCATCAACTGGCTACTCTTTCCTGTTGTATTTACTTCCGGATATGTTATCCTGAAATAGTGCACTGACAGAAACATTCACAGAGGTGGCACATCATAAGTAGGAGGCAAAGAATATTGATGTAAAGAATGCTTGAATTGATAGGTGTAAATAATCATACAAACATTGTTAAAAAAAATAAATCTGCTCATCTACTAATACTGTTGCTATTCCTGTGGTCTAGGAGGAAGAAAGTGGCTAAAGCATGGAGACAAAAAATTCCCAAGGTTGCTTGGGAACCCAAGAACTGGAGTCTTATCTGCTGAGTCTTGGTTCACTTCAGCAGAAGCAGGTTCTATTTCATAGGATCCTCATTAACAATATTGACTAGAACTGTAAACATTCAGAGCAAAAACATGTCTATGTCTACATTAACTATTGATGGGTTATTTTAGATTGTTGATTAAATTTATACTTATCAAGCAATGTTTTTACTGTATCCACCTGATGTTTGTCACCTGTTCTTTGAAGAGATAAAGCAAGATACTCAGCTACTCAGCTTGCACAGAGAACAGAATGGAGTAATTACATTCTCCATTATATATTTCAATTCATCTATTTCCATTATAGCACCATACTTCATATTTTAAATTGCTTGGGTTTTTTTCTTTGTTTTCAGTGATAATAATTCATTCTTAAAGGCTGGGGTGATGAACATCTTCAAACTAAAACCAAGATGTAGACTTTATCAGCATTTAAAATGGAAGGAAGGAAATATATTCCTTTGGAGTCAATTCTAAATACTCTGAAATCCAGAAGAAAGGAATTAATTTTAGAAAAGGATTTATCTGAATTATTTGAATCTGTTCTGCTTTTAAATAAAATTTGGTTCTGACATAGTTTCTTGTTATCATATATAACATCAATACTGTAGGAAGAACACATGTATCATGCCCTTCTATAAAATAAGTATAAAAACGTCTGAGACAAAAATTCTCAGAAGCCTGTAGCCTTTATTTTCTAGGCAGGAAAAAAAAAAAAAAGAGTCTAATCCTGTGCAGCTCTTTCATTTCTTCCTAACCCCCTAAGATGTAAGTGCAGACAGTCAACTGGAGCCCGTTAGCCAAGGCCAGGCTACTTCCTCTGAGATTTTCTATTTATTACCATGATCCTCTGACCACTTTTAATGAGGTCCTTTCTGCCAGAAGCAGCTCCTCACAGGCCTTGCATGCTAACTTTATGCCTAACAACTGCTCTTCATGAAAGATTAGGGGAAATCCAACCAGAAATGTGGCAACTTCATGAGAGAGTCCAAGCAAAAGTGATGTGAGGCTTTGACAAGGATTAGAGTTCTTCATTTGGTTGGGCTGAGATGTACGAATGGAAAATGATCCACTCTATCTTGTGTCAGTATTTGACATTCACTGTGAGCGTCTGAATGACATGAAATTAACAGAACAGAAATGTTTTAAGCTCAAAAGGTGGTACAGAAGCTTTTAAAGCAAATTTGACTGCCTTCTCTCTTTCTTCTTCTCCCTCTCGCTCCAAATAGTGCTTCAATTACCTGATTATAAACCAAAACTTTGAGTCATAAATATATTAGATAATTGGGTTTTCTTTTCAGTTAAATGGAAAGTAGAGCTATTCAGCTTTAATGATGTTTCCTGTCATTTGTTCTGTTTTGCTGGGGTAGTACTTTGGGGGGTACTCTCACTTAGGGACTAGGGCACACATTGCATTGCATGTTCTGAGCTCCAGAACTGCATCTGCTGTCTTCCAGAGCAAACATGCTGTAGAGCAATCCCTCCACCTGGGAAGCTGTGCTTAAGATGATAATTATGTTATACCTGTAAGCAAGGGCCAAATAACAGTTGAACCAATAGAAATGATCTGAGAAGTGGAAATAGAAATATTTTGTCCAATGATGTTGATTTGCTTAAATTGATGTGTTTTTACTTTGCTGAAGGGAATCGGTAGAAAGCAGGAAAGTTTTCCAGAGTTTTCCTTGCCAGACTCAGCTCTGAGAATCTGCAAATGGGGCTGCTGGTTTTCTTGGTAGTTCATAGGGAACACACACCAGTAGGTGGTTTTGGAAAAGTTTAAGTGAAGGTTCTAGCTACCTCTCTACCTACCTCTATCTCTCTATCTTCTCTCATTTTGGAGCTGATTTCAGTGTGCCCAGGCTATTTTTAAGCTCTGGTAAGCAAAGCTGCTCAGCGGCCAGCAAACATTTGTAAGTCAACCAAGTAAGTATGCAGGGTCCTAGGTAGTCTTATAGAGCTTCTGGAGAAGCCATGCTACTTCCATTTCACTGCTGTTGGCACATGTAATAGCTAGATTAAAGCTAATTCAAGTATCCTGCACATGCTGAGATCACATTTCATAGTTGCAGCATACACAAACCTAAGTGATGTGTTAGTCTTATTCTACCTGCACTGCTTGTGGGAACAGCCAGAATTTAAGTGTTGATGATTTTAGATAGTAACACAATAGTAATGCAGCAAGCTAGATCAGAGTAATGGATTACCCAGGTAATTTGCTGATTTAATGGCTACCTCAAACATGACCTGCATAATGGGTAATCTCAGTGCATCAGCATACACACTCTAGTAGATCATTCTGTGGCTGTGTAGGTCTTCTTAAAACCCACAATTATTTGTTCTTTCCCTTTGGTGAAAGTAACTACCCACTGCAGCTGGTATGAGAAACATGATCTCCATTTCCACGCCACTTCACAGGATGAAGCTTTACAGTATGAATGAGCCAATCTAGAAAGTCTACATCAAAGGGTGCAGTCCTGCTTTGCTCACTTACAGGTACAGTTCTGTTTCCTTCTTCAAGCCACCTATGCTCCTAGGAAACCATTTCTATTTTAATTATGTTAGCTTCCTGTTGGCTAAGCAAGTTGAACTGGCTCATTTTGAGGTCACGTGAATGCCAAAGTATGCACAAGGGAAAAGGTGGGAGCACACATCTAGGATAAGAGAGGAGGGAAAAAAGGGAAGGCCAATTTTACTGGAAATGAGCTATTAGTTCATCTGTACTGTAAACTCTCACCCTCAGAGATGTAAAATGTAAAGCCCAAAGCCTCATTTCAAACTGCCAGTGAAGGACTTTGTGCTGAAACAGCTCACAAGCAGACCCGCATTATCTCTGCTGACTCTGCTGTTGACCTCTGTCAGAAGGGCAGAGCTGCCAGCTGGGGGCTGTCGCAAGATTTGTCATCGCTTGCCAGTCTGCATCCTCGCTCTGTGCTCACTCCAGCTGAGTTAGGGACTAACTATGGTGCATTCATTTGGCCTTTTCTTTGCATTGAAGCAAAGCTATTTAGTAGAAATCTCCCAGACTCCAAAGTTCCTTCCGAATGAACAGAAATTTAACAGAATAATTGTTGTTATTATCAGTTTATTTACTTGTTGAAAAGCAAGACCAAGATACTGTTCGCTCTGTATTTCGGGGGGGGGGGAGGAACATGGAGGAGGGAAATTATGATTCTTTCCTTATCATCTGTGGAAAGTGGAACTAGAAATCTAATTGCCTTTAACTGATGTATAATTCTAACCTAAATTCATTCTGCAGTATATGCAGCATTGGGGACTTTCAAGGGCACAATAGCATGATGCTGTATGAATCCTGAAAACTTAATCATGCAAGTAAGGCTTGATTTAGTCTATCTCAGAGTAATTTGACTGTACTAACTCTTACTAATGGGTGCTGTAAAAACTAACCTTAACCTTATGTCAGTTATAACTGCTTCATTAAAATTAGACTGCAAACAAGGCATGTCTCACCCATTTACTGTTTTTATCTGTTTTGTTTTGCATTAACAAAGATTTCCAAAAATATTTATAGTTTTTCTCCTTCTATAGCAATAGAAAAATAAATTCACCCATCTAAATTCTGTCCAGTAAAACCTTTTTAGTAATGATGAGAAATACTAACAAAATGCAGGTCTATAAACTTCTGAATCCCAGTAGTATTGTAGATTACAAACATTAACTCTCCACAGACCCTTTCGTAAAAAAGAATACACACAGCATTATTTTCCTTCTTCCTTCCACTATCTGGGACAGAAACAGAATAGAAAATGAAAAGGCATAAGTGTTTTGTTAGCATGGTGTGCCACAGTCACTTTAGCTCCTCATATAAAAGTAGATTAGAGAAAGGAAAGCGCCCAGAGATTTTTGCAAAGAGATCATCTGGATTACATATAATTTTCTGTCCCAGGAGAACTGTCCCTGCCAGTGAACTCAATAGTTCTACTGGGAGAATAAACTGTATGAAATCCAAATGAGTTCATTGGCTGGGATGATTTGAATATTTGTCTATACACATTTTACAGATTCTGTTTCATGATGTAGAGTTATTATTGCATAATTCCTTAAAAAAAAAAAAAAAAAGCTTCTATATTAAAGTGTATGCAGTATTGCTGGCAAAGACTACACTGTGTCCCTCCAGACCACAGACAGTTGTTAAAAGCAAGTTGGGATGATGGGTTAGCAGAAGCCCAGGAGAGCTAGTGTTCTCTTCTCTGTCTGCAGGGAAGAGTTTATTCTGAAACAATGGAAAGTTACCCAAAGCAGAACAAAGAAGTCTGTGTTCCAGTGGGTTTTATACACTGGGGGAAGTCTCATCAGCAAAGGCAGGTAGGAAGGAAAAATAAACAAGTCTTTAAGAGGCAAACACTGTTCAGAACGGGGGAGCTAGGGCCAAGGTCAGGAACAGCCTGGCTTAACTGGACAGCCAAAGTCATAAAATGGTTAGATAGGACAGCAAGGTTTCACAAATCAGGAAAAAAGCCATGACTTTCAAGAGAAATTTAAACACCTTGAGACAATCTGTTGCAGACTGGGGACTGCTCAAAATTATAGAAAATTAAGATAGAAAAATGAATGCAGAAATTATGCCATTCATATTTCTTATCCTGCTGAGTGTTTCTTATATTGCTAAGCAATAAGCAATGGTGTTTGGAAGCCCTGTACTGATGTGCATTTTTTTGTAGAAAGCTCCTGCAGCATTTTTTTTTGCTAAGGACATGTTTAAAACTTGGAGGGGCTAGATAGGACTTCTCAGAAGGAGCCTCTGCCTCTGCATACGTTTATCATCAAAGTATATTTGCATCCTACCTTTAGCCAGGGGAGGAACCTATACTTTTCTAGCAAGCTAGAGGCTTACAACATGTTAAACCATTGACTGAGACTCCATACAGCAGTGTAGAAGCAGTGATATACCAATCACATCTATGAATCTGATTCTGTTATTGAAAGGATTGGACCTTAGGTTCATAGGAAATGGCACAAAAGGAGGGAGGCTGTGGCTCTGAGATCACCTGTCTGGTAGTTTATTCTTTGCTTCTGTTGTCAAAATTATGGGCAGCAGCCACTGACAAAAAAAAAAAAAAAAAAAGATTCTTTCATTGTCTCTAACTGAAAAAAAGTTATTGATATAATGAATTTATATGTAATTTTGACTATGGAATTGCTTTCCTCAGTTTAGTGTGTATTAAAGTGTTAATATTTTCATATGAGTTAAAGTCTTATGTTCCACCATCCGCCTAACTTTAGCTATAAAAATAGTAACAGTGAAGAAAATTAAGTCTGTATGGAGCCAAAATACTGCTGTTTCCAAATTTTTGTTTCTATCACCCTATACCTGAGGACACAGTCTCACTTTTTTTTTTTTTTTTTTTTCATTTGTGTGCTCATAAAAATGATCTTGGGAACCTCAGGGCTGAACTAAGCATGAACGTGAATGTATGCAGTATGCTAAAAATTATTCATATTATCAAGTATTTTGATTAATCAGTTCCTAAGCATATAAGGATTTGATCTGTATATTAAATGTTACTTAATTTTTATATTCCTTTCCAAAGGCTGCTCCTCTGCATTCTTTTCAATCTTAGGGAATGTTTTGAATTCTACTCGTGAGAGAGAAGGTACCTTTTTATCTTATTTGTGATAAAGCATAGAAAAACATTAATTTGAGAGGTTAATTAGCCAGGATTAATTGCCCATAAAACATTCCTGAGAGATATTTATTTTCTTGGTTTCTAAGATTCCTTGTGAATGAGATTCCACAACTACCCTGCCATAACAAATTGGTTATGCTTTCCCCTTACTGCCTAGCAGAATCTCTTTTACTGCAATTTAAGCCATTTGTTTCTTGTTCTATTCCAAAATAACACCAGTTTTTCCTCTACAGCTATTTCAGTTTCCTTATATGCCTGCTCACTTTCTATTTTTTCTATGTTAAAAAAGGAATAGCTTTCCTTTAGCCAACCTAAAAATTAAGCAGAAATATGATTTGTTATATTTTTGAAAAGGCTCCATGTTTCTGAAAAGGCACTTGGTGACGCAAGATAAAAGCAAAAGAGGAACTTAATTTAGAAAATTTTTGGAGAAAAGTTATAACTGCATGTTGTAAAGGCATCATAGTCTCTAATTCCTTGAAAGGAAATAAGTCTGTCCCTCTGAAGAGAGGTGAACCTCCCTAGTTCTACTGGTGTTAAGTCCAGCTGTATATCAGTGTATTTCTTCTTGAAATACTGTTCACTTTAGTGATCAAATTTTTAAAACCATCTCAACAATAACAAAAGACAGAAAAGATATTTCATGGGGAAAGTGAAAATGCATTTCTTCTCCTGATATTTTTAACTTATATTTCATTTGCAAACTTTCTGGAAACATTATCGTTTCCACTTTAGTCTTGTCATTAGTGTGATTACCATGAATGACAGCATCAACATTTGTATTCTAGAGACAGACCAAATACCCTCCAGCAGTGGAAAGGGCCTTTTTTCATAACTCTGCCACTGTGAGAAATGCTCTCTGCCACAGCAGGTGAAAGGGAAGTGGTAGGTGGCAAGGGGTGGGAAAGGGGGAAAAAAAAAAACTTTTTTTTCCCCTACATTGCTTCTTTGTAGATTTTTTCTCTGAACAGTTTTGACTTATTTCTCCTTCTTGTTTGTGCATTTTTCAAACATTGCTAAGAAGAATTTTCTCCATGGCTGGAGGCAACTAGTTAAGGCCTTTCAGTTCAGAAGAGTTGAGGGCAATGAACACTTCTGCTCCCAGGTCCTTTTATGTCTTGGCTTGACTCAGGCCCTATCAGTCAATCCTGTCTCTGTGGGGTCTTTGGAAGTCCCAAGTGAGCAAACATATCAGGGTCAGGCACAAATGTGGGGCATGAAACTAGTATTTACATATTTTTCTAATCTTGAGCAGGAGTTTTGTGATTTTATTATTTGGATCAACTTTTCAACATACTCTTTTTTTGCTGGGTGCAGTTGTATCATTTATAGCTATAGTTCTGTAAAGGCAGTCATCTAAGCAAAGTCGATGCACATATAGGTCTTGAAAGTGAAAAAAAAACTATTGATGTGGATAGAAGGGTCTATGACTGAATATTTAGATTTAAGATTTTGGTGGGATGGGGGGTTGCAAAATTAAGTCTATTTTTACACATCATAGTAGATGTGATGCAAAGAGGTTTGTGGAGTATTCTGTTCAGTAGTAGCTCTAATGATTCTTCGCTGGTGGGGATATTAACAGAATTATTTTAGTAGGTTTTTTACATTTGTGCATGTATGCATACATTTGCATGTGCACCTATAATGGAACAAAGGTTTAAAAACTAACATATACAAAACAAGAATGGTATGCATTTAGTAATTTTAAGATAGTACTAATGATACAAATATTTAGTTTTTATACACTGAAGAAGAGAAAACTTGCCAATTACCTTGAAAAGGACTTTGTAACTTTGTCCTGTGTACCTCTATTCCTGCTCAGCCCCAGCTGCTACCTGCTCATCTCCGCAAGACTGAGTAGTCAGGCAAATCACCACTGAGGGCTACTGCAGTGGCACATTTTTGTACACTTCAAAAACACATGCTTGCAGGAGGAGGGCACGGCCAAGACCTATTTCCAAGAAATGTGTCTTTCAGTTCACTTTTGCACCAGTCTGGGCACCACAGCACACAGAAAGTAAATGAAAATAGGCCTGTACATTTGCCTTTAGTGGAAATTTCACAAAAAGGACAAAATATAGGACAAAGTTGCAATGTCCTTTGCAAGATAATTGCCATTTCTTTTTCTTTTTCCAGCTTCTAACAATTAAGTATTCTAGTCTTATTATCTGGACAATGAGAAAACTATACTGTTCTTATTTTGTATGATTTTTTCTCTTAAACCTCCATAGCATTATGTGGCTACTGGATGTCACTATTAAGATATAACCTCAAAGAAAGGTTTTATTAAGGTTTATAAAACTCTGTTGAGAATGAACCCTGCTATCCTCAAGTAAGAGCCATGCCTGATTCTATTACATGCAGCTATAATGTCTGTTCCTTGTCTATCTTATATGCTTCATTAGAAAGGACCTAACCACTCCAGTGCTAAGAGGAAAGAGTTCAATAGGAGGCATGATTGAATAAAATAGCCTGAAAATTGAGAATACTTTTAGGGGTACCTGAAAATGTTTCTGGTTGGTCTTAAAGAAATTGTTGTTCGTCAGATCTACAGTTTGACTGTCTATTCCTGGTCTACTTCACTACCTTGCTCTCTCAATCTGTTCTGATCTCCTGAAAGATGGCTACTGAAGCATGTTGGTACCATCTGTGCTTTCAAATAAGAAACTCTTAGACAAACAATAAAAGTCATTTCTATTTTAGAGACAATCAATGTACCATTTTCCATTCTACAGATAACTTTATCTCAGAATTCCCTCACAGACTCAAAACTACCTGAAAAAGAGGCTTCCTCTCTTCAGAAATTTCATGGTTAAGTGTTTTGCTCACCAGTTTTAGATCTGCCATTGACTTGATATATGAAGATGTCTCTAATTCACTTTGTATTTAGAAAGTTTGGAAAAATTCCGATGAATACCTTAAAACACTGCACTTCACTGCACTATTTAGCCTTTGCAGTAAAGCAGTGTTGTAGCTCTACAGCTTTATTGGTTCGCAAATTACAGTACTCTGAGCCCAGCAATATGATAGAAGCAGTGAGTGTTAACTGAACATTTTGTGTGGATTCTATTGCAGAGCTGGGGCTTATGAGAACTTATTTAACTTCAGACACCTTAGACATATGCACATTAAATTATCTATACATGTACTCTAGGAAAAATTCGTCTCCATAAAATTTTACTTCAGTAAATCTGTCTGTAATAGTTTGAAATGTCATTAAAAAAAAAAAAAAAAAGGAACACTGAAAGTTTTGGAAGTTTTTTTTAAATCTTTTTTAGCAAATGTTATCAAAATATTCCATTTGCAACTCCATCTTAACTCTTTCTTAATTATCAGTATGCTTATTTATATTTAGGTTAATCTCTTCATAAACATTATAGTGCTTTCTTTGTTTCCTATGGAATCAGAACACATATTGAAATGAAAATCACAGTTGCAGCTTCATTCAGTGGAGAAGCAGAAGGATGAACAGATGGCACAAAAGGGCAAGCTCTTAGCAGAAGCCTCTTTTTGTATTTGGGAGGATTATGTTAGCACAAATCTTCATTTTTTTCTTTTGTTTTAAGTGTTATATTTTGTTCCTTGTCACCGGATTTGAACTCAGAACAGTCTCTCATTCAGTTCGAAAGACGTAGTTCAGCAGTTTATATACAACCATCCAGCCGTAATTCTGAAACCAAATGCATTCTCAAATGCTAGTGTTACCATAGTTACTGATAATCCCAACACTTAACTGAAAATATGAAGAATCACCCAAACGAAATAAGGTGTTCTTTTGAGGAATTTATAATTATCCCATAGGTTACTAGATAAATTTGAGTGGATGATGAAGTTCTAAATAGATTTCAAAAGCATTGATACTTATTTTATATTTGCTAATTGAACTGATATCTCATTTTCAGATTTCTAATGGTCTTCTGATTATCCAGACATTTCTGGCCTTCACAAGATTTCATTTTCAACACTGACAAAATATAAAGCTCCTTTTCAGTCCTGTACGTGCCTTGGGGGGGGTCGTTTGTTTGCTTTCACTTCAGGCCAATGTGATGGCAAAATGCTCTATGCCAGTTTACAAAATTGCACAGCTGTAAATGGGGGGATGCAAATAAGCCAGTACAAAAAGATATTTAGTATTGTATAAATGTTTAAGACATTGATTGTTGAAATCTGTGTCAAGGGAGGAACTGCTTGATATCTTTCTTATAAGCATTTGCTTATTAGTCATTGTCAGTGACAGGACACCAAGTAAGAAGCCCTACTATCCCCAATTTACAGGTGGAAAATGGAAACATGAGGGGCTCAATTAACTTACATGTATGTATAGTGTCATTTTAGATGCATTTCAGTATGTCAGTTAGCTGATGGCTTCCCTCCTCGTTATGTGGGCATGAGTATCCTGTAGGACCTTGTCATACCCACCAGCCCTGTGTGAATATTTCAGACAACTCCTAGCCAATCTCGGATGGCACTAGGCACCTGTGTTAGGCATTCAAATTCAAGATACTATCATGACACTCATGCTTTTTGTGTTTGTGAAACAGTGAAAGCAATGGAAAAATATTTTTCAGGTAACCATTTTTATTTTAATGAACAACAAATCAGTTGAACAGTTTTGCTTCTCAGAAATTTTCTGTTACTGTTGTGAGTGATTCAAATCCTATAAATTTTACTCATTTGAATCACAGTTTTACTTTGGCAACCTCACATTAACCTGTGTACTTGAGGGAAAAATTGACTGTAAACAGAAAAATACTTCAGGATTTGGTCCAGCAGGACTACTGAACTAAGTGTTAATGGACTCCATGTAATAATAAGCGTATTGAGATTTATTGATTTTTTTTATCTCAGAGCACTTAGGCACAAATTCATCCCATTCATCTTCAGACCCATCCAGATCTTAAGTGGGCTGAACCAATTTCTGTCTTTCTCTTCATATAAGGAATCTTACTTAGATGTCTCACTGAATGCCTTAAGTTAGTTCAAATGAATTTAGATCTTAGGATTTTGAAAATCCAGCCGTGAAGTCATTTTTCATATTAATCCTGTTCTCAAAATCACGGTAATGGCTACCTAAATCATGCTGTGCCTAAGACAAGGAACACTTTGTCACAGGAAAAAGAAACAAAACAAAAAAAAGTGAAATTATCTGTTCGATTCATCTTGTAGATTTCCCTGCATTTTTATCCACCCAGTGGATATCGTTTTCCCCAGAAGTAGGAAAAAAGGTATACAATTCTAAGATTCCCACGAAAACATACAGCCAATCAGCTGTTGAATTTGTCATAATTCAGCCTTCAGCAACACGCCATAATAGTTTTTCAGCAAATGCTTGAACTGGGCTATTTTTTGATAGAACATACTCAATATATGCTCAAAAGCACAGCAAACTCTGCAAATTAAATATGACAAACTTCATAATCATGAACAGTCATTAG
The DNA here is from genome assembly GCF_036417845.1 of Apteryx mantelli. NCBI lineage: Eukaryota > Metazoa > Chordata > Aves > Apterygiformes > Apterygidae > Apteryx > Apteryx mantelli. The sequence continues at coordinate 64,751,871 of NC_089978.1, read as the reverse complement.
TCTATGCTTTGTCTGTGCCTGGTGGCCTTTTTGATTAGTTGTCTATGAACATTCATACAATAGTTTTATTGGCACAAATTGTAACAGGCCATAATAACCAAAGCTTAAAAGAGACAAACGTGGGATGTAACTGTGTATTTATTCATTCAGGGAATAGAAATAGTACTATATGATTGTCTGATCAAGAATCAAAGCTTGGCAAAAATGAACTGTTCATATTCTGTTCATATTCTGTCCATAGTAACTACTAAAAATCCTGAATATTTTAAATAATGAATCTGATCGAGGTAATACGACTGAGAACTGTATATCACAAAATGATTTAGGGCTGAATCCCATTTCTTCAGAAATCAATAGGATCTTATCAATAATTCTGAAGGAAAGTTTGAGGCTCTAATATCCTAGAGATCTATTTCTTGTTGATGCACACTGCATGATGGAGACCTGATGAACTCTCAGAGAACATGAGGAGCTGTGAAGGAGAATTCTAAAGGTCCTTGTTTACTAACACTGGCAGCTTGATTTTGATTTGATCTAGCACAATTGTGTCATGACACTACTTGCCATCCATAAATATTTCTTTAGGGTTTTAGGTATTTTTCCCTAAAGAAAGAGTCAAATAAAAGTTAATAGGTGAATACTTTTATTTTTCTACTTTCTGCTTCTCCTGTATCATGAGGTTATTTTGCATAAATGGTTTTTCAGTTCCATAACTGCTTTTTACTGTTGCTTGAGAAATTACAGTAATAAAAGTAAGAGTAAATATATAATTATTAGGACATTTGTGATGTTTAGGTTTTTCAAAGCTGACCGACACTTCCTATGAAACAATTGCAACCTATTGCTGAACAGCAAGGGTAGAGGCAATTTTGTCAAAGTACTTATTGTTTTTTTTCGGGTGGTAAAGGATATCTTTAGAGAAGACTAGTATATAGACAACTAAGGTCCACCCATCTTCTGTAACTCACAGTTATTTTTTTCTGCTACTTATTGGTATTATTTACAACTGTGATGACTGGTGCTTATCCTTTTCCAGATTACATCCATTTGTTCTTTATTTTTCACATTATGTGCTTCTTTTACTTTCAAGTACTCCTATCACTTTTGTCACCCTCCCTGATGTTTTCTCATGATTTTCTTCAGTTTAGGGATCAGAATGACATAAAATGATGCAACTGCACTCATATCAGTGCTATGCTTTCCTATTTTTACCTACAATAATTTCTTTTTTTATTTATTTTCAAAGGGCAGATGTCTTTAACTTTTTTTTTTTTAACTGCAGCATACTTTCTAGATTCCAAAAACAAAAGTAAGCAAATAGCTTTGCACAGGCACTTATTGTCTCTTATTCTTTCTTATTCTCTTTTCTTTTGTCTTGTTTCTTCAAGAGGATAGTGAAATTACCAGTAAAGTATCTAGATTAATAAATGATGTAAATACTCCTTTATTTGCCTAATAATTACGTTATTCTAATTTTAACAAGTGACTTTGAAATGTATATGAAATATCTGGCTATGGATCCACAAGCATGCAGAAGTCATGGATTCATATGAAGCTGAACAACAACTGTCCTCTGAAGAATTTTTCAGTGAAGCTTAGCTTTCTTTCCAGCAGATTTCACCACATCAAAATATTTATAGAATTACTCTTGTCTTGCCAGAAACATTGCCTCTTAATCAAAGAAGAAATTGGACTGACATCACTACAGGAAGCTGTGCAATGTAGTAATTGATGTTTTGTGTTTTCTTCATCTTTGGGAATAACAAAAGCAGCTCTTCCCTGTACATAGGGAGAAGCAGAATGAGGACATATCATAAAGAGTAAATGGAGCTGTTTCCTTACTCTTATTTAGGCAAATTATGGTCAAAACGTGGGTGTGGGTTTTTCTTTTTTTTCTGGTAAACAATATTCTTAGTATGCAATGGTCCATCTTTCAACACATTCCTTTTCTTTAATCAGAGTTGAAGGATTTTCATTGTTGTGTGTAGTGAATCAATTAAATAAGTTAGAAAGCTTGCCAATAACTGCCTCTATAAGTCAAGAAGTTTTATTAGTAAGAATATTTTTGTGAAGAAAGTAGCTCAGCCAACTGAGAAAAATGATTGTTGAAGGTCTTCAAAGTATATAAATGTCAACATTGCTTTATTGGTCAGCTTTTGGTCCAACAGAATCTAAGCTGGAAAAGCAAAGGACACATTCAATGAAGAGTTATCTTTTGTCTTAGGAGACACTTAACCTCATTATTTACTGTTGTTGAAAATTTCATTGAGGAAAATTTCCAGGATACTTACTTTTTCCATAGCAAATAGATCTCAGGAAAAGTTCAAAACCAGTCAACTTTGCATGGCTAAAATGAATATATTTCAAAATCATTATATGGAAATATTTCTACACACAAACAAATACCTTCTAAAAACATTTTCATACCTATATAAATGTGCATTCCAGCCATAAAGCTATATATTTGGCTTTTTGTGTGTGTATGTGTGTGTGTGTCTGGATGTTAAGAATCTGGTCTTGGTATTCTTTCTGAGTGAAAAAAAGTAAAAAACTTAATGTAGGCATAATTTAATGCTGAGCTTTCTGCTGAGCAGAAAAAGTGGCTTTGAGATTCCATTAATACAAATGTAAGCAGAGTTGTTCTGGCTTGACTGGGACCCAAGTGTAGGGAGTGATATGGGAAATATGTACAATGAGGTATAGCTCACTCAACTATTGTTGTATAAAATCTTTAAGTATCGTCTGAACTAGTTATTTAGGTTTCCTCAGAATCAGAGAAAGTTGGATGTTTCCATTGTGTGATTCACTATATACCGAAAAATACACCTAAAATAGGTGAAATAAATCACTTGCTTGTGGGTACTACTCCCTATCTACTAACTGAGAAAGGAATTTAGAAGACAAGCTTAAATTAAACTCAATATATAGACAGCTAAAGTTAAATAAGATTAGTCCTAGTTTACAACAGGAAAGTTACTTAACAACAGTGAAACGCCAACGCTCACTGAGTCTGGGTCTGGTCCTTAGCTACTTCTGACGATCTAGCCGTGACATCTGCCACAGGTGTCTGTAGGTATGCTTTGGGAAGAAGTTCAGTTTGGCTTCATAAAATGAATAACTACTTGTTCTAAATAAATTCCCCTCCACATACACAAATCATCTCCTTTTACTTTTAGAAGAATAAAGGAAAATAAAACATCGTTTTAAAATATATAAAAAATGAAACAGTTTTGTTACGTTGCCAGCTGATGATCTACAAAATTGGTGCAGTATGTTTCTTTGCAATGACAAATATCTCTGACAGTAAACAGAAATATTGCTACTGTTAACTAAGTATGATGGACAGATCTTTCAATCTTTTGTTTGATTGCAATTCTTTTAACAACTGCATAACATTGCTTTTCTTTAAACATAAAAGCCTTTGGAATTCAGGCAAAACTGGTTTAAATAAGCATTTATGAGAACAAATCCAAAACCTGAATGCAAGACTGCTTACAAACAATGCTGCATTTTATATAAATTGCGTTTTCATTTGTGTAACTTAGTCATTCCAGTTTACAGCAGTCATACCATTGATTGACCTCTTCTGCTTGGGGAATAAACTATCCATGAATACTGGTCCATCGCTGGGAACTCTCAAGGGTCAAACATAGGAGTCAAGCTTTGAAAAATCTTATGGGTAGAAACAAAGAAGTTTTGGCATATTAGAGCTGCTAAGCTCCTGTTTACACATTAGTGTGAAGGGGAAACAGAATGAATGTACTGTAACTGTTGTGAGCAATAAGATGTAAGAGAAGAGCAAACCCGTGCTTTAAAGTGTAAAAAAGTGTAAACTATCCATCTATGTCTAAGTTTAAGCACACGGTATGCAGACATTACTCATCAAAAAAGCTGCAGTGAAATAGAGCTGTTTCTAGCCAGTATACAGTGACAAGTGGCTTTGCCTTTTGGCTTGTCTTGAATAGGCTTATTTCCAAAGGAGACATGGATGTTCCAAAGTGCATAATTGTCTGGAAGACGGACTAAAGAATTTCAGACACCCAATTTAATCTGTTTAAAGAAAATAAATCTGAGACCCCAGCTAATATTTCAGGTGCACACCAAAAACTGTAGCATTTCCTTATGAACAATATTTCTAAGTTCTCATTTAACAAATTTGTCTGATGCTTTTATGACAAAATTATCTGCTAATTCTGATGTTTTACAGATGATTGCTTCATTTAGCACATAGAACCACTATGAAGCAGCATTTTACTCCCTGCAAACATCAACTTTTTGCTTCCTGTTAAGTGAATCAGGAGTGTCCACCAGGCAAAGTCATGGAGTTCTTTTTTCTTTTTTCTTTTTCCCCTGGGTGTGGACTGATTTAGTAACTGATCCGAAATCCCATGTTCTCTCCAATAGAACTGTAATGAAGTCCAGGTGCTTTTCTCAGTTCTATGAATCTGCTCCAATGGTACTTAAATGCATTTCACTTTCCACTGTATTTTATATGTAAATCAGTCTTTTTTGCACATGCCTACAATAATCTAAGTAAGATCTATATAATGTGACATTTATTCTATTTTGTATAGCCTAATGCTAATTATCATTATGCTGATTACAGAATAGAAGAAAGTGCAAAACAGAGGAGTTAATCAAAGTGTTGAACTCCACAAAGGGGATTACTCTCACATCCTGAAATAAAAACTGCGATTTATATTTACTCCAGTCATATGCTCAGACTTGCATACTGCAGTTTAGTGTGACAGAGTAATATTAGTATTATCTGGAAAAGAATGCTATTAATGTGAATGTGAATTAATGTGAAAGTAGGCATACTTTCCTATTATATTTACAGAGACAATGAAAATCTATATTTTATCCTCATCCACTTAAAGGTCTGTGATTGTATAATTATTCTATCCATAAAGTCGTAAAAGTCATAATGATTACATGAAGCATTAACAGTGAGAAGTTACAAGCAGTTTTGCTGAGAGTTCATGGAAAGGATGATTTTCAAGCAATTACTCTTGCTTGGGACAAATTAAGAACATCTAGTCCAATATTCTTTTTCCAACAGTCAACAGTGAATGTTCACAAAAGAGTCTAAGAATAGGTAAAAATATAGGGATACTTCCCCAGAACTTACTTCTGGCTTCCAGTAATTTGTGGCTAACCAGTTTTTGGAGCTAGACAATATATCTTTGTATTTAACAGCCTTTGGTGTGTTTTCTTGAATAAATTTGCCCATTTAAAAATTCACTTCTTCATTGCCTTTCTAGATAAGAACACTGATTATGTAAATGTGACTTTTTCACAATAATGACTTTCAAATTATATATTGGTCAGATAGGAAGAAATTCTGCATAGCAGCATATTCTAAAATATTCCTGTCTTATCAAGTAAGACAGGGATTAAAATATACAGTTTACATAGGCTATAGACAAATACATTTTTGCCAAGCTGGCTGGATAGATGTAAAAAATTACTGTCCCCATCTGTTCAATTACTGCATCTGAAACACTACCTTATTAAGGGAGCTCTCCTTATTCATAAAATAGATGAACTTAAATCACCCTTCTGTAGTGATTAAGCTGAACTTTTTTTACTATATGAGGTTATGGATTGTGCTGACACTATCAGTTTTGGCATCTCAGCTGTGTGATCCAAGACCTTTGGAGAAGTTGTAAGGAGTAAGAGTGTCTGTAAGAGTGTCTATATGCAAACTGAGTCTTCCTTGCTTTTGTTTATACACTTACAAGACAAATTCATACCATAATAAATGGCACAATCATATTTGCTTTTGGAAGGTGCTTATTTGTGACCAAGACATGAGATGTAGCATTTTACCATAAGAAACGGGATGACTGTCTCCTAACATTATGTGTTCCCTATATCTAAACAGTAGCATAGAACAAATATATATGTCATTTTATTGTTAATCCAAGTATGCCAGTAGCTGAAAGAAAAGGCAATAGCTCATTAATTTTATGATATCATCCTGCCTTTTTCTTTCTCTTCAGAGTGATAAATTGGAAATGAGGCTTTATTCTATCAGTGATAGCTAGAAATAAGCCCGATACAGTATAGAGTGCACTATGGTGTTGAAAGACAATTATGCTCTGTGCATGTTTTAAGCATTGGCTAAGAGGTAGACCTGTTACAATTGCTAGGCTTTTCAAAAGCATTTCATGAACTTTGACATAATTCAAGGAAGGTAGTTTAGTCCGCTGTATAGTATTTTCTCCACACACACACCCCTCCTGGGTCCCCCAAGTGTCTGCACTGTAGAATACAACTTTGTTTTTCACATCCTCTTCATGCCAATGTTGTGACACTTAACAAGGATATGCTAGGCAATGCAGTACTGGACTCATACTTGTTGCTAAGGTAACTTCTAAAGTACACATTTTGATATTCTTTGGAAAAGAAGAAATGTTGGTAAAGAGGTCCTGACTATATACTGCGCTTGGAGAGAAAACAAAACCCAGGCTGGTGACAGAACAAACTAGATAGACCAAAATATTTAAAGCTTGCCGTCAGGAAAAGAGAATTTTGCTGCTGAAGCTGTTCTTCTGCCTCTTAAGACTGAAGGAAAGAGAAGGGCAGGGTAATTTATTAATATTATGATTATTGTTCCAATAAAGTGGAGATCTGGAAGTTAGTCAGTCTTAAAGCAGGAACCAAATGCTCTCTTTTACATCCAGGTTTCCTGTGCAGCAGGCATCCGGGCTGATTCCTCAGAATGGGTTCAGGGCAGCCAGCACCATGATCAGGTCAGCAGAAGGAAGCACTGAAGGCAAAGACGTATCCAAAATCTCAGAGCTCTTCAGGGGTTCAACCTGTCTTCTATGCACACAGCTGGGACTTTGGAAATGAAATAAAACTGAGCACAGTTCATTCTTTTTGTTTAAACAAGAGAAGGGAAGGCTGCACTAATGGTAGTGTAGTGCTGCTCCTACTTTACTCATAAGGTCCCTAATCCAGTGATGAAGGTTATGGATGATGTTTTGCGTAAGGATTTAGTCACAGGATGAATTCTAGCTTTGGAGCAAACATAAATGTTCATCGGACTCAAATTTTATGATTATCATTTGGATGTATATTGGCATAGAAAAATTCTAATGAATTAATAATATGTTCAGAGGTTCAGCAATGTTTCAGATCCCTTTTGAGCTACAAGTAAAGTAACACGTTTTCCACCCCCCAGGACAACGCCAGGAGCACCAGGTAAGGCTATGCTGTGTGTGAATGTGTTCATTGGGTACCGTTGAAGCTGAGGTGACATTCATAAGGAAATTCAGGATTATAAGAGAAATATAGCAAAGATACACTTTCTGGGTATAACTCAAGGAAAGAGTCTTGTTGTCAGGGCTCAACTTTTTAAAGCACTTCATACAATCGTAGTTTAACAAAAAATACACTATATATAATCTCAACTTCACACCTTCTTGAAAGAAATTACTAGAGTTGCATTTTGCAGTGAGTATCCTGACATCCTGACAGGGTGTCAGAGAACGCCTTTTGGACCAGGTCACGCATGGAGCCTCATATAAAAAAAATCAGTCAGGTCTTTTAAGAATTTTTAATGGAGTAGATCTTTAAATCTGTAATTAAGACTCAATTCTAGACCAACATGTAAGTGCCATGCATGTCCAGTGACTGTTAAGGAGTTTAAAAATATATAGGGTTAATTCTGCTAACTAATTTGAGATTTTATTTTTGAGGCTTAAGTTCTGAATGTGTCCTGCTTTATCATTCTTGTTCTTTGCTTGTTTTACCCTGTTGCTTCCTAAGACAGGCCAAAAACCCATTTGTCCTGTTCACACTTACATGTCATTCTTACAGAGATTTAGCATGTTGCTCATCAAACCTTTTTTCAGTTTTCTCTTTTTCACCCCATTGTAGTAGCTTTTGAATAGATATATAAGAATTAAATAGTGAAAACTTTGGCTTGGCTATTGAAGTGGAGAGTGGGAGTTTTGCACACATGAAAGAACTAAGCATCTGCTTGTATACCTCAATATATAGCATTTCTCATTTTGATCCATTTTCTGTTGTGGAGCTGCAGTCCACCTGCCACAGCAACAGCTGTGATGTGAACGGATCAGCTTAGCTCCCCAGCGAGCCTTTGTTGATTAGAGTGATAACCAGCCACTGCTGGTTTGAAAGTTGATAGGAAATCCCATCACTGACCTGCTTCTAGCCTTAGAAAAGAGAACCAGCAAGAAAAGACAGACAGTTCTTCTCAGGACATCACTTGGGTTTTATGCATGAATGATCAGCAGGAAAATCAGCCTGGTCTGAAAAAATGTGCCGTAAAAACAAGCCTAAGCTTAAACTTGGAGACCGTCAGAGGGATTATCCATGTGCATGATCTCAGCCAACCTAGAACAGTTATCCACAGGCAGGGAACACCATTTCAGTCACAGTGTTAGCCAGAAGGATGCACACCTGGTCTTGCAGGAGGGACTGCTGAGAATGAGAGTGCTTGTGATAAGCATTTGAACATACCTTGGGATATAGTTGCTGGAATGAACTAGCCACACCTATTCTTCACTGTTCCTTTGAATGACAATTAATGGTTTGCACGTACCTGCATGGCAGTGTAATATAGAGATAACTAAGTTAGCACATGTTTAAGTGTCAGGGTTGTTTTATCCTGCTTCTCTGGCATGACTAGAATACTTAGAATAGAGAGGTTATACACCAAAAGCTAGCTTGGTATGTTTATATTTACACCAAAGAACATAACATAGGTATATCCCAGCATTCCCTTCTTGCATCTGAAAGAGGCAAACAGCATTTTTCTGATGCTGGCTTAAATCCATGTTGACACAAAGATTAGATGCTTTCTCCACTATAGATAAAGTAGTTTGAGATAAGAATTAAGAACTTACAGAATTCTCACGGATGGGAAGTCTTTATTTTAAATAACAGTAACACATACAAAAAGGATGGGAAGACTGTGATTGCCTTCATACAAAAACATTAATATAGTGAGAAGTGTGCAGAGAAGTGGACATTAACCTTAGAAATTGTAAAGATTTGCAGTGAGGGTAATTTGGCATCAATAGAAAGCTCATTGATTTTATTTGCTATAGAAAAGACCCACCCAAGGTCCACTGAATGCGCTGCACAGTGTCCTGGAAAGTGAGGTCACAATCACAGATCAGTAATGCAATTAAAATGGAACGGCAGTGTGATAAAAGTCAATTTCTATGCAAGAAGAGAGATCAATGTAGGCTATGAATTTGAAAAAAGGTGAAGAATCGCTGAGATTCAAGACTGAAAAATATCTGCCATTCCCAAGTGAGCTTATAATTTTCTTACCTTGCACAATAGGAACAGTCTTCTAATACCACTGTGGTCTAGACTACATCTGCAAAGAAAGGAGTGTAACATTTTGCAAACATCATAAAGCTGTTTCTCATACTCTGATAACCCATTGCAAGCATTAAAGCAAAAACAAAAACAAGAATAAAACCCAACCAAACAGAATTTCACTTGATGATACAAGGCTAAGAGGACCAAGCTGATGAAATGGGTTTTTAGTGTATGACAAAGAAAGAAACAATATGAAAAAGAAAGGGTCCAAGAATCCAACTATATGAAACTTTTCATACAAATCTCCATGATGCCTCATTCTTAAAAGCCTGGTCATTGGTACTTTATAGTAGTTGTTAGTGCTTTAGAGAAATTTTGAGCAGCATTAAAGAGGAATTAGATAGAATGTCATCTTGGTTCTTAGATACCCTGTAATTTGGGAGATAAAGGACTGACATGGCTTTCAGAGAGCTATTTGTAATGGGAAATATAGCACTGCCATTTGGGCTTATAATTCCTAGGTTCCTTCCTTTCTTAATGTGCAGCTTCTTCAACCTCATAAGCTTAAGACATGCCTTGCAGTAGCAAACAACTTGGATCCAAATGGAAGGGAATGAGGAACAAAGGTTTAAGGAATGGTATGTGTGATATATGAACTGCAGTTCAGCAGGAGGTAAGAGTAGCCTGAACTGTGCTACAGCCAGCACTGTTGTAAAAGAAATGCAGATTGCAATCATGCAGTCTTTCATTGCTTCATGTAGATTCAAAGGATTTCAATATGTTTATCTACTTTAGGGTTTTAGAATAGAACCATTTTGATATGTTTCCACCAGTAAAACAAGATATTTTTTGTGAGGTTCTTCATGGATTTCTTGAAGTTTTCAGCTTTTTTCTTGCTCTTAAAAAGGTTCAGACTCAGTATTGGTAATAATTCCGAGGTGGAAATGTTAACTGTTGGGATGGACTAACTGGCAGCAGCAGATCTTGAGTGATAAATTTGAGCCCACAGCTGAGAGAAATTCCTGCTCTGACTTCACATTTGATATCATTACCTGATATGGTTAAAGAGAGGAGAGAACTTCAGATTCTGTGTTTTTTTTAGGGTCTGTGGGTTTTTTTAACAAATTCTACCTTGTAAGTTTTACAGACAAAACACACATAGATATTTACACAACACGCACACACACATATTTGGCAACACCATCATGAAAATGTGAGCAGATATACTGCTATCTTGTTAATCAGTTTAGGAAGAAAAATCTTCACTCTCAAAAGCTTTACCCGCAGAATATTAGCAACAAAGACAGGTCAGCACATCTCATACATAGTCACCTCAACGAAATGGGTACTTTAATGTAAATTGGGGATGATTTAAACATCATCAGAAATTTCCTTATGTTCTCATTGTAAAAAGGACTGAGAAAAAAATTTGATATTAGAACTATTCTTCATGAAAGAAATGCAAATTTATTCAGTTACACAAGCAGAAGAAAATATATTAGGCTAAACAGCTGATCCTGTAGTCTTTCTGGACTATCACATAATCAGAATAGTAATCTTATTTTCAGTTCTGAAGTCAATTAGGATTAATTGTATCCTAAAAATCATATGAATGTAATTTATCTTCATTGACCAATACAATTCTTCAATTCTTTATTGCATGAGCAGTAGTTTTTTCTTATTTCCTGGAAAGTATGTGCTTGTGTGTGTGTGTGTGTGTATGTGTGTGAAATCAAGTGCATATAAGCACACACACAAGCACATGCACACACAGAAACACACACTTATCCTTTGCTAATTTATTATGATTTTCCTGTAGCTTTAAACCTCCTTCTTTTGCATTTTTCTTTGGCTATGTGCTTTTCTTCCATGTTCTCCTTAAAAAGTAAATTAAAAATGAAGAAAAAAACCCACCCTACTAATGTATCAATATATCTTTAAAATACCTTAAATATATGTTTAATAATTTTGATTCCTGTGTTAGTGCTTTGTAGGCTAGCACTGCAGTATGCTTCTTAGAGGTTTTTGTTCACAGCTGATCATATTTTCACTGATCTCCACATTAAATCAACATGTCAGCTAATTCATTTCCATTTTGGATTCCTTCTTCCTTGACATGCTCCACTTCCTTTTTCTGAATAAGAGATTACATTAATTTATACTCTACAATAGCTTTATAAGAAGAAATCTGGAAAGATCTACCATACTGGTCACTTAAAAATTCTGAAAATTCCTAGGTTAAATTATTAGTATCAGTCCCTTTTAATTTGGGAGCATTTAATTTGGCAGCATTTAAAAAAAATCATAAGAGTTTCAATTTCAGTCAAAGTTTGGCTTATAAAGATGCTATCTCTAAAGGAAAGATGTTAGAGGAAAATTAGGATAGTATGCATGTAGTATGTAGTGGTATGTTTAAGTGCTAGTAATGCTTAAATAGATATGTTAAATAAAAGCTGTTTTTAAAGAGAAAGTGTTCTTATGTATAAGCAATTAAATGGGGAAAAGGAGTAAAAAAACAAAGCAGGGATATTTTTGTAAGACTTTTGCAAGAATACAAAAAGTCAGGGTAGGGAGGCTGTATGGTAGAGAATTTTAAACATTTCTGCTTGTGATCCATTATTTGATTGTGACCCTGTAGGAATCAGAACCTTAAATTGTCTCAAACATCTGAATTTCTGTTAAGACCTACACATATCCCTCTATTCTAATTAGAATCATAAGACTTCAGAATCTCTTCCTATATAATAAAAGAGAATGGTAATTCAATAGAGTATCTTTTGCTGTGAGAGCATTAGTTCAAAACATATTAGACAATCACTGAAAGTCTTTATGAAATACACTGATGATCACTGTGTACTGATTAGTGTGCCAGGAAACCTCACATCCCATCAGCATTACCACTGCTTCTCTAAGCAATTTTGATTTCAGAACATAGACATTTAGCTGTCTTTTTGTTCTTACATAATCTAATACTGTATGCAGTGGAAGAGAATTTTATACTGACATATTTGTATCGTATTATTGCTTGAAAGAGGGATTTTACTCCTCTAAGTGTTATTTCAGAATATTTTTAATGAATTATTACCTTTTAAACATGAGAAGAAATTCAATATTGTTTGTGTGGTTTTGATAGATTTTAAGAATATGAAGTAATTCCAATGTGTACGCTTTGAGATGGTATACATTTATATCTCTACTTAGGTTAAAGAAAGAAAAAAAATCAATAAATGGTAATGATGAGTCTCTCTGTGTTTATATAAATGTGCATAAGTACGGATGAACACTTACTTTCATTTGTTGGGGTTTTTTTTGCACAAGATAAAAATATCAAATGGTTTGGGGACCTAGTAACGAAGAATCCAGATTCACCCATTTTTAAGTGTCTGATTAAAGAGTCCGGTAAATGAAATAAAGTCAATGGACACAGAGAAAGAGGCACCTCAGAGGCTAATTCAGTTTGTTTAAAATATGAATCATTCTCTGGAGCTTTCTCTCTCTTGCCATTGACTGTAGAAGGAATCCAGAGAGATTAGATTTCTGTATTTAGTTCCTCAGAGATGTGACTAAAGGTAGGTGGCATAAGTCCAGACAGCACACAAGCAAACTTTAGCAGAGCTATGAATAAAGGGTTTCAGAAATTCTTCATCAGTATTTAAAATGAATTTTGGCTACTGATTCAGAATAGAGAAATATGTTTGGGTACCAGATTTCTTAAAGCACTTCATTTACTTTTCTTCTTGTTAGAACTTCAAAGGAGTAAAAAATTATAATTTTGTTTGAGAAACAGGAGAAAGAACGTGGCGAAACAGATTGGTGATAGTGAGATACTGAGGAAGAAATACCTTAGGGACATTAGGAAGGAAAATAGAAAGCAAGAATTCTAATTTGCAGAAGTTAAATCAAGTTTGGCAACATCTTCCCGAATCAATTACAATGTGAAGAAGAAATATTGAGGGCTTTCTTGTCTCAGCAACTAACTAAAAGCAAGAAAGAACTGTGGGACACACATGCTAAGCAAAGCTCAATTTATTTCTATTTGCCCATTTCTTCTAGTGTAACTTAGCATCTCTAAATTGTTATCTGTATATTTATGAATAGACACGCACACACATATGTAAATACACATATCCATATATATAAAATTGTGTACCATCTGAAGACTAAACATGTAATTCCCTTGGCAAGTATCTGCACTTGTTGATGGAAAGGCATTTTATGATTAACGTGCTACTACGCTGGGCCCTCTCTCTTAACTTTGCCCATGTAATGGAGACTTAATGTAGGTGACTTCTTAGTCACCTTTACCTCTCTCCACTGTGAAGAGTCAGTGATGCACATTTTCAATGGGTGACTAAGCTCACCTAAGGTCTGCGTTGGCCTTTGGAGGTGAGTAATTTTATAAATATGTGGAATGAATGCAGGTCCCTGTCACTGACTGTGCATATCCTTCGGTTTGGATGCATGTACTTTTGTCTGGAACCAGTAAGGAATGGCCATTAGAAATCCTAAATCTCAAGTGTATTTTTTCAGTAACAGAAAACCTTCGGAGGGGAAAAAGATTTATAAATGTTTACTTATGTACCTGTTTTGGGGCAGACAAGTTTAGGGATAAAATAAAATAAAAATTCTGATATCCAGGTCAGCCTTTGTTACCTCTTTTAGGGCAGCCCTATTTCTCAAGATTAAGATTCTATGGCAGGGCATTTTCAGTGGAGGGCTTTTTTCTTTTTTTTGAGTTAATGTTTTTTTTCAAAGGTTCTGTGCTACCGAAAGTCTCCTCTTGGTCTACATTTTTTCTGACATTTAGATCCATAAATAACTGAGAATGATAATATTTGTTGGTGATCTGCAACTCAGATTCACAGAGTTTTAAAATTAGAGGGGACCACTGAAACCCTCTACCCTGGAGTTTCATTCAGTGCAGGTTTACAAAATTTCTAAGGAACGAACCATTATTAATTAATTCACTATTATTATATAGTTCAATAATTGTGTGTTGGATGATTTATATACATAAACAGTTAGGGTCCAAAATAACCCATGTAAAGATGAAGAGGTCCAAAAGAGATGGAAATACTTCCCTCCTGTTCCAACAGAAGCAAGAAATGCTCTTCTAGTATTTTTGATATCACCTATTTGGAGGGTTCTTTGTTCTGTAATTTGGCTATTGATTAATGTGTGCTGATATGCAAAGAAGCTCCACGTTGTACCTACTGTGTTCAAAACGTGCAAACTGTAACTTACAGGGAAGTGTTGCTTATAAGATCTGAAAACATGATCTTAAAAGGCTACCACTACTACAGTCTAGCTTGATATGGAGATCAGCATGTTATTTTGTTTCAGTAGTTTATGAGCCAATAATCTTTGTTCTAGATGGAAATGATAGATGCATTTTGGGTAGCATCTGTCAGAGGCCTGTAGTCCCAGGGTCAGGCAAATGAGAAGCATGTAAAATGGAATCCACCTTCCCACATGTTATATAATTTTGAGATGATCCATTAAGTTAAAAACAAAATAAAACAAAAAGTTGCAGGAACATTCCAGCTCTCTCACCCATTCTCACATAGGTGTCTTTACACCAGAAGTTAAAGGGGGATGGACACTTAAGCCTCTTGTAAAAGAAGAAGAGGAAACTATATGAATTTTGCTCTACTTTCATTTCAAGCGAACCTTGAAACTTAAAGACTGTAATTACCTGCTCATTTTGCTCCTCTGAACTGACAGGTTTCACCCTGCCCCAATTGCCCCTCCTTCCTCTGAGAGCAATCATTACTGACTTCAGTTCTAACACAGCTCTCTCTATCCCTACGTGTCTTCTACAGAGGCAGAGAGAAAAAAAAAATGTTCAGACCATCGTTCAGTCAGAACCATATTAATTACAGTTACAACATTTTGAGAGGAGGGAATGAAAGCCGCTTGCTAAATTCATAATGTGCTTCAGATGTATGTGCATTAACATTCATCTAAGAATAATTTTTTGCCCTTCTGTGAAGGAACACTGAGTTCCTTCACTTGCTCAAATGTGAACTGCCTCTTTTTAACACAGAATGATAAAACATAGTATGGGTATGTGCTTTCTATTTACGTCCTTGATGTCGTTCATCTGTTGATCAGGACAAAAGTTCTCAACCATAAAGTATATCTGTTCATTTTATCAGACACTGTTGAATTTGAAAATAAGATGGGTTGTACCTTACCTTATCAACCAAGCAGAAAAATAAGAAAGCAGGTTAGATTTTTCTATGAGTCATTCTCAATATAGTATGATAAAGCCACATGCTATCTTCATTCAAGCTCATTTTGATTACAAAGGGTATAGAATCATATTACCTTTCGAGTAATCTTTTACCTTTGAACAACTACATTAAATTGACAGAGCAGCTTAAAAAAAAGGTGATAAAAATCCCTTTTCCAAGTAGTGGTAATATCCACAATGCAGTTATATGGTCATGAACTGGAAATGTAGCACATCCCCAGTGATTGCACATACTCAGTTACACCGATTAGTAGTTGCAGAGACAACATTCATAAATTTCAGTAATGTCTAATGGCACACAAACAGCAGCAGTTTGGAAAGAGCCTCTTCAGTGACACACTCACTCACACTTATGGATTCACTTATCCACCAAATACAAATTCTCTGCTTATTCAGAGCATGATCTTGCCATGTTATTCTCATTAAGTAATACCTTTCTCAATGTGTGGTCTTGCTGAAATCAATAGGCTTTGCAGTGAGAATGCTACTGAGAATTAGGTGCAGATTGGTTAAGGTGAAAAAAAAGATTATTCACAGGACCTAACTGGAGAAGAGCAATCTTGCAGACATGCAGAATTGAACTGGATTTAAATTAGGCTGCATAAATCACTGTGATTCATGTATGAAACTAGATACATGTATGTATATGTATAACAAGGAAAATTTACTTTCACTATCCCTTTCTTCATCTTTAATTTCAGAAAAGGTCTTATATAAACACTAAGTTATGGTTTTTTTCCAATGTACATATCAGTTTAAAACATATGAAACTGAAGCAGCACAACCCATTAGTGTCAGTTCAATTAAACCACTTTAAAGGTTTTTGTATGAATATAAGCCATTTCTAAAAATTTCGGGTGATATTTACAGAGATTGTCCATACATTATTAACTAGCTGATTTAAATATTCAGGTAAGGGAACAACAGAAATGTTATTTGTGTGTGTTATTGTGGAAATGGCACTAAATGTCTGTCTGTATCTTCAGGAGTCTAAATATCTCGATTTAGATAACTGTGAAAAGTTTATTCAAGGCCTGAGTTGCTTGTGGTCCACAAATTAGCAAAATTGTATGAAAGTATAAAACTATAAAGAAGATACTCATAACTTCTTTTACAGATAAATGATTTCCTCCCCAGATCTTATGTTTATATATATATATATATATTTTTATATATATATATATATATGTATAAGCTACCTGTTTCAGAAGAGTGAATGGTAAAAGGCACGCCAGCTCTTTAAAGGCGCACAGAGTCAGGCGCATCTAAATATTTCATGTTAATTACCCAGAGCCTGAACAGTGACATTACAGGGGACTAGAAGTGTCTTGCTTCTACAGCTGGTAGGGGACTTTCTGATGAAATGTTTTTTTGCTGATAAGCTGTAGTCCGTCAGAACCTGAACTTCTCATGGAAGCGTGTAAGTTCCGGTAAAACTTTTACGAGGTCAAGATGGAAATTCCACTTGAAGCAGAGAGCTAAACTACTAGAATATTTCTATAAGGAGAAAATGAACAGATCATTATAAAATTCAGCAATTTTAGTCTCTAGGCATTTGGATAAAAATTGGTTTCACTCCTGATTTACAGATATTTGCACTTGTATTAACCAATTTTTCAGTTTCAAACCTGAAAAAAAAAAAAGAACAGGTTTACTAAGCACTCAATCTAAACCATTTATCTGTATCTTTTAAGAGAGAAAAAGCTGGATCACCAGGCAGTAGGGAAAGGACAAGGTTCACAATATGATTTTGAAAAAAAGCATATTCAGTTTTCTGGAATGTGATCTGAAACAAACCCTCAGAAGAAGCTATCCCATCCATAATTTGATCATTTAAAAGTTTTGCATACGTGATATAAATTTGTACATGGACTGTTTTATATTTATTGATCTGGAAAGTTCTTCTTTCTCTAAATCTTAAAAGATTGATGTAAGATTCTTGACTTGTCAATCTGAACAGTGAAGGAAAAGATAATCGTATTTCATATTAATTAGAATATATCATTTTGATTAATGCACCTACTAGCTGACAGCTGAATAGACCTGTATCATTGTGCATATAAGTATAGCATTAAGATAACAGCTGAGTCATTTTACCACTTTTTCTGTGATAACATGGCACTGAAATGATATTAGTTGTAAATTTTAGAAACCTGACACCACTTTAAAAACAATAAAATAAATTGAGGGAAGTATTTCTCAATAATTTAATATTTTTTTCTTATAGAATTTTCAGAAAATTTCCAAGTAGTTTATTTTATACAGCAAGGTTGCAAGGAAGAAAAACTTTGTCTTAATTTGTGTATTTAGAAGATTCTATATCAGTAATGTCAGTAATTTAGAAATTATACAAAAATTAGTGTAAACTGAAGAATGATAAATGTAAAAATGAGTAAAGTAGAATTTGAGTTTTGTACATTCATATTGAAAATTATCTTTATTTGTTAGGATAGACATCATTATGCAGGATTCTTGGTAAGTTGTTAGTCCCTTTTACTTACTCATAGAGTAGCTAAATACATCTTTAAATATCTCCCTATAAAAAGACATATTACAGACAGAAGGACTAAGATGTTCTATCATTAGGCCTATGGAAATAAAGTTGTGGAAGTTTGCTAGTGTTTTTGACAGACAGAAAATTCATCCAAAGACTACAGAACCCACATCTGTATCTATGCTTTGATGTTCATAAACCTGAAATACACTTACTTCTTTTTCTTTATGACTTACACATAGTCTCATGAAGTCAGTGAACTATTTGATTGACCTGACTCTCCTGCCTAGGAGCTTTCAAAATCACTGCCAGAAGCTCAAGTGGACAAGGCAATTAAAAAAGCAGAAGTGATTTGAAGTATCTTTGTGCTAAACAGTCAAAAATATCCCAGACTTCTGACCAGTCTGGCAGCATTGTGACGTTGGCTGATTTTGCAGTAAATAAGAAAGAAAAAGTCACAAAGAAAATCTTTCTAACTTCTTTTGCTCCCATAACTATGAATGTCATTTTATTTTAGAATGGAAACAAACATAAAAATACTTCTCCAATATTGAATATTTTTTGTATTCTTTACATTTTCTTAATCTTCACCTATTTTGCTTCCACATATACAATGAAGCACTTGATTTCCAAAAATCGCAGGAAATCAGCTTCCCCCACAATATACAGCATTTTTCTTTGATGTCAAATATTCAGACCAAACATATTCTATTTGTCAGACATATTTTAAGGAGACATATTTTATGTCAGACAAGTCAGACATATTTTAAGGAGAAATACTCAATTTGGAATTCCTGAATTATATACATGGTAGGAACATTTATAATTTTGTTTGTTCTTTCTAAAAACAAATAATTTCAACATTTTTAATACATAATTCCTTTGTGATTTTTAATACTAAAAAAAAAATCCTACATAAAATAATATTTCCTTAGATGACATGCACAACTACTGCTTGTTGCAGAGAAAAGATAATTTCTGGAAAAATATCAAAGTTGTTGCTGTTGCTATTCTTCATATTTAATTGCAGTGGCATATGGAGCATGTCATGGACCAGAAAGTGCCCCTTACCCCAAGACTTGATAATTGAAGTATTATATTAATTTTTCAATCACAGTACATATTAGGTGGTATATAAGAAAGGGAGAGTAAGAGAAAATGAAAAAAATAATTTACTCTTCATATTCTTCAATGCCATAACCAGTAAAGTGGGATTAGACACTTATTTTACAACAGAAAAAAAGAATACTAAACTATTAAATTTTGGATCACATTCAAATCATCAGATAAAAGATGTAAAATTTTTTATTACTTTTTTTTTTTCATTATCCCTGAGCATACTGTGACAATCCAATACTGGGAATTAATAACCACTTAATGCTTTCAAAAACTGTTCCTTAGTCTTAGGAAGGGCAATAGTATTGTTTCATAGTCTGACTTCTCTGCAATCGAGGAGTCTTTCAGCAACCAGCTCATTCACAAACATACCTTACAGAGTCTTATAAACCTGAAAATGTCAAGTTGACATTTTCTCAGACCTCAGTGTCAATGGGCCAGGCATATACTTTTCTAGGAGGATAATTTTATGAGGGAACAAAATAAGAAATAAGTAGAAAGGGACATTACTTATTGCTTTTTCCTACAGAAAAATGGTCAGATGATAATAGCTACTGAGAAGAAGAAAAGCCCCAAACAGATAAGGCAATTACCAGAGCTCTTGTTTCCTAAGAATATGAGATAAGTGCAGATATGACAAAAGAAGTAGGACAAAAAATGCAATCTTAGTCCATTAATAATATCATAATATTATACAAGACTGAAAACTCTGAATGCCCTCAGTGTGGTAGAAAATATGCCTTTAACAGAAAAGAGTCAAAGGAAATTTTGAGAGCAACTGAAGGTCTCCACAATGTTAACAATCCAGAGAATTACATAAGTAGTAGATACATGATCTGTTGCTGGCTGAGCTTGCGCACGTCTCATCACTATTCCACGAAGGCTGCCTTGCTTGTGCAAGTCCCTAAGAAAATGCATGTATTAACAGACAGAATGGTATAAGTTTTGTGAAAAACATGGGAAAACCTGTGGAACTCTAGAGAGAGGGCTTGATAAACATAGGCTGTGTAGTACTGGAGAGTATACCAAAATTATTAACATGGTGACCTGTAAGTAAGTTAGATTGCTTCTGAATAACCTCATTTATTCTGCAGACACTAAATTAGAATTTACAGCACTTCATTAAGGTGGTTGGTACATCTGTCCTGTGCAGACCAGCTAAGTCCAAGGGAACAGATTCGTTGCTAATGTACATCAGATGCCTGCAGAGGTCTCATCCAAAACTCATATTTTCTACATGACATGAAACATCAAACATTTGAAATAGACTTGTGCTCTGCTAAGCTGATTGTTTACAGATTGCTACTTTTGCTGATTCTGCCCTAAAAATCATATGTTAATCGTATATAAATTATATGCTATGCTTTTAAAAAGTTGTGCAAATGGAGCATTAATCCCATTTTTGATAAGATGTGCTGATGCTTTTCATCTATGCTCTTTGAATTAATAAGCGCTAAAGATAGGTTTGCAGGAACACATACAGATGCTAGGCATCTAACACCCATTGACACAATGAGAATTATGTACTTCTGGTTTTTCTACTTCTAAGAATTTGATTCAAATCCTTAGTGGAGTTAATGGAAAGACTCCCACTGACTAACAATCAATGATGTTCTCAAAAGCCATTCGGATATTCAATTATTCAGATTTTAACTTGTTAAATTAAAGCCTGGTCCCTAGCCCCTTTCCCTCCCTCAGTGAACTAAGAACATGCTAATCAGATGTAAATGAATGTCAAGCAGTCGAGAAAAAAAACTCAACATTTTTCATAGTATTGCTTCTTATCAGTGATATCAGAGGTGGTTTTTTGTTGTTGTTGTTTTTTTTTACCATATATACTGTGAGCAGGACTGTGGTATGTCTTGCAAGAAATAGCCAAAACACAGAAAATAAAGCTACAGCCCAAAGGTAGCTAAGCTTGTCCTTCTGGGGCTGAAAAGAAAGAAGTGAAGAAAGGATCATAAGTTCAGAGGTTTAGAAAGATTCAAAGAATTAGAAAAAATAAGACTGAGGGTGGCATAATAAGGGTTTTCATATACAGGAAAACTACATGCAATGATAAAGGGAAAGCCTTTTCTATATCTCCTGGCATAAGAGAAGTAATGTGTTTAAACTGCAGTAAAGGATGTTTAAATTAGGCACAGGGGAAAACTTGCTAATTTTAAGGATCATTAAGAATTGGAATGACTTGCCTAGCCAGAATGCTAAAAATCCTTAGAGATTTTAAGAACAGATAAGACAAACATCTGTCAAGAATGTGTTAGGAAAAGTTGATCCTGTCCTGGGAAAAAGAAGTTGATTAAATAATTTCTCAAAATCTCTTTCAGCTCTACTTTATGTGATTTCTTCCTCTCTTTTTCGTGTATAGAAGAACTGACTATGCAGAACAGAATATACACTGCCAATATTTAAAGTTCTCCTAAAGCTGCTTGTGAACTGTGCATTCAGGTACACTGACTGAAATTAAAATATACTTAAACAGATGTTTGAATTCCCTATTTACATAGAGCACTTCTCTGAAAATAGGAATTCAAGGTGATCTCCTTCCATAATTCCCCTCCTGTCCCACAGTTTCAGTGAAGAATATCTTTATTTAGATGGAAGAAATTAATTCTCCTGTTGCATTGTTTCCTTTGTTCTATTTAGCCTGAATTCAGAAATGAAATGTTTCAAAAGTGTCTAGTAATCAGGAGAAAAAATACAACTTTCATCACTTTGAGTATTTTTTCTGAAACACTTCATGCACTTGCATATAATAATCTTGCAATAAGTAATTTTATTGGAAATTCTTGCATTCTGCTTGACAATCTTTCTTCATTTTGGCTTTGAACAACGAGGTTGTTGATATACTTGTACACTTTATACTAACGGACATCTGAAATTAATGGGCCACAATAAAAAAGAGTGAAGGATGACTAAGATGTGGTCTGAAAGCCCTGTGCCCATGCAAACTGCAATTCATTACAACAAAAAGTCCTTAGAGATGCAAGAATATTTTCTTTGAACAACTACAAGGAAAATGGGTAGCCACTGCTAACACAGTTGCAGAAGTTCAGAATGGCTGGGGACATGTCTCAGGCATTTCCTTTTTAAAAAATTGTCTTTTTGACATGAATAAGAATCATGATATAACATGATATAGTGCACTGAACAATCAAATGTTTTTTTCTTCTTCCCTTTTTTTTTTTTTTGTGGAGAGAGGAAGGATTCTTCTATTGAACACCACAGCACTATTAATTCACTCTCTAAATTGGCTCTTTTTTTCAAAGTTGCCCTTCCCAACAAGATCCACTTCCTGTAGCAAAGAACTTCTCATTTGTTTTAGTCATCTTCTCTAGAAAGGATTGTTAGTGTTAATAGTATTTTATCAGGTCAATTAGTATTATAGATTTATAAAGGCATCCTGGGATTGACTAAATATGAGAGTTGCAGTAATTGAAAATGATGACATGGAGACTGGTTTCTTGACAACAGACGGCCTTTCAATCCTGAGTATACCTCATTTTGTCAGATTATAACAGCTAAACTGGCATTGAACTAGCCTTCATCTAAGAATACCTAGGATTCTAGGTTGCTTGTTCCTTTGTGATGTTAGTTTCTGCTTTTAATGTATTTTATTTGTTACTTTCTGTGGGGTTTTTTTTAGAAATTTGACATTTTCTCTAGCAACACAGTGCACAGAAGTATTGCAGATAAGACCTGAATTTGGTTTATCTTGTTCATTTTCTCAGTTCTCAATATTCTCACATTACTTTGCCACAGGGGACTGTGCTCCTGGGGTTTTTCATCAGCTGGGCACATCAGATATTGCCCATCCCATGAGCTGAATAAGACTGACGTTCCTTGGGAGAGTAGGACAAGACATCGCTTTTAACCACCTCATCAGAAATTTATATAATCAACTTCAGATCTTGTAATTACTACTTTTTGAGTATTTGGCTTTTTAATATTATTATGGTTATTTTGATTCAAGTTCCCTCTTGCCTTCTTGTGTTACTTCTTAATTCCCTCTGCTCACTAGCTTTTTATTTAAGAGAACAGGAAAAACAATTTCAAACAGCAAAACTGTGTTCACACAGAAATTTTAACCCAGTGTCTTTCTGAATCCAGCATAGCCCAGGAGGGAAGGACTTCTCTTCCTGTCCTTTACCTTTAGCTGTTTGATCCCTCCTCCTCTTTTGCCTTGGCAGGTATTCATTTCCTCATTAAGGCATCAATATCCAAATTAAAAAAAAAATGCTAGGGAACTTTTCAGACACATCAGTTCACTGATCTGATTCTCTGTGTGGCTGCACAAGCAGATGTGGCAGCAAAACAGAAAGAGCAGGAGCTATGGGTGTTTTGTCTCAGTGGCAGTACAGATCTATAAGCAATAAAGTAGCTTTATAAATGCAGCTGACACCCACATACATCTTTCGTAAGGCTGAGTCTTCACATCTCTAACACAGATTGGATCCAGATGAGAGGGTTCCATAACTCCCAGTGAAGGACCTGGGAAAGAAGAAACAATATATGCTTTGCCATTAGATTACAAAACTATTCACAGACAGAATTGAAGAAAAAAAGCAAATAAGGTATCATATAGGGGAGACCAGGTTTGGCTGGTAAAAACACCGTAATTAATCAGGATTCACTGGATGAAGGCTGAAATATCTCAGTAAACTGTGGCTAAAATAGCAGAACATTTGCGTTTTGTTGTGAATGAACTGAACAGATGGGGGAAAATGTTTTGATCACTGAAGCCTGAAGTCTGGATAAAAAGTAAAGGGATAAGAAAGTGTCATTAACAAGAAGAGATTCCATTCCATTGGCACTGTTGAACCCCTTCATAATAGCTTGTAGACCAGCAATGTAAAATAATTGATCATTAATTGTAGGAAAGAGAAAGGGCTGATAAGTGAGGGAGGGAGAGGGATGCCATACCAAAGACACCAATGATTTTGTTTGATTTAACATAACATGGAAAGCAAATGGGGCAGTAAGATTTCCAGGGATGTAACTCTTCTGTAGCTTGTAGTATCTTGTAGGCAAGAACTGGGAAATATTTCTGTGTGAAACTTCATATGACATGTCTCTTTTACTGTTTGTTTCTAATACATTTCTTGTATATTCCCAATAGATTTATCATACCCTGTTACCACTTTTTTTTGCTTGTGTGTGTTGCTGGGATTAGTCTGCCTGGATATATACTTCAGATGGAACTGAACTGAGCATTAATCCAATAGTTTAGGTGCGTAGGACAAAAGAATGGCTTGCAGTTTGACTGCTTTCTCCAGCCATGAATCAAATATAGTTGGTGTTAAATACATCTATGACTTAAGCGTCTGTTTCCTTCCATCTTCATTTTGGGTAGCAAAAGCAAAATGTCTGTATGGTCTGATTTTTATCTGGAGTCGCAGTTCTCATGAAAACCTCATTATTAACTCCTACACTGTTTTGGGTATCATCATGAAAATTAAAAATACTTTCATTTTCTCTAGACTTTTGTTCAGCTGTGAACTTAAATTTAATTTTTACTTCCATTGCTTCCAAGTACAAGTAAAATTCTCCTGTTACCTTTTTCTTTCCTTTTCCAATATCCCTACTAGAAGTTGAGCTATTCTTTGGTTGTGAATATTCCACACTCCCTGCTCGCATTGTTTCAGTTGTTTTCTGTGGTAGTTCATTAATCATATCTTCTTCTTTGTTAAGAAATGGGAGTTAAGAAGGGGCTCAATGACTTTTCTAACTGCATTTTCCACTCCCACCTTATTTCCTGTGAACATGCTAGATAAGAACACTGAAAGGACTCCAAATCTTTAAAACTGAACTTGCTCTTTTTCAAGAGAGCTATTTCAAGAAATACCACTATTCCTGCCTGTTCCTCAAATACATGTTCAGAAACTATTGGGAGAATGTTTTCAGAGTTATGCTAACAATCACAAAAAGATGCTACAAAGTAGACAGTTGTGTTTAAACATGCAAACAGTCATTATACGTATTTTCTGACTGTGTGGTTCATAACATCTTTCAGTTTCTAAGGGAAATTCTATCCAGTTAATAACACTAATGCATTCTTTAAAACATGAAAACCCAGATGGGAGAAGGTTTCTCTCAGTGATGATTGCCATTGTGTGCTTATTAAGTATAGCAGAAAAAAAATCATTAATCAAAACATAATTTGACAAATTCTTGATTATACCAATATGACTAATGGGAAAATAACAGTCATTGAGGAAAAAAGGTACAAATTTAGAATGTGACTTTGCATATTTTGCATATTTGATTGTGGTTAATAACTAGCTCAATACAAAATCAAAATACAGCCTTTGGAAAGCTAGATAATTTGAGTTAGTCTGTATGAAAAGCAAAGGTATGTTATGGTAAACAGTGATAATGTACTAATCAACACTGAATAATCAGGATTCTTTGTCTTCTGAGATTTGCATTAGAACTTCAAGTGATTGAACAAAAGATTTTGCAAGATATTGCATCACAGGTTAATTGTTTTCCAACAGTGTTATTTACAGGAACAGTTACTTCTGCATGCTTTTACTGATACACTCTTAAACTAAAAATCTTTTTATTAAATCAATAGAGATAAAATTGTCTGTTTTCTATTGGAGCGTTTTCATTATTGTCTACAGGTTTGAAAAACTGCTCCTTCTGTGTACTTTACAGTAATAGTCAAGGGATCCAGTTATGTGCATTGTTACTTTCACTCATGGAAAACTTTGACTCTGGTGGTGAAACACAGTCTTGTTTGGAGGATATGTGCATGATGCAGCATTTGAACTAAACTCGCAGACTTACTGACATGCTTTAAAACAGCCTAAATAATCAATTGAATAGCATATGAAAATGAACAGTGGAATTGTTTCAACTCTAATGACAGAAAAATTGTACTTTTTGCCATCTTGAATTGACATTTTTAATGAAAAAGTCCTATAGAAAAGAAAGTTTAGATTTCATCTCACTGGTGTACAGCTGGATTTGAATCTTTGTTGTAGTGTGATAAGAAAAGAAATTAAGCACAATGCCAGAGCAGAAAAAGGTGAAAATATTCTGTTTCCTTTCATCTTTTTATCACTAAACATATACAAATATGATGTCATTTAATGTTTTCTCACATTTCAACAGGATTAATACTGATTATTTCCAGTCATAGAGGATGACATTCATTAAATTACATTCAATTGTTGTGCATTTCGTTTCTGTAATTCATACAACATTTTATACTCAAATGTTGTTTATTATAAGTTAGAAAAGCTGAAACTTAATTTTTTCACAACACTTTTCTGTGCTTTGCAAATTATTTCCAATATAGGGTACAAAAAAGATTAAAGGATGGTTTTCAGTATAGTTGTTTGAAATTTTATAGCTTATATTTTGTTGTATTTTTAAAACTTTACATGAGGCTCTGGAGCTCACTTGGCCTGAATTTTCATCAACAAGCAGAACAGCCAAAAATCAAAAAGTATCAGTCTCAAGCCCAACATTTTGATTTAGATAGGGCCACAGTATCCCATAAAAGCTGTAATGCAGATGCCTCCTGTCTTCCTTATTCTCCCCAGAAAGGGTGTCCTGACCTTCTGTGAAAGTGAAAATATGGATCCCAGGGGAAAAGGAAACATGTGACATTGCGGCAATGGGATCGAATCAAAGCTTTCAGGATTTTGTTGGCTTACTGACAAACCAGGATCCTTTTTCTAACTTTTTGCTACATCTCTCCACTTCCCTCACCAACTTTTTTTTCTTCTTTTTTTAAAATTTCTCTGCACTATCACAAACTAGATACACAAATACATGATACAGAAAACAAGATACTCATTAGTTAAGTGTATCAACTTGTTTGTAAACAGCAACATTCATGATAGGTTGACCTATGCCTTAAAATTACCTATTTGATTCAAAAAATGGAAAAACATAAGGTTTGTGTTGGTAAAATCTTCAGTAACTGAAAAATGATTAAATTATCCTGTTTAGCAGGAATATAAAAAGAGTTAGAGCTCTACTTCATATGGGGCTATCTAAGCTAGCCTTCAGTCAGCCTCATTTTTTTGGTTAAGTATGGGATCCATGTCAGAAATCTAGTTAATTTTAAATCTTGATTGTGAACTTGTCTTCAGACAAAGTACAATCAAATTTATGAAGTTAAACAACAAATTTGTTGCAAGAAAAGTTCAGTTTGCCATACATGCACAAAAAATCACAGTTCTGTGAACAATCTGGCATTTGCATTTATAAATTGGGTTACTGTGTAGATTTAGGGCATCTGTATTTTTTCCTTCATATAATGCATACATATCTTGTAACAACCATAGGAACAAAGAATCTGGTACATCTAAGTGGTGACATATTGGAGAGCACATACAAATGACCTAGATATGTGTGAACAAGTAAATATATGGTTGTTCTGTGTATATACAATGGCAGGGCTTGGGAGGCGAGGGGATGGATCGAGGGGTTGGTAGATGTCTGTAATTATGAACAAACATCTTTCTGGTCATTAAGAAAGCTCTGCCTCTCAAGATCCTAAACTTTGTTGTGCAGTATTTCCATACCCGAAATATACGGTAGCCTCATGTAAAAGATTTTATAATGATATAATGTAAAACTGCTTTATAATTTCAATACAAATATTCATATGTTTGGGCCTACTTAACAAATAAATCATCTTTCTACTCAGAGCATGTTTGGAAATATTCACACCATCTAACTTTAGGCCAATTTAGTGCAGTTAGTCCACTTCATATTTGAGGCTAAAGCTCATTGCACCTAACATTCAGTGACTGCATCTGATCTCTTATGCTCCTTTCTCAGGCATGATTAATCTCAGTTAAAAAACAAGTATCTCAGCTGCACTCTAGACACTCTGATTTCTTTTCTCTCACTGTAAAGGACTTCCAGATGAGTAGCTGATTTGTAGCTGGCTATATTTGATCATATTAATTCTTTCCTATGCATTTAAGTTAGCTGACTAGACCTTTTTTTACAGTAAAAGGAGCTTTCACTGTAGATAGGCTTCTCCAGCTGATGAGTAATAGTAATAACTTAACTTAGAAGCTTAGAAATGTCCTCTGGGGAAATTTATGTAGACGAGATTCTTGAGCTGAACACCCGGAGTTAGAAAATCTGACTTCCACAATGTTTATGCATATAGATGTTATTTGCTCACGAAGTTTCCCTATATCATATTCAGATATGGTACTTTCTCCATTGATTGAAACAGACTTTTGGGACACAGGCTGACCTTTCTTATGTAGCAAATTAATTGCTTTAATGACTACACAAAATTTGTAAAAATGTGTGAGGAAAAATTGTGTCATTAATTATATAGGTCAATTAAAGTTTCAGATGATTGAGTGCATTTCTGTGGATTATCAAAGACTTTCTTTTACTTTAAGAAGCATTTTCATTCTCCATCTGTCGTAGTAGTCATACTTCTCTATTTTAGTCACTATTAAAATTTAAAAAAAGGATTGAAAATTATTTAAAGCTTTGATACTGTGATGGTAAGGTTTAAGAGGTACCTAAAACAGATGGAAGCAAATAAGCACACCTAATATGATAAACTAATAGATAAATTAGCATTTTACATAGAACTCAAAAAAAATCCCCAAACCTATTATTACTATTATTTTTTTGAAAAATTGATACTAACAGATGAAGAATATGTAAAAAGATATTGTAAGCTGACCAGTTTTGGCAGCTATAGTACAGTAATATAATTTGTGATTAACACAGTTGTAATTAATCTGTGTGATTTTTGTGATTTTTTCATCAAAAACTTGAAATATTAATATACTTCTTTTTAGACCCCCAGGCTTAAAGCAGACTCACTTTTTTAAAAGAAGTACATAAATTATTATATCAAAAATATTTTACAAATGAACTTGGGTTTTCTTTTTTAATTTTAAAAAGGCTCACTTTTCAGTAGACAAAAGACAATGATTAAAGTCTTGACTACATAAATTAAGTTTGGAGTGAGAGTGGAGTCAGTTGACCTGCTTCTGAAGAGCCTGGCTGAAAGCGTTGAGAGAGGCAGCAAATTAAGTTGTTGCTAATCATTCCATAGCTATATGAGAGGAAAAGATGGCGAGTTTGTTTTTTTTGGAGGAAAAGCTTTGGTTTTCCATCTCCTCCTTCAGTTCTGAAGATGCTAAGGAAAAATGATTGTCTAATAATGATTAGTTTATAACGGCTAGATCCTTAAAGTCAACCCAGTTACTTAGTACAACTGTGAATTTTAAATTGTTCAAAGGAATAAGCTCACTTACAAAAGGGGTAATTTTCCTAAGTAACTATCTGGTCAGGTTTACTTTTTAAGGAAATCACATTCTAGCTTACCCTTTATAGAATGAAATAGTGTTAAAAAAACTCATTTCTCTTAAAGAAAAGTAAAGTAGAAAGCAATAGTAACCTAACAAATTTCATTCAGAATGGAAGATAAAACTAAAATGCTGTTCAAAATATTTGAGAACAGAGAAAACCACTAGCTGAAGCCCAATAATAATGTATAATCCTCTTGACAAAATCTTTCAGTTCTATTCTGTTCTTTGCTGAGGAAAGGAAACCTCTTTCTGCACGCACGTTAAGATACAGACAAGACTTTTTCCCCCCAACATTTTTTATAATTTTCATTGTAAAACATGCATTGGCTAAAGAGATGGATGGGCCTGACACTTTTACTTTATACTAGTACTCCATTACATAGCCAGTGAGTACGAAGGAGCATTAAAGTTAACAAAAATTAGGGCCTAATGTCTTGCCTCTGGGCTCTGTCTATACATAATCATTTAACCAATGTAACAGAATAAGACACCAATTTAATTCTGTTATCTCAAAGCATGTCTGAGTTTGAATATTAAAAGTGATAATTACCAATTTGCTTAGTCAGTTTGTTATCAGCTTCAAGTTACTTTTAATTTATTGACCTTTCTTTTCCAAATCAGAGCTATCTACACCCAGATTTGTTGCAGTCCTGTTCTTGGGGTGCTGACATTTGCTTAGATCAAAAGGTTTGCTCAGTGAAAACCCCTCTGCACTGACATATCTCAGAACCCTTTGCATGGCTTAGCTTTTCTGTGATTCTTTCCCTTTCATGACAGTTTTGAATAAATGCCTTTTACTATTGTCTTTGAACACCACAAATGATAGTCTGGAGTACCCTGTGCTTGGTGTAGCTAATCTAGGAGGTTAATTGAAATGCTCTTAGTTTAAGAACATTTTCATCTCTGACCTGCAGCCAAAGGAAACACTTTCTCTGTGGGAGCTTAAGTTCATCCTTCACTTAGCCATGCAGGTACCTGTAAATGACAAATGCCAACATTGCCATGTTATTTATGTACAACAGTTACTGTTATATCACCAGATGCATTTTTTTAACATATAATCTCTCTCTCTTTTTTTCCTGTTTTCTGTTACAAAATAACCATAATTTCTTCTTTCATTTGATCCATATTGGTGGGTTTTTGACAAATAATTTGATCATCCAGCCATGCTATTAAGTTAGTTTTCTCTGGAAGACTTTCAGTGACATAGAACTACAAAATACTATTTGTAAGGGTAACTTTAAGTAAGGGCACAGCTAGTGAAAATACACACACACACACACACACCCTCTCCCTTTTGTGCATTTGGGAAAGAGTGAGATATAACCCAGAAGTTTTGATTTACGGAAATAAGCACGAACCACCTGGAGTGCTATAGCTTCATGTCCTTATTTATACTCACTTGTTTTCTTCCATAACCAAGACTGTGGTATGAGAACCTCTAAAATACACTTATCCATTAGCCATGCCAGAATATAAATTAGGTGTTTCATAAATTCTTCTTGCTGAACTCCAGAGGGACTTTGGAGAAATAATTGTTTCAAGGTTATAGGGAGACTCCCTTGACATCTTACAGCAGATATTACAAGCAGTCCTGACCCTATGGTTGTCTTTTTCTACTCTTTTATGGTTAGATAGGCATGCATATATCCTCTTCTGTCTACAGCTCTGTTACCTATTATCCTCAAACACTAGTGTCCTCTGAAGTGACAGTTTTCCACCCTCATAGTTGTGCACACAAGAACGCTGCTTGTGTGAATACTTCCAGTCAAAATGGATTAGGTTAGAGAAAGAACTTAAGAATTTAATTAAGATTTATTAAAAATAATGGCAAACCTGACTAATTTTGATTACAAAAACAAAGTAGGCAGTGATCACACAAGTAGCACAGCCTGTAGTTCAAAGGAAATTATAGATCTGCAAACAGGAAGTGATGAATTCGAGAAGAGCTACAGGCAGAAAGGCGCTTGTTTCCATAGCTTGAGAGAGAGAACCAGACTGAACCTGGGAGTCTGCCACAGTGGTCAATCAATTCCTTTTTTTTTTCTTTTTTTTTCCTCCAGTCTTGCTATATTTCAGCCTCTCAAGTTTGACAGCAAAAAATATGTCTCTGCATGACCCTTCTCAGAGGTGAATAACACCTTGTAATTCCGCTTCTAAAATCCAGTTTCTTCCTCATTTCCTGTGCATTGAAACTACAGAAGCATTCTTACACAAAGAGCCCTCTGGAGCAGAGAAAAAAGAGCACCATTTGCCCTAAAACACTTCAATTCTATTGGGACTTACTTGCCTACCTATTTTGCTACTAGGCATCTGACTCTTTGAAGTCATTATCAATGGAATGGTAATGGGAACTTAACAGCAGAAATCCAGGTTTAGATGCTGATAATAGCTCCTCAGGACCTGGAGATCTGTAAAAATAGCAGGTCCTGTGCCCTAGCATAAAGGAGGCAGCTCATTTAAGTATATCATTTTCAAAAAGTATTTTACAAAGCAGCTTCAAAGAGTCATTCTTCTGCTGTTCCAGACCAAAGAAACAGAGAGAAATGGAAAGAAGAGTTCCTACCTAATAACCTGTATTATTAGCTATAATCTTTTTCAGCTGCCTATTAGATAACAAATGCTCTGCTATGTACCAGCTTGTTCTCATATTGTGCCACTAGGTTGCAATATGTAGAATACTTGATTTGATTTTCACATTTTGATGATGGCAGAAGCAAATTAATCTAGTCTTGCTTAATTGGAAATTCATACAGTTTCCCAGGCAAAGCTGTCAGACAGGTAGTATAGATGAAGCTGTTCAAGGATTTCTGCCTGTAAAATGAAAGGAGAAAGAAAAGATGATAATTTTAGTAAGTTACATAATGTTATGAAATAATAAAAAATGAACTGTCGTCACCTCAGTCTTATTATATTTTAATTCACAGTTAAAATGAGCCCAGACTGTCTCATTTATACCAATCAACCTCCTCCGCTTCATTCCTGAGGTGAGTGGTACAGGAGAGCAAGACCCAAATCTAAACCAACCACGGGTGTTTGGGAGAAAAGAAAGTACATAGGCAAAAAGTGGGCAAACTGATCAGTGAAGTTACCCTCTAGCTCTGTGGAGCAGGTACTATCAAGCTTTTGTTTGCAGAGGAGCATTTAGTATGTAGGGCAGCAGTCTGGGAGCTACTTCAAAAATATATACCCAGTGTGACACAGGATGTGATTCTTGAAGTAGTCCCTTCAAAGTTTTCTTGAGCCTCTCGTGGTTGATAGGACGTGCTTTGGGAGCTTCAGATTGGTCTATTCATTAGTGACCTGCTTCATGTTGTATAGTGTTATCATGATTATCTATTCTGACTTAAATATGTCATTCAGTGTTGAAGGTGAAAGGCAATATCTACATCCTATTATGTTCAAACAAGTAAAGAATGGCCAGATGAAATCAAATATCCATTTAGTTTAGCATCCAGAAGCGGCCATAAGCACACGTTCAGGAAAAAGTCAGAAAAGGGCAAGAATATATGACGCTTCTTCCTAATACTAAGAATATACCTTTTCGCTGTTTTTAGCTCAGGAACTTCCTGGGACAGGAACAGAAAGCCTGGGAGAAGATCAAAGAGGGCTAGTCTTCTGGCTTTCATTTGTTTTCATTCTAGATTACACTGGAAATACATCTGATAATAGCAGTGGAAGATGACAAGAACATCAACTTCATTTAGCACTGGGAAAATATTTTTTTCATGCAGTCTATGTTTTATGCATACATCCAAAGCCTTTCCATTGTATTAAATAACTAAAATTGAAGATAGAATGATGAAAAAAATGAAATAAAATATTACTCTGCTACAAAATTAAGAGACAAATGAAAAGTTCTGAAGCTATTCAGGTGAGACATCCTCTTCAAAATTATATTGAAAGACAATGAAAAACAACTACAACTGAAACAATAAACTTTCAATAATCTCCTAACCTTCATACTGTATATCAAATGTTCAGTGTAAATAACATGAACAAAGTGACTGTACCATTTCACGATAAAAATTATTTTGAATTTGTCAGATCATGATGTTTAAGTATCATTAAACAAGAAAAATAACTTCATTTTCAAACACAATTATTTCTCTCAAATGTGATATAAGTTCCATTTTAATTTTCTGGATAACATTACTTTCAGTAATTCAAATCAATATTAACAAAGCTCTGTATAAATCCAAATGCCTTTGTCTTTTCAAGGGATAACCAATGAACATGAATAAACTGAATTTAGAAGGTAGGGTATGATAGGAAAGGACAAAACAAGTTGTTAAAAAATAAACTGTGACTTGCCTTGTTTGGGAACAATTTGAAATTCTTAATACCTCTTTAAAATAATTTATTCTGGTCATTTTTAACATAGGAAAATTGTAGAAATAATAAGATAAAAGATTACTAGGGAGAAGTGTAAAAGGGTTAGGGCAATTTTGAGGGAAAGGGCCCCAAAAGCCTTTTACCTAACAAAGACTTTTCTCCCCCACCATCAAGTGATGCTATGGAAAGCAATTGAAAGGATAGTTATGATGTCTTTCAAAACACTAAAGATGGTAATATAGAGAAAGGGGTGAGCATATGAAGATTGTATATGGAGAGTCTGAACCACCAGCACTGCAGAAAATGCTAAGCTATAGTGAACTTCTAGGGTAAATAGTAAGAAGGCTGTATCGAAGCTTGTTAACATGAAGTGACTTTAGTGTAAATACAGTGTAGCAGCACTGAGGGAGAGAAAGATCTCTGTGTCTCTGTTGGGAGCTGCTATCATCCAGAGCAAGTAGAAAGAGCAATTGGTTTCAACCATCCGCCTTTCAGCCTGAGTCTCAGCAGATCAGAGGCAGCACAAAAGGGTAACCTGAAAGAAGTGGGGTGCTGCTAATAGCCAGCATCAGGACATCACTTGTCAAAGACTATGTAACCTAACAGCTTAAAGCAGATGGCAATTTTTGTGCTGATAACATTTAAGGAGCCAGATTTTCAGATTTCTGAGCATCTTTAAAAAAAGACATTTTATTGCAATGAAAGGTTCTTTTAGGCTATCACATGATAGACAAAAATCACCCCCCCAAAAAAAAAAAAACCAAGAAAACTATGTCTAAAAACACTTGACACTTTTAAGAACTTTGGTGAAGTACTCCTACCTATTCAGTGGTTTTAAGATTATTTCAGTGTAGAATCATGATATACAGATATGTGTAGAAAATAACAACCTCCACTTATTGGCTTTCTCTTCTCTTCTCAAGCCAATATGCACTCCCATAAATGAAAATAAATAAATAAGTACATAAATAAAAGAGGAAAGAGACAGATCAGACATTTATTAGTTTAATTTCATTTGAACTTCATTCATCAACATTTCCACTGAAATCTTTTTAGCATGTCTAATCTGATGTAAACCTCACAGGGGGGAAATAAGCAAGACGTTCAAGAGCTGCAGAGCTTTATTGCCGTTAGTGCTGACATCTTTCCGTAATTACCTAGCAGAAATCAAAAACAGGGGGTCTCATGCTGAACTGTTAATTTTCACTTTTTAGAGTGTAACCAGTAAAAATGGGGGGGAAATCCTTTAATTCCTTCAATTAGCAGCTGAGTTTGTTAGATTTTTATCTGTGCTAGATTTTAAAATAGTTGCATAATATGTCAATAAAAGGGATTTTTTTCAGTTGTTTGACATTTGTTTGAACATCCTGTACAGCCTTAATTCACTAAGTTCAGAAAATATGTATTACTGCATGTCCTTTTATTAAGGTGACTGTAAATGGAAAGTAGAATGTTAGTGGTGAATCCCTCAAATACCTCTCAGGAAAAGGTCAAGGAAGGAAGGAAAGAAAGGGAAGGAAGGGCACAGATCTTTTTTACCATTATAAAATCTCCTGGCTTTCTACTCACAGTCAGTGGAAGACTTGGTACACTGCATCCTTTTATCATCACTATTATCATCATTTTATGATTACTTCTGTTTACTCTTAGTTGAATAGAAAGGGATTTGAGGAAAAATAAACTACATAGCTACTGAGAATGGAAAAATATCCCATAAAAATATTAACATGTTAGAAATTACTAGAATACTTGCATTTGTTACACAGAATATTATTTTCTTTGAAGTACTTGGAACAAACTTTTTAAATGACAGACTTTGAGTTTCTCTTTAAATATGTTGTCTCTTTTTCTCTCTTTCTAATATTTTTTCAGTTCCTTTCTTTTCCCACAAAGATAGTAAAATTAATGGCATCTTGGGTGTAGGTTTATTTTTTAATTAACACAGAAAAAGAAAAGAAAAATCCTCTGCTGAAGTCAGAGACAAAGAGGAATAAAGAGTTAGAACACAATTCAACTTAAAATCAGATTAAATTATTACTAATTTTAAATGGTAGCATTGTCTGTTTTAGCAAAGTCTGAATATTTTTAAATCCTTCTAAGATATCTTTTATTTAAAGAGGTCCTTATTTCTCTGTGCTATATTGGTGTTTACACTCGTTAAGTGAAACGATTAAATTCTTGTTAATCCTTTTTAGTGATGGCTGCATGAAACTGTCCAAACTAAACTATTCAGTTCCTATTCATGTTTTTCATGCCAGAATCCTACATTGATACTTTCTTTAGCAGTTCCCAGTCTGCCTAACTTGCATCCAGATTTACAGGCACTTAGTCAACCATTCTTCCAAATGTAAAAAGTCTGTATTTCTTATATAGTTTAGTGAGAGGCCCTGGAAGAAGAAAATCTTGGATGCCATTTTTGTGCCTGTTGACAGTTTTGTCTGAGTATTTGTCTTGCCTCAATTAAATTGTCAAAAACCTACACTAACAGTACCAAATACCTCCTCTAAACCAGTTGGTTTAGTACCCTCTGTCGTCAGTTGAAAGCAGTAGATAATTTGCAGTGTTATTCACCCCATATTTTTATTGGTGTCTGCAACAGGAGGGATAAATCTCTCCTTGATGGCACCTTTCTGTCTCTGTTGTCTTCAGAGGGAGCCTAGATGCCTAGATCAGCCTGGAAGACTCAGCTAGTCACTTTGCAACCATGTGACATAAACCCCTCCTCAAGCGTGTTACTAATCAAAGTAGTGGCAGCATCTTTGCACAGATACCCTAGAAGTCTACCCTGCAGTTATGTATAACAGAAAATGAAGGATCTGCACTAATTTAAAAACTAATATCTATTAAATACAATTTAGTTCACAGCACGTTAATTTACAGTATCTACATAAAGTTCCTCCAGTAATGAAATGTATCCATGTGTGGCGGGCCAACACGAATCTTCACAATTTTAAACCTTGCAGTAGAACTGTGATGAAGAACAATATAAATATCTGTATGTTTTTTTCCAGCAGGGGGTTTTAAACTATTTTAATATTTTTTAAGGGATGAGCCTAATACTGGTTGTGTCTATGCATATCAGTACACCATAATTGCAGAGGGCATGTTCATTTAATCACATAAATCATATGAAAGATCCTTAGAAGGGGCTCCAAGTCCTGCACAATAACATGCCCTGTAATAATGTGTCAGATATTCCAGTGCACTTAGAGAGTGCATGTTTATTCATTTGTGCCATAGATGTTAGTCCAGTGTCAGCTGGGACTCTGGCTGGACCTTATAATAACCTCTGTGCCTGGTCTTTGGCCAAGAATCTGGAGAACATTTCAACGGGTCTCTCCATCTGGTATGTCAATTAACCTTTCTTCTATGATGAGCTACTTCTACTGTTATCATAAACCTTAGGATAATAAAAATGCTAGCAGTGACGACAGGCCAGGGACTGCCAAAAATACATTTAAGTTACATGAAAACCTGAGAAAGGACTTTCTCAGTACAAGCTCTGTCAGTCTGCCTTTGTCTTCACAATCTGTCACTGCTCCTGTTATCAGATAATGGTGAGCTTTTGCAAAGACAGAACAACAAATTGAAAAGGAAAAGCAGTTTTGCTTCCATCTGAAAATAATTTTATTTTGTCTCAAAAACAAGCTTGGTTGAGCTTGAAATTCATCAGCCTATCACAGGAACAGTTGATATTCCTGAAAAGTGAACAGGGAAAGGCAAAGATGCTGCAACATTTAATTCCCTCTTTAATTTGTCATAATGTTTGCAAATAATTTTCCATGCACGTTGCACAGAGACAATCTGAATAACAATGCAGCACATCAAACGTTTGTCTATGTTATCCCATACAATAATATTTACTCTATTATTATGCAATATAGTATGTATGGGATAATGGGAAATGGGATAATCTAAGTAACCTTTAGTGTCCTTATTTATTATTAGAAATTGAGAATAACTAACATATTTAACTGCACGTACAGAAGCTAAAACAAAGTGTTGCAGATACCTGGGAGAATGTGACCTACTGTAAGAAGACCTAGAGAGGATTAACATAAAACAGGAAACATGAGAGGAAACTAACTGATAAGTTTTAATGAAAGAAGACGTTTTGGTGCTAGCTAAAAAGATCAGAGCAAATCTTCTGTGTTTTGTTAACACTACAAATTTTAGGAAAAATATTAATTTTAATAAAAGTTGTTATGAAACACAGTGCCAAATCCGGGCCAGCTGAAAAGAGCTGAAAATAAACATCTATGGAGGGAGTCAACAGCTAATTTTAGGAGACTAAATAAAGTTCTAAGTTAAGAAGTTAGTCTCTCATGCACTGCAAATAGCAGAGAGACATGCTACTGCAGAGGACCATTTAGTAGAAAATTCTACCAAAGGAATTTTGTATTGCCATCTGTCACAGTCTCTCACTCTCTCTCTTTTCATTGAATATAATGGGAACATAAAGATTATGCTCCTAATTTTGGCACCTAGGCGATTAAAATTATATGGATGTGAATAAATTATTGAAATTCAAAGTTGTCCCCAACAAACATTGAAAGGTCTTGTTTTCATTCCTCTGAGAAACAGAAGACTGCTTTTTGTAAGAACAATTCCCAATAATACAAATAATAATGTCTTTTCCACTTAGCTCCATTCAAAAAGAGAAATGCAAAATAAAACACATAAGAATACTGTGATGTTAGTGTAGACATTCGTGGTTGTAATGAAATATGGAAGCAGGCTATCCAAGGAAAATTTTGGACAGCATATTCACAGAGCAGAAAAGTGAAAATATTTTTATGAATGACACATGACACTACAGCAGAGGTTGAATAAGGAGTTGAGTGAATTATACTGAAGTCCCAAAGGCATATCAGTCTTTGCTGAATAAAAGCAAACAAAGACTGAAGACGTGTAAATATGAAGAAAAAATATTTGTTGGTAAATACGATAATATCTTTAAGGTTTGGAGTGAGAGGAAAGAAACATTAGACTGTATTTAAAGGCCAGAAACAATTTCTAGATATTAAGATGTGTTCAATGAAGAGATGTGGACTAAGGGAGCTCAGACTTTGTATATGGTATCAAAGGATACGCGCTCTCACGAATATTGCACTGGAGCAAAGGAAGCAAGGTAGAATGGAACATGGGCAAGGACATCCCATATTATATTTCTACCTGAGACTTTTTACCATTCCTCTGTGGCTGTTTCTTAGCTGCAAAATATCTTTTCTTTTTTTTTTTTTTTTGCACTGATCAGTATGGGTAAGAAGCAGTATATGAAAGAGAAGTGTTGTTATTGTTTTTAAATCTAATTTTGTCTCAAGTCTGGGAGGTTGTTTGGCAAAATAGTAAAAATTAATTTGTAAAACATGGACTGATAAAATTATACATTCAATTTATGACTGTTTAGTATTATTGAAGTTCAAGGAGTAGATCAGCACTTCCTGAACACTTCAGGCAAATTAAAACATAAAATTAGGTCTTGTACTAAGCTCCTATGTAAGTGATCTCTTTTCTAAAACAATAAGTATCTAGTATCTTCCTCTGAGATCAGCTGAAGTTTCTGAGTTCTCAGCACATAAAACTCTTGACCTATTTACTACCCTACTCATTACTATATGAGAGGTAAAAAAGAAGTAGTTTCAATTATTTGTCTTTCTTTGTAATACTTCAAATGAATTATTCATGAAAAAGAACCTTAGTCATCCACAAATGCATTCTGATGGAAAGAAGAAATCTTCCCCCACACTCATCTTGGTTTCCATTCAGTTTCTTGTGGTATCCTTCACATTTGAGACAACTGTTGAAGTAGATGGGCACAGATAAAAGTTCACCTATTACTGAACCTGGCAACTGCCTTCTCTAGTTTGCGTCAATATCTCTGTACTGAAGAATTATAGGCATTTCAGGATCCTTGAGCTATTCTGTCTCCTGAGTAGATGGCATATTATATCTTACTGAGCTGATACTGAACCCTTTTAAGTTTGGTCTGATAATAGTAACCACAAGTTTCCTGAATGAGCTTCAGTTTTCATAATAATGGAGGTATTTTGGCTTGGGGATGGTTAGAAAGCTGAGGGAAGAGATTCTCCTTGGTTAAATTATTCTATGCAAAGCGCAAAATAAAGTGATGAACTCCAGTATCTCAAAACTATTCTGTACTTCTCCACATACTGTATTAAAACAATATATCTCTCCATCATGTCACTGAATCCTACAAATAGTTCTGTTGCTGTCCTGTTGATATATAAATATGCAAAATTTTATATCATTCTAGCACATTTTTGAACATGTGCTGCTTTTACAGGAGTCATTATAAGATAACCAGTTTCATGTGTTGTCTTTTGTAGTTTATAGAAATATCAGTTGACAAATACGGTATGGAAAGGGCTTTGATTTTATGAACATGCATGCATAAAGAGATGTGCTTCATGTCATATTCTAAAAATTCATAGACTTAATTTCTATCATGTCCTGAGTGCAGTTATTCCAGGGATAAGTTCATTTCAATACAAATGACCTCTCCAAGCCATTCAGGTTTTGATATACCTACCCATCATGGTTGTCCATCTTGTTCTGCACGTATATAGACATTTACTTTTGTATAGGGATAATGCACTCCATTTTGAGGTAACTTTAGAACATGTTGTGCATTTCTTTTGCAGAAGTGTAGTTTGCAAGACTCAAAATAATGGCAAATTAAATTAAGAACAAGTAAACATTATAATTAGTCACTATGACAATGGATCTTACTTTTCCAAACTTATGCTAGATTCTAGGAAACACGAAAGGAAAGTCTTAGATTTAGAGTTCACTACATGAAGTTCCCTCAGCACACAGAAAACTAATAAACAAAACAAGACCAGCAGAGTTAGAGACAACAAGTGATAGGGTTTTTCCCTATCACTTTCTGTCTCACGGAAGAAACTACTCTAGTCACCTCCTTTTAACCTGAGCTATTCATTTGTTCTCAGGAAACGTCATCCCAGATTCACTTAGCTTTCCACAGTTTGTATTAATGATCAAAGGAGCTGATCAGAGTATATCTTTAAGACAACAACAAAACAACCTATTTATTTACTGAATAATGTTTTACTTCCGAGAAGTCTAGAACTGATGTGGGGATTAATGACATAAGCATAAAAAGAACAAAGGTAAACACTGAATTTTTAAAAATGCCTACAGACTTTGGCATTTGGCAAGATGGGAAGGCAGGATGGGTGCTGTGCTAACTGCTATGAATTGGTTAATTTACCGTCAATGCTTTAGGATTACTAAAGCACTGTATTAGTTCTTGTTTTTATCCTGTCTGCTTGTCTGTTTTTTTGTCTTTTAGTGGGCAGGCTCCTTGAGGCAGGGTTTTGTGCTCTCCATACGTATATTTTTGCAGTGCTTAGCAGAGCAGGGCTTCAAGCATTCAAAACCTCCAAGTCAACAGTGTCTATTATAAATAATATATGAGTCAACTCAAGCTTCTAGAAGAACGGGCAGCACTGATTCTTTTTTTTTCTTTTTTTTCTTTTTCTCTTTTTCCTCTATTCTTGGAGTGAGGAGAGGGGACTAAACTGA
The DNA here is from genome assembly GCF_036417845.1 of Apteryx mantelli. NCBI lineage: Eukaryota > Metazoa > Chordata > Aves > Apterygiformes > Apterygidae > Apteryx > Apteryx mantelli. The sequence goes on along the minus strand of NC_089978.1, from coordinate 64,710,479 downwards.
TCCTGTCACACAGACAGGGAGGGTGCTGATATGGGACAAAGAAACTGGAGGGCTGGATTTGGCACTGCTGCTCTCCTTCCTGGAACAGGAAGGGTGAGGGTTGTGTTTATTGCTCGCTGGATGTGTCCTGCTGCTGAGCTGTAGTTGCCCTTCCAGTGCAGCAGGCTTCCCTGAGGGCTTGGTAGTAAACCTATTTTTTTACATCTTTGTTTTAGCCGTGTAGACAATGAATCATGAATGCACTATGCAGACACCTACTTTGCTTACATAAGCCCGTAAATCACTTAGGAGCTCTGTAAATAACAAATAAAATTATGTGTCATATCACAGTATTCTGAAACTTCAGGATTAACAAACTTGCAATACACATTTTAAAAACATGTCTAGTAGAAAAGTATTAGATACATAGAAATGTTTGATATTTCCTCCAGAGTCACTGGAATGCAATGCACAAATTTTATGATAACTTGATTTTTCTTGATTAGATTGCCCCAAACTCTCTTAGGATATTAGAAAGTAAAAGATACAAAATCACAGCTCCCTATGTACTTTTCAAAATAATTGAAAAAATGATAAAATTAGGAAGCAGATTTAAGCCAAGGCACAATCTCTCCTTTACCAAATTGCATTTAGGACAAAGGCACCACAGAGTATGGAGGAAGAATTTACTTCCTGGGATTAGTTTTCTCAGTTCCCTACCTATTGTGTTCTGCTCAACTATCACAACTTAACATGTAAAGAAAGTATCTATTACTGCTAATGTCTAAAACAAGCTTTTCATTTTGTTAGGAGATTGTAAAAATAGTTAACGGTTGATGAAATAATGAAATTAACCTGCACTATAAAGAACAACAACAAGGGTGATATATCCTCACCTATATTCCCAGAGAATATATTTATTATTATTATCATTATTGTTATCATTATCATATTATTACTATTATTTTATCTATCAGTTATATAGGAAAAATGTTTTATATGGTTGCTGTATCTGCTCCATAAAGGATATTAACTTGACCTATAACATTGGCTGTCTTTCAGCATATTAATTTTCAGATCTTGCTACTGGGAAATCTTTCATAAAAGTTTTTCATATAAGGAAAATTGGTTGACTTAGTAAAAAAAAAATTGTTCGAGTCAGAAGAAAATTAAGCTTAATGATAGAAACCCTATATGAAGTTTGCTGAACTAAATGCAGACTAGATAGATGTAAGTATAATAAAAGAAAGATTCTATTTTAAAAGTGCTTTTCTGTTTTATTAGAGATTATTAAACTTTATATTTTCATCCACAGATCAAGAAGAAATTAGTTACATATGAAGTAAAATATTAATTTGAGGTCATAGCCATGTTATGGGAAAAAGAAAGGAGCTAACTCTTCAATTTACACTACTATAAATAACTTAAGGATTTATTTGTTTCAATTTGTATGTAATTTATCTTTATCACAGGTAATTATAAGTGGACTAAACTACTGATTATTATTTTCCACATGTCCATAACATTGTCAGTTGTGGACCATAAATTTCAATAAAAATTATGCAAACAATAAGTACCCTTAATTTTATAAGACAATATCATATACTCTGTACAATTAGACTTTAATGTTTTCAAGCTGGATCAAATAACCTTGCAAAGTTGTTACTCTAGAGGATCATCATTTTATTAATTGGAATAAAGACCAGCATTTAATCTTTTATTTTGAATTTAATGTTCCATCATTTCTCGGGGCCTTATAGGTTAAAATAGTCATTGAACATACATATGGACATAGACCTATACATAGCTAACTTTTGTAAAAGTAAGCAAGCATTATGAAAGCATACATAATTCCTATTTATAAACTTATACAGTATTAACATACCATATGTATTTCTCATACATCAGAAATACTTAAAATAGAAAATTACCTAGTTCTTCATTTTCTCATCAATAGAAAATTATTTGTTGTATATTACTTTGTTATTTAAAGGTACAGAAATCGCTATGAGTAAGCAATGGCAGTGTTCAGTACTTCTGTTTATAACATATTTGTGCACACAAGCATGCACACACCATACTTGCATGCATCTGCTAAAAGCCCAGTGAAGATCAACAGAAAGTGCTCACTAAGTTCAGGAGTTCTTGGGTATTTGGTCTTATTCATAGGACCTAAATTTTCTGCTGCATATGAGCCCAGCTTGAGAAAACGTTAAGTTCCACTCAAGTAAGTAGGCTCTGCACAGTATTTTAATTGGGCACTTACTTAAATATGCTGCTATTTTAGTCCTAAATTAATATCTTTTGTGCACATTGTTAATCAGAGGGGTGAGGTGTTTCCTGTACTACATTCTTGTTCAAAAGAATTCAGATTTCTTGAGGGTAAATTTTACAAGACATATTAGTGAAATATGGTAAGAATGTCAGACCCAAGTCCAGACCTTACCTGGTTGAACAGATGGAACTCAAACCAGCCCGTATATAGAACAGCTAAGTTGTAAACTGTGGTAGAAATTGTTGAAACCAAAAGCCAGGTGATAGTTTTAATCTCTTGACATCTGGTAGCAGAGAGTTTTTAAAAAAATTTTTTGTACCCTGTTAAAAACTAGAATTTTTATTTTGTTTCTTTCCCAAATCACTGATTTCAGCCTACTGGAATTTTTAATTTTCCATTTTCTAATACCAAGTAGAAACAGAATCCTTAAAAAACTTAACTTCAGGTTAACTTATTAAGTATTAAGAAGATTTATATAAATTCATGTTATAGCTAAACTTAGTCCACATTTCAGAGATAATATCTTCCTATATTCTTTTCCCATGTTGAACAAATTGAACAGCCCTTCAATTAGAAGTGCTCCTGGCACTAAAACATAGTATTGATAGTGAAACAAAAGCACAAGAATTAGCATCTTAAAAAAAAAAAGTGCTTTTCACCTATGTGATCTTATGTTAATTTTGCTTTTAAGTTTCATCAAAGTCATGAAGTGTCATTAAAGAATGAGTTTCATTCTCACCAGAATATATAAACCATCTTTACAAACAGACTCCATCTATTAATCCCCCCCCCTTTTTTTTTACTTAAATAGACTAGTTCAGGAAGAGCAATGGTGTGATAATTTCATGAAATTTAAGAGTCAGCAGTAGTTATTTTTGCTTGTATTTTTCTCTTTTTATTTCAAAGTTGTTAACAAAATATTTGGCATAATACTGTAATTTGATCAAAGCCAAGATTAAGCTGGTCTAGCCTATAAATGGAAATTTTCATCAGGTGGTCTTTTTTCCTGAGCTGTTGCAATATCAGAGTCTTAGGACGTGCAATTTGATGGTGCAGCTATGCAAACTATAGGCTAGCTGCTGCAGAAAAGGTCAGTCCTCTGCCCACTCTCCATACTGGCCACACATTTCCCCTTTCCTCCTTAATACTTTGTACCTGAGCAGAAATGTGCCTGGACGGTTGGTGAACTGGTTCAGGGAGCTAACTGACATAAAGGTGGTGGTGGTGGTGGTGGTGGTGGTTGTTGTTGTTGTTGTTATCATCGTTATTGTTAGTCATGGTAATTTTGTACTGCTTAGCTGCCTGAACTGGCTTTTTGAAGGGTCAGACCAGAGAAGAATTAAGCAGTAGGAAAGGGGAGGGCAGAAACTCTCTTTTTTTAAAGTAAAAAATATAGGAAAAAATGGTGGAAGAGACTGATGGTGGCCATCCAGCTCGGCCTCCCACTCATAGCAATAGATTGGGACTAGCCGGTCAGTAGACTGGCTTAGCTGTAACATCAAACAACACTTTTTGTTAAACCAGCTCAAAGTGGTTGTAACAACATCTGAAACATTTGCCTGGGCGGCAGAGAGGTTGGCAGGATAAACCTCCAAATTACAACGCTGCAAGTGCTGCTTATGCAGTGGCTCTGTACAAGATGTGCCTTGATGCAGCTGTACAGATACACATTAATGCATCTGGACACAAAATACAAATGTGACTGTACAGACAGGGAGGAAGCAAGAGTACTGAGAGAGAGAGAGAAAGACCATTTTAAAGAGGGAGCTAACACACTGAAAGGGAGTCCTGGAAGGGAGAGGCATCTCCTCTGTCCTCACTGTCTGTTCAGTCCAGATTCATTCCTCCATCTTCAGATACTTTCACATGAGTGGGTAGGGGGTGCCTCTGATTCGCTTATCTTCTTGCTCCAGGACATTTGTCTGGCATTTAAATAATGAGACGCTGAGTCGTCCCTGTAAGATTTGAACCCTCGTCTTCAATTTTCTAGAAATGTGCAATTCAGTACCCCAAAGAACTTGAGTAATGAAAAATCTGTTTTCTGGGCACTGATGAGGCATGGGACTAAGGTGGACTTGGGGCTAATGGAAGTTATTAAGCTTTATTGTGTAAAAATGTCTTGGGAGTATTCTGAGAATTGTTTTTCTCTTGAAATTTTTAATGTATGATGGAATTCTCATGAAAACAAAGTCTTTTTTATCAATTAAGATTGCCAAAAATGAGAAACAAAAATACCAAACAAATAATCAATATTTATATTACATATAAATCTTTTATGAAAAACAACCAAACATAAATGCACAGACTTTCAAGATCCTTTATAAAAATGAGCAAAAGTTCAAGTGTGGAGTTAGTGCTAGTATTTATCTGGCATATCTAGTTTCAGCTGTGGTTATAAAAATGATTATATTTGTTTGCAAAATGGTTCTGTGCAAGCTGACTCCCACTGTAGGGATTCAGACAAGATAATATAATATTTGACGGCAGTTATCTGTGAATGCTGTATAACACAGTCTAAGGCTTCATACAAAAAACAGGCAAATTCAGCTGTACTGAGGTCTCTAGGAATCACAAGTTTAGGGAAAAGTGTAGCCATTACACTGTCCTGCTGAAAGCGATTATCCTACATCTAGGATTACTTTCAGAGCAAGTTTCTTTCTTTCATGACTCAGAACAGCCTGTGAAAGCTTAGCTCATACATGAGTTTTCCTTGTAATTTATGTCTAAGATAACTTTAGTGTTAATTGCTCTATCAGATTCTACTTTTCTTCTGTTTACACAAGCAACCTATACACTAATTATTCTTCTGTCTTTCTCCCTGAAATAAAATACAGAGATACGTTGAAATGAATCATATTAAGATATTTTGTAACAGATGGAATATATGGAAATTGTTGCTAATGATAATTAATCTTTGTGCTATTGTGCTGGTATAATATATGACCCCTGCAATTATACATATTATATCTTTAGGGCATACATCGTTGCTTCTCTTTATTTATGTTCCTCTCAGCCTCACTGCACATTACAAGCACACTTTCTTGCTAATTAACTCCAGTGATCCCTTTAAGTCCTGATTAAGTTCTATTATTAAATTATTAAGATCTTTCCCTAGTGTCCTAGGTTTTTCCCCCTCTAATTTTAGATGACTTTTTGAAGCAATAAATATTCTTATGAAATAATTTTTATCTTTTTTTCTTTGTACATATTTCAAGAATGTCAGGTTGGCAAAGTATTAGAGCGCATAAAGTAAGGGATTTCACATGGAATAACTTTGGAAGATGTATATGGTTATATTTTCATATTCTAAATTATCTAACATTATCCAACAGATTGTAGCAAAGTTTTGATTCCCCAAAAAAGCAAAGAAAACCCTGACCTTCTTTCCAAACCCACAGAACTTTTCAAGATTTAGAATTATTTGCTGCAAAAGAAATTTATTTTTCAAGTGAATGTGCTTATTGTACTATAGCACATATTTCAGTTCTTCATTTTTTGTTTATTCAATAGCTTTGTAGAAAGCACAGATTTGTATGTCTGTGGGGGAGAAATAAAAGACAAAAGCATGGCATGAAAATACACCCATCCACATGAATAGTATTTGACAGTATGACATGATTCAATCATGTAAGAAGATGAGGGTTTTATAGAAGACTTGGTCTTGTGTTTTCTTTTTGAATGGCTATCGCTTTTAGCAGTTCTTTCATTGAAACAGGTGACTTTTTTGGTCTCATACAAATACAGATAGGAGGCACATAGTTCAGAGTTGTTTCCAGAATAGAAAAATTCTAGTCCATCGAAGTATTTGAGGCTAATAGAAGACCCAACATTGAGTATTTTTTCCACTTTTCTATACCAGCTTAAAAAGCCATAAGATGTACTGTAAAGAATAATTTTGCAATAATATAGATCATATAGCTGACACATTAGAACATTTAAATAGTTTTATCTGTGCCTCTTCTCCCTGGCTCTTGCTCACTTTTGCTTTTTTTTTTCATGATTATCTTTAGTTTTGGCCTAACGGTCATGCATTATATTTAATCATTCACACTAAGAGTTCAGGTGACCAGTGGTATAAAAGCTGCACGTGAAGTAACCACAGGAAACATTTCATTCTCTCCGTGATACCTCCCTAGTCTTCACTAATTTTCTGCTGGTCCACACCATCATGTTATAACACCTTTTCTTTCTGTTTAGCAATAAGTTGTGGATATGGAAAGCAAAGTTCCCATATCCACTTGGGATATCTGCCCATTCAAGCACCATTTATGTACTTCAGGAAGGATTATGCAGGTAATGGTTTATTCAATATTTTGTCACTATTGCAGCTCCCAAGCCCCCAAAATTCATAATTGAATTTGCAGCCCAGACTTTTTGTATGATACAGTCCATTTGTTAATTGTGTTTGAATGAGGATTAAAGCACAAGCTGATGAAGAATAAATAAAGATATATTGAAAAAAGTTATGTGTCTCACGCCAGTTTCACTGAAGATCAAAATGGCATAATATGCTTGATTTCCATGGGAGATGATTTATTTTCCTAGACAATGCTGAAAAAAGGAGTTTCTCACTGTAAAGATGCTGAATTGATAGAAAAAATGATAAAATAGCAATTTTAATTTGCAGAAATGATGGTTTTTATGTGAATGTCTTGCAAAGTACTTTACAGTGATTGAAGAATGTTAGTCTAATAGCAAACTGATATCTACTACTATAGAATCACAACAACAAAAATGTTTAGATAAGCAAATGGCATAGGAAATTAAATCCAAGAAAGCAAACCAGGTATATTTCGGGGAGCAAATTATAAAGAAATGGAAAATATAAACATTAAAAATATGCAAGGTGTATTTTTTTAATAATGAACAAACTATTCAATTCTTTACATTTTTACATGAGTTACTACCTTCTTGTGTTTCTTGCCTTGTAGAAAGAAAATTTGCTACATTTTTTACTTGTAATACCATATATAAAAGCAATCAATCAAACTCCATGCCACAGCCAAATTATATTGGCTTCAGTAATGTTCTACTAGGAAGAACGTGCCTTGTAATGCCACAGGATGAACAAGCTTTATTTTTTTTCTTTTCTGATTACATTTAAAATATACTCATTTAAAATATTGCCTTTTGTTAAAATTTCTTTACATGCCTCTAGGATACAGAAATAACTCATTGTTATCCCTTCAAAATGTCCATATAGATAAATCTCCTTGAAGAAAAAAAAAAATCAGCAAATTAGGCAAAGTTATTAAGCAAAGTTATTAACAGTTATGATTTTGAATAGTTTAGGTTGTACTTATGTCTCCATTGAGCTTTTGTGGTGACCACAGAAACTACTGGTGCTCAATGTTGATAGTTGTTTTTCAGAGGTTTTGGCTGAAATAAGGGAGACCACATGTGTAAGAATATACTGTGCTCTTTTGGCAGATTGCACTTTAAAAATAATTTCTTCCTGCAGGTGACAACTACAGGATTTTATTTTTTTTTAAGCTCCCGTATTTTCATAAGTGAAAGTGAAAATTCCACTTCTAGGTCTAGGTTGAAGAATTCTGAAGGGGAAATAATTTTCTATATTTAAGAGTTCTTAATAGAGATTCTGATATGTTCACAATTTACAAAGCATTTTGTTCTGAGAGAAGTAATACTTCTTTTTTACTTCAGCTTCCTTAATTAAGACATATCACCTCCCCGCATTTGAAATACATTTGAATTTGGGCCTGGGCTTATTAAAGGAAAAATTATAAAGGAATGTAATTTCAAAATTCATTCTACCAAGCTGAAATGCTTAAATTATTTCCACCAGGAAACTTATCCCATGAAGTATCTGAATTGTTCTTCTGAGCTGTATACCTGTTACACCTGTCTCTGCTGATCATAAGAGGGTCCTCAGTCATATGTTGATGCTGGGAGCCTGAAATTTGGCATTTGGTGTGAAAATTGAGGTTTGGGAGCTTTTTTTTTGTGTGTGTGTGTGTGTGGACAGTTTTAGGAATTGTTTAAAAGGAAGAGTTTGATATAGATTAATAGACTCATTCTATAGTATTGACTTCACCTGTTTTCAGAGAATAACAATGATAATGCGTATTGTGCTAATAAAGTGAACCTTTTATGTTCTAGAGAGTCTTGGGCTAATTTTTGGATAAAGCTATAAAACAAAGCAGAATTATTCTAGCTTCCCAAACTGTGAACAAGATACCCTATAATACATGAAGGTTACCTTCAAGGCAGCATATAAATTCATTCTAAAGCATAAAATGAAACAGTTTTACTGAATTTAGAATTAACAGAGAACATCTGCTTTCCCGCAGTCAAATGGTAACACATGCTGGCTGAACATAATCACGAAGCAGAATCATGTAAGACATCTATACGCAAAACTGCTGGGGGGGGGGGGGAGTAAATTCACACTTCCAAGTAATCTGATTGACCAAATACAGCTAAGTGCTTTATTGTGTTGTTTTCATTAATTTATATAATCCATTACCCTTGCTTAAATTTTGCTTGAAGAAATGGTGAAAATATACATTTGACTTTAAGGATTGTATATTGCAATGAGAAAGAGTGTATGATTATGTAATTCAGAAACACAACAGCATTGGGGATTCTTAGTAATATTTATTTATTTTTCTTTACATAAATATTCATCTTAGCAGCAGTGGTGCTCAGAACGAATGGAACATCTTTTCATTGCATATATCTCCAGCTGTTATATGTCATATTGTATCTTATCCACTAAATGAACAAGCCCAAAGAAGTGGCTTGATTGACCAATCCATAACTCCACGGTTATGTGTCTAAACTGCAAGTCTGAGCAAGTCCAATTGGAGGTGCACTAGTAGGTCAATACAATAGCTGTGAATTAGAAAAATTCATACAGAAAAGATTCCAGGCCAAAGATATCTACATCTTACCTCTTTTATACTTCTCATGTAATATGAGGTGAATCATATTTTGCAGCTAGGTATTCTTTTCATTGTCTGTAAATGGAAGCCTAGAATGAATTGCCCAGGTGTTGGTATCTACATTGACAGGTGAATTGGGATAGAGTCTGGCAGCATTAATCATTCAGCTTCTGCTGGTATTCACACATGCTGCTTATCTCCCTATTTAATAAGAATCTAATTGGTTTGTATAGTCTTACAATTTTGATCAATATCAATTAGCTGAGATTTCCTGGTTAAATTTAGTTTGTCTTCTTAGTTTTATTATAGTATCATATCAGTGTCTCATTTTTTTAGAAGCATAAATTATTTATCATTTTTCTTCAGTTATATGCTGATCTGAGCTTTTGTTTCTATACTTTCCAAGTTTCAAAGCATGTCAAATCTTGATTTGCTTTCATTTTCACTGGAGGACTTTTTATATTCTTGATTTAGGATAACACTTCATTGGGATAATGCTTCAAGGTAATCATATCATCTCAAAATTCTGGAGATTTTTTTTTTCTTCAGTGGTACTTCTGCATAAGTCAGTTTATAGACACAAATGTGAAATTCTCAGGTTTCTTTGGACTTCTTACTGTGGACTTTAATGCGTATCAGATTCTAAAATCCCTCTAAGCATAATATTCTTCCATCACTGCTTTCTCTTTTTCTTGTCTTACACATCTCAAATGAAATTGAATAACCTGATTCTCACCTGATTTTGAGTATTTGTAAAAATCTTTCTGTTGACAGACAATTTGACATCAAAGCCTATTTATATTTTTAGCAAAATAATCAAACACTGTCTGTACAGCAAAGTTTACTCAGTCCTTTTTTCTATTAATTTCAATTTTCAATTTCTCGCACACCAAAGATGAGTCAAGATGTCTCAGCCCTCAACTTTAAACAGACAATAATGACTTAAACAGAGATGGAAAAATAATACCAAGGTGTGATGGCATGATGAAAGTCGTTACAGAAGATGAAGGTCTTATGAAAAATATTTTTAAATTTTTTAAAACTAGTATTCAAATCTTCAGGTTGTCCAGGGTCACACTGCTTAAGAGTAACCTGTTGATTAAGTCAGTGAAAAAACACTGAAGAAAAAAAAAAAAACTTTGCTGAGGAAATATGTGAACAGGAAATTATTTGCTGCTGTTTAGAAGCCTCACCATAGGCTAAATGATCTGTGGCTTGGATCTTTCATTATTCAGAAACAGATCTTGGTCCATCTTGGACTACACCACACCACCAAGGTAGTATCTTTGGGAACCATCAGTACTTCCATGTTCCAGTTTTGTAATAACTCTCCTGATCTGAATTCATCTATGCCCCAAAGTCACAGGACATTGACAAGGCTTCTCTTCTCAACAGGTTTACACAGCTTGGAAAATTAGAGCCTTAACTGATTTACAGTTGTAGTTCCACTACTTCACCTGATGAGCAAATCCATACTTTTTGATGTGTTATGTTAGTGAAACAGCACTAACATAGAGCTCTCTAATGTAGAGCTGAGGCAGCCAACAGATGCAGCAGTTTGTGCAGCAGTTTGTGCAGAAGGGCTCAAAGAAGGAGTCCTTGTCTGAGGTCAGAGGAGCATGCACATTCTCCGTTATGGTTGTGACACACCTCAGGGCATGTTCCCCAGTAGCTGTTGGAGTTGCTGTCCCTGATGTGTCAGAGGCTTTGCCCCAGACAGACCTTCTGACAGAGGATGCAGCTCTGCAAGTCTCAGGCTGCAGGGACTGTCTGGGGCCTCTCTGATAGACATCTTTCTGCAGAGGGTGTGCTTTGTTGGAGAGCTGTGGTGCCAGCTCAAGGAGTTATGGGAGGAAGTCAGCAGGCTGTCCAGCATCAGTAAAGGCAAGTGAGAGATAGACAGGATCTCCTCAGAGACTCCACAGCTTCAAGAGCCCCAAACTCCAACAGCAGTGGAGACACAGGTGGAGTCTGTGCCTTGCAGGACAGCAAGTGGTAACTCCAAGGAAGGCGAAGACTGGAAGCTGATGACTTCTTGCACCAGGAAGAAGGTTTCTGCTCCCCCTAAAGGCTTGCAGCTCCTAAATGAGTTCACTGCCCTCAAAGTTGAGGAGGAGCTGGATGAGCTTTCGAGTGAAGCATCTGGGCCAATGGACCCTGAGCCACATAGGAGGGCCCAGAGGAAGCAGCAAGTGATAGTAGTGGGTGACTCCCTGCTGCAGGGGACAGAAGCACCCAGCTGCTTATCTGACCTGCTGTCTAGAGAGGTGTCCAGGTCCGGGCTCCCCAGTATAAGAGATATGGATCTACTGGAGAGAATCCAACGAAGGGCCACTAAGATGATTAAGGGACAGGAGCATCTCTCATATAAGGAAAGGCTGAGAGAGTTGGGACCGTTCAGCCTGGAGAAGAGAAGGCTGAGGGGGGACTTACAATCCCCCCATTTAAATATCTGAAGGGAGGGTGTAAAGAGGATGGGGTCAGACCCTTCTCAGTGGTGCCCAGTGACAGGACAAGAGGCAACAGGCATAAAAATGAAACACAGGAAGTTTTGGCTGAATCTAAGGAAAAGCTTTTTTTACTGTGGGGTTGACAGAGCACTAGAAGAGCTTGCCCAGAGAGGTTGTGGAGTCTCCTCCCCTGGAGATATTCAAAAGCCATTTGGACAGGATCCTGGGCAACCTGCTTAGGTGACCCTGATTGAGCAGGGGGGTTGGATTAGATGATCTCTAAAGGTTCCTTCCAACCTCAACCATTCTGTGCTTCTGTGAAAGCCGGTGAGTATCCCAGGGCCTCCATAAGTCCTTGAAGTAATTAGAAAGCAATTCCACATGGTTATCCTCCTCTGGATGGAGTATTCAAAAGAATTTCCTTGAAGAACACATTTGAAAAAGAGAACATTGCTCCGCTAGGATTACAGAAATTGCTAGCTTTCACAAAACTCTAAAAATCATAATATTTTCCATTTACAATTGATCTGGATAACAGATCAGTTATAACGAGAGATGGCTTGTCTTTACCTATCTTTATTTTCCTCTACTCATATAATGTCTACAAAACCATAATAGATCTATATACTCAGATGCTTACTTTCACAATTGACATTCTTAGTACCAGAATTATTCCCATTTCCCTTGTATTATTTCTTTCTCAAAGCAGTATTTTATTTCATAAGGAAAACATCAACGACTTTTATGTAAAAGTTCTCTAAACATTGTTAGAGCTGGTTTTAGGCTTGAAGAAAACAAGCAATTGTTCTAGTTTCCCCTTCAGTGTGTCTCAATCCTGTGTGAAGTAACAAGTCCTCAAATATTTAGGTATAGAAGAGGGAAGATCTCATATTTTGCCTCTTTCTGCACAAATCTATTGTAGGTTCTGGTCACTGTATATATCATTTGATCAAAAGAGATATGAAAAAGAAATATTACTGTTAAAAAAAAGAAGAATGTTATTTCATTATCAGAAAATCATAACATATGATTCACTGTAAGAACTGGGTGTCCAGTTGCCTTTGCCTTTGTCCTTTTAGAACCTGGGTATTTGTGGGATTTTTGTCTGTTTGTTTTTGGTTTATAAGCTCAAAAGACCTTTTCTTCTCATTGTACAAGACAATGATGTGGTAAAGAGTATTCTGTGCAAATTCTTTGCTGACATGGTAATAGGCCTTGATTATATTCATGACCTCAACAAGTGACTGTCCCATAAATGTCCCTAAATTTGCAACAGCTTTTTTTCTTTTCCCTCTGTAGCATTATTTTTCAATGGCTGTATGTGTATGTGTATGTGTGTGTATATATATGTGTGTGTGTGTGTGTATGTGTGTATATAATATATATGAGTGCTTTCTTTCAGTACTTTCAAGTGCTCCACTGTTTATATTGCAATGAGCTTCTGCAACATTCATATAAAAATAGCCTTGACTTCTGGTGCTTTCCTGGGTCTCTTATATTCTTACTCATTAAGTGCTGCAGAAGAGAAGGGCTAGTGTGTTTTACTCCGGAGCTTGAATCTAGAGTGCACTTGATGAGTATTTCAGCAAGCTATATGAAATGTCTCATATACTGACTATATGCATGCTACCAAGTTATGTACAGTCATAGAATGCAACCCATGAATATCTTGTAGTTCACAGATGTTTCCTAAAATGATAAGAAAGGTGGGTAAAAGATGTCTGTTACCAAAAAAAAAAAAAAAAAAAAAAGCCAGAGAAGGAAAAGAAAGGTAGAGAGAAAGCACTGCATCCTGATTATCCACACTGTTCAACAGTTAGTTGGCTCCTCAGCTCTGTCTTTGAATTGGTCTAAATACTTAAATCTGCCACAGGGGTGAATGAACTCTAAGCAGCAAGGATGTGATCCAGCTGAGATCACTTGGTTGAGATCTTTTATTTAGCAGAAGAGACACTATCTTTTGTAATATTGGCATTATTTAAATTGTTGTCTGGACTACTTTTTTGTTTAACAGATAGTCTTTTTAGAGAATGAATGGATGAAGAAAAAGATGAATCTGAAAAACTAACGGAAATACTACTTATTTATAGAAAGTATTAGGAAAGTTGTATAAGACACTATTCCCATCTACAATACATGCTTCAGCCTTGATTCAGAAAGGCCCTCAGGTCCATGTTTAACTTTAATCCTCTAAAATCAATATATTTAGATGCGCTTAATGTCTGTGGCTGTGATTTGGCACAGCATGCTTTCAGTGCATCTGAAAGAGATATACTAGGGGAAAAAAGAGCCATAGCTACAGAAAAGCTCACAGTCATGGCTGTCCCAGACCTACAAAATAGTACAGAATTCATTTCATAGTTGCCTGTGTTGTCTCATAGGGGCTGTTGTTTAGAGAGCTAATGCCCCTGTTCTTTCCCATAGGCTACTGTGTGGGCCTGAATGATACCTCCCAGGAACAGCTCTGTCTCCTGACATGGCAAAACCATATCCCTGATCATGTACTTCAGAGCTGGGTTCCATGTAAGGGTGCAGACGTGACAGTGTTGTTTGTTTCTTATCATGCTTCACAGCACTCATGCTGCTGTCAGGCATGACATGCAGCAGCCCCTGTGTTCCCCTCAGTAAATCCCTGTCCTGAAAGTTAGTTGCTTCCTATGGAAGCTACTTTAGGGGTGTGCATGTGTTTAATGACTTTTTGTATCCAACATTTAACTTGAACCTGCTAAAGTGCAAGTTAAAGATCTAAATTTTACCACATCTTTCCACTTGCCTAGTGTTTATCTCAGATATAGCCCTGTGAGTATATATTAGACATAGGAGCTTCCTGCTACTTTGTATTCCTTCATGCTTCAGATATATAAACTGTTGCTGTTAATAGGAGGAAATTATGCCTTGTGAATCTCTGTTAATGGCATTAGTGAGAGGTTAATTTGCTCTTGTAATTTTCATGGGGGACCTATCAAAATCAGCATAGAAGAGAGTCCTGTTGCTTAACAGCTTTGACTGGTTTTGTTGAAGAATTAAGGAAAAGCTTTTCCTTTGCACCCTGATTTGTTTTGCTATGGGAGGAGCAGGGACATTTATTGTGATCCATGGAGGTTATTGCTCTAGAAAGCTATAAAAGAGAAAACAAAGATACTTGTAGAAGCAACAGTGAAATTAGATAACGTTTTAATCTATTTATCAAAGGACCTGAAGTTCCATTTCAAGGAAGGTGCAGGAATACTTACTCATTGAACCCAGAAAATGAATCTACCTCTACAGAACTGAGATAACCAAAAAAGGAGAAAGAAATTAGTGCAAACCTGTTAGCACCTGCCAACTCTTATTAAGAGATTAGCGTGCTTAAAAAGACAGAGAGCAGCTCAATATTTCCTTTTAAGTTTCTCTCGGCTGATTTCTCATGTGTGCATCTGTGCACTGCAGTGAAGCAAACAGGTCATATTTCAGCTCCTCAGAGCTGTGAAAGCACTGTATGGCATAAATAGCAGAGTAGCTCCTCTTCAGACTTTATGAGATTTCTTTAAACAGTCTATCTCTGCAGTACCCAGATGACTGACACTTAGAAAACTGAGTAAGGCTATGCATTGCTAAGAAACTTGACTTTCTCACAGGCTAGAAAATGTGACAGTGGACTTTCTTCACACATGAATGCTGAGCAATTTAGGGATTGTTCCAAGTTATACTGCATTATTCTAGAATTTCAACAAGTTCCCTCTTTAATCAGTGGAAAACATGATTTATGAATAGGCATATCTTGAAACAGTAAAGAAAGCAACATTACTTGTTATGCAGATCAGAGAGTATAATACAAATTCCAGTGGGGCTGATAGGAATATAGACACAGAGTTTAAAAAATGGACAGAGATATTTCTGTCAGAAATAGATGGTCCCCTTGACCCATGCAGTGCTAATTTATGGGGGGAAAGGCGAAAGTCTTCACCCAGCAGTGTGTGAGCCACACGCTGCTTGCGAGGAGGCACTCACGTTCCATTGCAGTTTCTGCTTCATCCCCCTTCAGTTTAATCAGAGGCTAGACCAAACTGGGTTCAGGCAGAGTTGCTAGACAACAGAAAGAAGGGCTCTGAGCCACCTGGAGGCATAACGTTTATTCCTGGTGGGAGGCAGAGGGGGAGTGAACGGGAGCAGTGCTACCAAGTAACAGAGAAGGGGGGCTTGCAGCCCTCTGATACCACCAATGACTGGGGTGGGACTGGACAAACCTGCAAGGCTGTCATTCTCACATAGTCAGAGAGAGGTGAAACTTTTCTTCCTCTATTTTCTTCCCCTTTCCAGAAGCCAGGAATCCAGAAACACCTCCAGACTCACAACAGTTGGGCTGACATGACTAGTCCTAACTTTTGTCTTATCTGGGCCCTTTAGAACACAAATACTTGATGAACCTGGGTGAACAGTGATATCCATTAAAGCTTCTCAGTGTTCCACATGTTGGTGCATATTGGTCTTCCCTCCACTTCCCTCAACTTCCTCCTTCCAGGAGGTTTCTCAATTTTTAAAGTGTTTTTTATTGTTTTAACTCTGAATCTACATGATATGTTCCATTTTACTTGAAATCGCAATGAATAAAGAATATGTAGGAATCAGATTGACCAGAGGTCTTGTGCACATATAAAACACACTTGCACAGAAAACATGGTTGAAAGAAAAAAAAAGGAAAAAAAAAGTTGCAGGGCAAATAGAGGAGCTGTGCAGAGAGGGGGAAAAAAAATCATTAAGTGTTTTGAAGCATCCTAATAGTACTGGGAACTGAAAGGAGGTCCACTGAGGTCCACTGAGGTCACATTAAGAAACAGATTTGGTATAGTTAGCATATATGACAAACATTAGCTTCGGTCTTTGTTTCCTCCATCCCTGCTCTATACTTTGAAGGTGCACTACAAAAGAAGATTTAACTCTCAGCTTTCCCAATGATCCTTCAGTACTGAGATAAGCGAAAGTACAGGCCACTTTAGGAGAAAAAGGGAACATGACCTTCTTCAGAGTAGAGCCAGCACAGGGACAAAGCAAAACATGTAGTGACTGAATCATTTTATGAATGCATTCACAAAAAGGTCCTTTCACACACTCTGAAGAATAGGTTTGAATATAATCCGAAATGAGAATACTGTATATTCTTTGTAGGAGGGATGTAAAAGCTCCTCAGTGAAAGTGAGAATCAGATCCTCTGATTCAGGTCTGCTTAATGAAAAGCTATTGATCACCACCTTAATGTGCAATGTGATTCCATGCTTGGATAATGGGCTGAATACGATGTTGGTGCTAAAAGCAGAACAATACAATGTTATTCATTTCCTGGCATGTCTCATTCTTTATTTAAGGCAAACCCACATTTTTTCCACAAGAATAAACTGCAATTAAGCATTAATTTAACATGCATTATTGATCTAAGCTGCAAAAGTTTAGTGAATTTCTCTAAATTTGTTTTCAATCACCTTGTACTCATTTTAATTAATTACATTGTGTGCCCTCAGCACTTTTCTCGTTAATTAGAATACAACATAAAAATGTCTCTTTAAAATCTTGCCCTGCCTCTTGTAACCTTATTTATGGCAAAGCCTTTATAAGCAGATGTGGAGCAATTCAGCCACAATGAATGAACCAACAATAGGTCCCTTCTTTGGCAGTATACATATTAGTTTAATTTTAGGCTCCCATATTTACATTTGTTAACCTTTTGCTCTCTACTTCTGTTTACATATTTGTCAAACATTTTTCCTGTCCCTAGTGGGTGGCGAGGCTTAACCAATATTGATAACACCTTTGAGAACGATGGATAATAAAGTATCTATACTGAGCTGTACTGTGCTACCAATTATTAACATTGTAACAGTTATCTTCTTTAATTTCCGTGATGGAATTACACTTTAAATTAACAACACTATATGGCCTATGATTGTTAGTGCCACATTCTTTATCTTTGCTTGTCTTTTGCTGCTACTGGTTTCCCTGCTCTTTAGAAACTTTCCCAAATTGAAATTTTTCCTTTGCCTTCCATATGAACAGAACATATTGGAAAAGATTATAAGGGATCTTGTTGCATTTGCCACATCTTGCAACATCTTGCAACTTTTTTCCAGATTCATGAAACAATGTTTCATTTGAAATTATACTGGTGTGAGATTTATCAAATCCTCTGACAAGACAAGAATCTCCTCTCATGTTTAAAAACAGTGTTTTTCTAGGTTACAGAGGAGTTTAGTGAATTTTGTTAAATTTGCTTTCCATCTTCTCAAACTCTTTTTCTTTAATTACCTTATATATACTCAGTCCTTTTCTTATCAGTTAGTATATAAGGAAGAAAAAATATTTTTTATGAATTCCTGAAAAATACAAATGATGAAAAACCAGAAGTAAACTGATAGATCAGACTATTTAGTCCGACCACTGAGCCCAAAGACCTACCTCTGAGTGTGAGCCATAACGGATACCTAGGAAAGAGCAAATATAGACTGATATCTTCTCTGAGGTTTAAGGGCCTAAAAGCGGTCTACCAGTATCTACAGGGAGGTCCTTGAGAAGATGGAGCCAGGTTCTTTCAAGGACTGCATAGTGGGAGGATAAGAGATAAAGGAAATAAAAACAAAAGAGCTTCCAACTGGATATAATAAAAATAATAATAATAACAGTAATAAATAAACCTTTTTCACCATGAGGACAGTCAAGCAGTAAGACAGGTTGCCCAGAGATGTTCTGCAGTCTCCCTCCTTGCAGGTTTCCAAGGCCCGACAGGACAAAACCCTGAGCAACCTGATCTGATCTTGTAGCTGACCCTGCTTCAACCAGCAAGTTGGACTAGAGACCTCCTGAGTCTCCTTTCCCACCTGGATTATCCTGTAATCCTGTCAGCCTATTCCATGATTCTCTGGACATATCTCAGCATCACCATATCATATAGCCTTAAGAGGCCATTTCTTCCATGAAAGCATCTTTTACTTTCATAACAGCCTTAGACTTTTTTGTTTCCAAAAGTTCTTTTTGAAATAAAATCCTCAATTTGATTCTTCATTTTGTGAAGATGAATTTTGAATTCCAGTTTTGTAAAATGATATGATCATTTATACAATCTGGCCCTGTGATATGGTGAATCTGAGTCCTGGTTTTTGAAGGTTTGGAGTAGGTAATGTCAAGACATGAAATTAGAGAAATATTCATAAAACTACAGCATTCCATGAGAGCACTGTGTCTTTAGGTAGCCAAAGGAAATAAGAAAAAAGATAATCATAAAATCAAGTGAATGACTCATTCTGTGGTCCAGTAAACCAAGGAATTAAATAAGAAAGTCTTTTGAACCTTTGAGAAGGGTAAAACACTTTAAAAAATAAACGAAAGTTGAAGAGGTGTGAATATAAAACAATAATCATATGTATCAAAGTATACAAAAATAAAAGCATTGTTTTTGGCTTTTCTTTAACATTTCTTAGCAATTTTTATTAAGCACTTAATTCCCACCTCTCCTTCCTCCTGTCTTTGCTTATAGACTATTTCACTATGAATAGGAACAGGATGAATGAATGAGTCGCCCCCACCACCACCCCTTCACCCCACCAAAAAAAAACTACTCATCATCACATTGAAATTCATGCTTGTCTTTGACTGTCCTTCAGCAAAAAATTAATCAACTGTCTTCATTATAAGATTTGTCAGCATGATAGAGCTAATATTAATGCATTTTAAATTGAAAATAAATAGTAGAGTTGACATTTATATACAACACTAGAATGTGACAGGATACTGTATGCTGTGATGCGTGTCATTGACTGATACAGCCTGAACACATTAACCACAGCATTCTTTTTGTGCATAAATCAGTGTAATTATTTAATCTTTAATTTTAAACAATCGCCACTTTGATCTAGCTCCAGCATTTCATTGTACAGAAGCAAGATGGACTGTAGAATTATTTCCACAGCTCACAAAGAGGACTTCCTGATGGGGAAAATTATATAGCAAATTCTGACAAGAAATTACTTTGCACAGTTTGTCACAAAGTCCTTGGCCTGTGTTTTAACAGGTCATATTCAACGCAAAAGGAGAATAGACTGCCAAAAGAGTTGTTCCTGATTTCATGGCTACAGCACTTTTTAGAATTAGAGTTTTCCAGTACTGTGCTGGCCAACTTCTAATATTAGCTATTGCTAATATTATATTGCTAATATATAGCTTTTGAGCTATTTAGCAGAAGGTTAAATATATGGACAAAAAGTGTACATTCACTTCTTTCACCTGTATCCATATCTAAATCTATAGAGCACAAAGACTACTTGCTTGTATGGATGCATACTCTTTAATAGAACAACCATATTTTCCAGCCATAAAGCCAAATTTCACAGCAGTTTAGTTTTCCTAGCATAGGCTTGTCTTTGTAGGGAGAATGAATGCCACCTTTCCCAGATACAGACATCTCAGTACATTCTGCAATATATTCATAACATGATCTGTGGATACAAGGCAAAATTCCCTAGTAAAATTCATGTTAATAAGCTTCTTTTACTTATTTGGGTCTATTTCTGATCTTTAAAATCAGTAAAAGTTTGTCAATAGAATATGAATTACTTATATCCCCTAATGTGGGAGTTTAGAGGAGGGAAGGATAATCTCCCTAACTTCATTCTTACTGGAAACAGGTGGGCTCGTCCAGCAAGTGATCCATAGTAGGAACCAGTCTGTCTATACAGATTATACAGAAACCCTAGGGAAAGAAGCCTCTGGCACCTGAAGTGCCCAGAGTTAACAATATTTCATTGATATCAAAGTAGGTATAATCTTCATTTCATGTTTGGGGAGTATCAGAGAAAGTCTAGTCATGCCATACAAGTACAGCTTTGCTTCAGTTACAAGTTAGTCTTTCTTTTAAAAACTTGAAGGCATGAATTCAGCCTACACTTCTGTGTTCCAGCTAAGCTATAGCCTAGGAGACCTGTTGCTGACTGGTGTTTGAGACAGCAGTCTTTCAAGAGGTATATCAAGACAGAGTGAATTTGCTTTAAAAAATAGTTTAATCAAATTTAACAAAAGAGATCCAAAGTGAGAGAGTAAAAAAATTATGTGTAGAGACTTAAAAGAAAACATTAAAGCTTTAAATTATTACATCAAAAAGAATAAAGTAGTCTGTTTTGTTGTTTTTCATTTCTGGTGGAGTATTTTAGACAACAGAAGTGAGGGGACATCAAACTAGCTGTAATGGAACTAAGAAAATATCTCTTGATATTTTGAAATTATGATGCCAAGGAATCAAATATAGCTGCACAGAAAGAGAAAGAAGCTATCACATACACTGCAGTATTTAGTACTCCTCAGCCCTTTCTTTTGTCTTTCTCTCTTGTATCCTTCTGTCTAATTCTGCTAACAAAACATACATAAAAAACATTAACTCTTGCTCTTGACAACTACACTTTTGGATTCAGTTCATGAAAGACCCTTCACAAACTGACCCCTACAGGATTTGCAAATCCTAGTTATTATTCAGTTTGTAATAGTTCATACAAAGTCCTGGCACCAGAGACTGGTTTACTGACAGAGAAAACACTGAGATTAACAAGTTTTCTTTTTGAAGTGTACTGTGGGATCTGTACACCTAGACAGCTGAGCTACTGTACTAGAGACAGGTTATAGAGCTTTCCATTTAATATTTCATACAGCACTGAGCATCATAGGTGCAGCATTTCAGTATTCATACCAGATGGACAGCCATATGGAAGGACATATGGCTGCGACCAACTGCGACTGACCCTCTGATCAAGTCCTGTGCCCACCTCTTCCTCCCAGGCCTGGACTCTCCCTGCACAGGCACATCCCTAACTCTTCAAGCTGATTTGAAACATTTCTCTTTCCCTCAGCTCTTGTCTTATGTTCTTGGCTTTTCCTCTCTGTCCAACACACATGGTTCCTCTATCTCAATATCATGCTCTGATATTCCAAACCAGAATTTCCCACACACAGACTTTTCATTAAGGTTAATTAATGCAGGGGTTATTTCCTTAAACACGGCTCCTGCCATTGCTGGTTCTAGTAGCATGGAGATACAACATGAGACAAAATTACTCTATGAAAGGCCTTCCTTTAATCCAAGTATCATAGAAGTGGCAAGAAACGGTTCAGCTCCTGATATGACAGCTTCCCTCCAAGAGAATGATCTACTGAGAAATCTTCTAAGAATAGTTTGTAATGATCCTCCAAAATGAGGCTGAGCTGCGGTCGTCTGTTCATGATCAGCTCTGATTACAATGCAGTGTAACTCTCCAAATCATTACATAATGTGACTACATACTATGAAACTGCTTGCTTATTTGAAGAGTAACTGTTCTGGAAACAAATATAATGGAAAGAATTTCTAGTTAGTATCACACCAACTTTTTTTATTACAGTATAAAGACCACAGCAATAGAAACAAAATGGGCATTTTCATGAGCAACAAAACCACTGAAGCTTAGCTTCATGTTTTGGGTTAAACTCCAGGGTGGCATCTTTGATGTTTAGTAAGGATTAAGTTTGTATTTTGACCCCTCTCTCAGTTGTGCTTCTTTACTGTATTCAATGATCTACTTTTGCAAACTTGTGGAAATTCAGCATCTCTGAGCCTTTAACCCTTGCGACCAGTTTGTCTGCATCATTTTAGCTATGTAAAGGCTGCTTTCTTTGTAAGAAAGTAGGAATCATAAATTCAGTTGCATTCAATGGGATCTATGGTGCTTTAACACCTCTAAAAACTAATCACTGAAAACAGGCTTTATTTTCAGCCCTAGACTATTCAGTAGTCTGCTCCAATGTTATACTTGGCACATTGCAATTAATTCCTAAATAGCACAACTGGATCCTTATTTTGTCCAGGAATTGTGGTCCCTAGAGAAGGTTGTAATCAAATAGTAACTTAATATCAGTGCATTTAGTGTCAGTGAATAAGCAAAGGAAATGAAAGCAAAATGTGAAGTAAAAAAAAAATATATATATATATATACATCTAACACAGAATAGTTGGAAACTAATTTAGTATAAATAAGTCATTAAGATGAGAAAAAGTAGACAGGGAAGATTTGTTGAGTTTCCAGGCAGCTTGTTATCATTCATGAGAGTGGATCTTCAAGAATTATCATGTCACACAGTTAGTTCATAGCCCAGATGAAGGATTCTGTATGTCAATCAGTGAAACTGTAATCACCCAAAAAAGAGACATCTGAGGCTGGTTCCCAAGATTAACCAAATTTGAAGGAATTTAGAACTTTAAAGGCAAAAGAGCACAGGAGCTTAATGTATTATTTTCTCATTCTCCTAAAGAGGAGAATTTCTTAAGAAGACACACAAGCTTGCCATTGTAAAGATTGTTATTAGTAAGGGTGAGATTCACAGCATGAAGACGAGCAGCCAATCACAGAAAAAAATATATATTTGGTTCTGTGCTCTTTTCATATTCTATATTGCACAAAATACCATTGTACACAAAACAGGTTGACAGACTATGTTGCCAGTGATGACTTTCTAAGACTTTGATATTCACAAAGATGGCATCTTCATTAAAAAAAAGAATAAAGCCTGTCAATATGAGAAGAAATAAAAGGGTAATTAACTAGGTCACAGGCTAGCAAAGAAAGATCTGCAATTATTGTATTGAGTGCATTTAGGAAAGATGCATTTTGACAGTCACAGGAGAGCTTCCAGACATAACAGGGCTTGATTAAGGAGCAAAAATAATCACAAAATGACAGTGAAAACTTAAAAATAGCAATGTATTCAAAAGTTTTAAAGCATGTAAAGTTTCCAAATAGAAACTTAAAGTTCAAAAATAACCTGTGGCCTAATTTTAACTAAAGAGATGTTAATGTCCCTGTTTTTTTGGGGGGAGGGTTTTTTTTTTTTTAAGGCTTTTTTTTCCTCTTAAACCATTTTTCTATGTCCTTCTGCACTTTTTTTCTTTTACAGTCATTGCTGAGGGAATGTAAAACAGAAGACACAGTCTATGCTTTTGGCTCTCCTGCTGGTCACAAAACATCTAAAGGCATGGGTTTAGATTCCACAGTCATTTAAAGTCTGTAAATGCACAAAAAGTGGTAGGGCTTCCTTTACTCCTCATTCCCACTGCAGTTCTTCTGCCAGGCTTGCAATTCATGAGTCTGTAGGGCTGGATCATAGGTCTATTCTGATGAAAGTAAAGTCAATAAAGATCTGGTCTGTTTTAACATAGGTCTACACTAGTATTATTGCCAGTACAAGGGTAGTAGCAGGAATGTGCATCTAGGACAAAAATGAGGGTAGGTCCAACCATTTTAACAATGGCTTCTATTTATGTTGACTTGAATTCATCATGGAACTACCATGTAAGAACTGGAGTAATTAAAGAATCTGGGTCTAAACTAAGTGCTTGCATTATAAAAAAATAATCAAATTTCCTTTGCAATTTATCCTTTAGTATTTTTTAACAAACATTTAATTTTTCCTTTTACTACAATAAACACATATCTTTTCACCTGTTATCTTCTCACTTTTTAATAAACAGTGTGGACAAATTAGACCAAGTGTTTCCACTGAGTGCTTTTATAGGATTCTCCCTGACTTTGGAGAATATGGGTATTCTGTGCTTAGTCAATAAAGACAGGAAGCTAATGAAGCTTTCTGAACTTGTTGTGTGCTCTGGGGCATACATCAATGAAACTGAAACAGGATTTATTCATGCTGCTTGCCCAGAAAATTAGAATTCCCTATAAGGCACCTGTTCACAGGAAGACAGCCCATGCCATCCACGACCTTATCAATAAGTCACTCAGTCCATTATCATATTTCCACAGTAGCCAGCAATAGGTCTTGCACAGGAAGAAGCCAGAAAGTTCAAAGTGGGCAGCATCACAGATATTTCCTAATCTTTAAATCTGAAAGTGAGGGACTTTCTTAAAGACTTAAACACTTTCCTTATTAAACAAAAGTATACTGCTCTCCTAAAGTAAGCACAAATGCCTTTATATATTCAAGAGCAAGAAATGACTGTGGGGTCTTTAAAGAGACATCCAGTTCCCCTATATGAACTATCTATGGTGGAGTCAGCTTTGCTCGCTGAAGGCCTTCAAAAATCTTTTTTCTTCCATTAATTATAGAGGGGAACATATAGACTTACTTTGGAAAGATCTTTGTTTGAATCATACTTTCTTGTTCTCACAAAAAATGTTTTTGTACTGAATGCTAACTCTAAGCCTAACACGGAAAAATATTTCCCACTGTTATTTCGAAACTGAGATTTTTCAGTTTTAGTATTTCTTTGCCCTCCCTGGTTCTGAGATGTAAATCCTTTCTCTTTACAACACTCACCATTTTATAAATCCTAATCCTTCTTACTTATCTCCTTTCTAAAGTCTCTTATCTTGATCTTTCAGTCTTTCCTCAGAGGTCTCAGACATAGAGCTCCCTTCTGATTTTCCCTAATCTTATGCCTCCTTTTTGAGGCGAGATTAGCTATTTCTCGGCAGAGTATTCCAGGTGACTATATGTCACTGGCTATGCAGGAGAGTGAGTTTGTTTCTCTCTTGTTTCCTAGCATTTGTGCATCCATCTGTTGTCTTTTTTTTTGGCTGTAACTACACAGAGATCCGCTCTGAACATCACTGAACAGCAAGACTCAGATTATTCTTCTGGCCTGATATACTAAATGGAAAATCCCTTAAGATATATAAGCAGTTAAAAATATAAGCAGTTAAAATTTTCTTCTGCAAGGTTTGTTGCTTTCAGTTCTTCAGCACTGAAATTCATTGTTCATTCTACAAGTTTTAAGTTCAGCTGAAGTTCTTAATGTCTTTTTTGGACTTGAATAATCTTTCTTCTTTCTGTACATTTGCTTTTGTGTTGTTTAGTCCTTTTTCTAATTCATTAATAAATTACTAAATGAAATACAGTGAATATGAAAACCTCATGCACCCCACTTTTAACCTTCTGTACTGATGAAAATTGATTCTTTTTTTTCCATTCTTTTGTTTCCCCTTACCCAGTTTTTATACATGACAGATACTACTCTCAAGCAATAAAAGTTTAATTTGTTTACTATCTTTTTGAGAAATCTTCTGAGTGAATTTTTGCAGGGCTAAATAAGTTGTCACCAGGATCATATTTTCATTGTTATACACTGAAAGAATTCTAAGTCATTAGAGAGACAATTTACCTTTGCAGAAATCAAGCTGGTTAGCCCTTCTCATGTCACCATCTTCAGTATGTTTTATTATTCCACTTTGAAATATTATTTTAACTAACTTATTAGCTTCCAAATACATCTATGGCTTAGTTGTTAGAGAATCTCTGGATGACTCAGGGAATCATTCTGAAATATAAAGCAGAATATTTTCTACTCTCAAGCCATCTAATCTATTAACTCTTTTTAATGACACACTGTATATTTTTTGGTAGCAGCTCTGATTTTTTATTCTCAAGCTCTTTTGGTATCTTTTCAACATTGTCTTCTATTTGCTGAACAAGCTGTAGCAACAGTAAAGGAAAGTAAATGTGAAAGGCAAAACTCTTCATCTCATTTTTTTTTACCATTGATGTTAGTGACCTATGCAAATTGTAAGAAGTGTCAGCAAATATATGCGTTCCGATTTGACCCCCATGTAGCATATAAAATAATCTAAGAAAAACTGCAGTGAAGCAAATATTTGAAAAACTGAGAGTAAATAGCAATTTTGTCCAGAGACAAAAAGAGAGAAGAAAGCTCCCTTTACAACAGCTTGCAGACATACCAATGTTGCATGGCTCAGGCAACCCTCATGAAAAGAAAACAGGGACAAAAATGCTATTGTGATGACAAAACTTAAACACAATGAAATGCCATAAAAATAATATTGTAGTGATTTAGTGCATACATGGCAAGCTTTTCGGTTCCAGTTGAGTGTAACCCTTCTGCAATCTCACTGTGAAGAACAGAGTATCTTTTGTATATCACTATTGCATACCAATCAGCAAAGGAATAAATTTGTAATGTGAAAAACACTAGGTCCAAAATCCTAAGATTCTCCTTGCGATGGCACTGCGTTTAACAGGGTGCCTCTAAAGGCATGTTTTAGCTGTAAATAAAATGGCGTTAATATCTAATGTATCAGCACAATAAGAATATAGCATATAGTATAGCAAGAACATAGAAGTTTAGGCAAAATGTCTGAAACTAAGAAAATCTGATATAATCCAAAGGAATCAAATGGGAAGCAAGAACTGGCATGAAAATACTTCATCAGTCAGTGAAAGCATTTCGGCATGTCATACAAAAATATATTTTTTGTTCTGATATTATTAAAGATGATGGAAATCAGGCAGAGGAGAAACAAGGGCTACTTCTCTTTATGGAGACTACAGCTAGTACAGCTACTCACAAAGTAGTGTTACACTCATTATAAAACTGGGCAAGGCTCTTTTGCTAGCTGAAAATGGTACCTGGTGTGATGTCTTGCAACTTCTACCCCAGCTAGCCTCATGAGACTGATGCAGATCAAAAGCCTTTTCTCTGGACTAGGCATACAGAATCAATCCCAGTATTAGTCAAGCATTTTGAAGATGAAAAATGATACGATAGGTATGATGTGCATCATATTTATTATTAAAATCAGCTATTTCATCTGCAGAAGAGTATAGTAATGCTGAAAACTGGCCCTTCTTCAAATGGAATTGCTGGGAGATTCTTTAGTCTTCTCTGGCAACTCCAGAAGTGCAACAAGGTTTGTAAAGGAATTGGACCTGTTTTTTTTTTATTCCAAGTGTTGCCAGGCATCCAGATATGAGAACATGTTACACCACCATGAACATAAAAAAGGAATGGAAAAAGTAAAAAAAAAAAAAAAAGTCTGCTTTTCTGAAAGGCAATAGAAGAAAGGAAAAAGTGTAAAGTTTCATGAATAGTATATTGTATAAGAGTTCTGAATGATGAGCTTATAGAAGTGAGCTGTCACTGTGGACCATACTGCAGACAGTTTTCACAGACCTTAGACAGAAACTTGATGGTTCCTGCTCTTCTGGAAAATCAGAGGTCAAAAGGTTTTTTTATAGTCCTTGTGCAGGTGATTGCCAAATTGGCAGGTGTGAGCAGAGAAAGATATGTACAAGAATTTTTCCTTGTTGTTCTGCAGTCTCCAGCTACTCCTGTGATGACGTGCTTCCTTCTACTGTGGCAAATGCCGCAAAGCTTGCAGAGCTACCCGCAAGTGGGAAACTCCTCATCTGTGCCATCTGCTCCCCAGGCAGAGTTAATGTGCTCTCCTACAGAATATGATTTATGGACTCTGTGATCACAAGCTGTGGTCGGGGCCCTGAGCTCACTGTCCCCCACCACTACCCTGATAGGGGTTTGGTTGCTTGGGCTCAAAACAGCTTTTGGAGCAGCTGTCTGGCCTTGAATCAGAGCTGTGTGAGAAAGACTGTAGGAAGTGGGGACCTGCCTCCTTTGCTCAGGAGATGCTTCTAAGCTCAGGCCCTTGCCCTCTTTGGATGTCTGGATGTCTTTCATCAATGTCAGAGCAACAACACACAATCTGAAGGCTTTATGACAAAATGTGTGTTAAATGTAAGGGAAAGAAGTGGCACAACTTGAGGACACTGCATATGCAGCAATGTAGATTAGTGCAGGGACTTCCCAAGCCTTGTTCCTCGGTCCAAAAATGTCTAGAATAAAAAGTGAGGTCCGTCTACTTGGTCACTGGATGGTTTGAAGTACAAATGAAGTTTAAAATGACCATGATTAAAATAAGTTTGCATAGGTGATACAAATGACAACTTTAGGGTGGTTTTTTTTTGGTGGGGGGGAAGAGTTTTCATGTTCTAAATCACTTGCCTTGTTCCTAGTGGCATATATTTCTTATGTCTTATGGATTCATTTGCTCTTTAACTTGAGCATTTGTCAGCTTATTTACTGAATTTTCAGTTGCTTATTTGGATTTAGACAGAGAGTTCTTAAGTCTGAGTGAACAAGATGAAAATTCAGTATCTAAGTTTAATAAATGCTAAAGAGTTTACAATTCCAAATAGAAAGAGAAACTTAAGAAATGGAAAACTATTTATCTGTTTACATTTATACCAGCCTTTGGCAACTCCCTCATTTCTTAGGAGTCTGTAACAGCTGTTGGATCTTGATTGGAGGTTCTTGGGGCCAATAAGTGAATTCTCTCTTCTGAATATCACTAGAACTTCGGCCAAAAAAATCACAGCCTTAATTTGAGAGAGCAGCAGGCATAAAAAGAGAGACTCTCTTGGTCTATTGCATACACTGGTAGTCAGCAGTATCAATCTTCTGAACAATGGGATGTTGAGCTGATTTATATACAATACCATCACTTTAAAGAGTGATAGAGAGCAGAGTTGAACTAAAGACTTTCCGGCCTTGACAGGTCTCTTGGTTCATGAATTCAAATCTATTTTTAGAGAAGAATGTAAAACTCTGAAAGAAACCTTTGCCTATTGAGAACTGACTCCGAGCTGGTGGTTCTAAGATCTTCCAGAGAAGCTGATCAGATACTTTAGGTATTAGTCATTTATTTTATTTCAATCATATCTCGTTTGAACATTTTACTACAGTATTTGATTAGATGGAGCATTATTAGACTCACAGAATAAAAGGCTATTGTCCTCTTTTTACTTTTTACCAGACTACTTATTTCTATAATGACTTATTTAATTTTCAGTTTCCTTTAAGCTCACCCAGAAGGATGTTTATGATCTTCAAAAGCAAGATTCTTTGCAATATTAAGAGCTAAGACTGAATTCTAATACTGATGATGAGTTCAGGTTTTAGAGTATTATGAAACAACAGTGAAGTTAATCATTATGATGACCCCGGTTGCTTGGATGGCTAATCACCAGAAAGATAGGGCTGGTAGATTTGTTTTTTTTTACACAATAGCTATTCCTTGCAAAAGCTTAATTCATTCTGGCAGATAAAAACATTGTAGAAATCTCTTGTGTGTGTGTCTAAATTCCCTTAAAGATTACCGAAGTGACAAGGAGACACTGATGCCTTCTCAACTGTATAATCAAAGAAACATATTTATATTAGTAGTTGGCATATCTGCATTTTTCTAGTCTTCTTTTCCAATACAAACAACAAAGATGTGAGCTGAGCAGCTTGTCATTCCTCCCATTTGTATTTGGTTAGAAGAAATATTATTATGTAGTATGTGAACTGAAGCTAAGATCAACGATGTTCTGGCAAATAAATTTCAAGTTTGGTTTACCTTTCCTCTATTTTTGAATAAAATAGAATTCATATCTTTCAAATGAAATTATTTGTACAAGATATTAAAGTTTAATCTTCTAGTAAAATAGAGAGAGAGAAAAATAAATAAATAAAACAAGTTTACCTATATAATATAATGCCATTTAGGAAACATGAAAAGGTTTTGTCCCTTAATACAATACTTTGCATTCACTGGCATCAAGTTCTTCTGCATAAATATTAAAATATTTATCTCATGATATTCCAACCATGCACATAGAGAAAGTATTAATTATAATAAAATATAAATAAAATCAAAGGTCAAAATAACCAACAGACAGTTGTGTTTGTCCTCAAATTACTGTGAATTTCAGGCATTAGTATCCATAATATGAAACAGGCATTCTCATTTCCTAGTGTGGTCTTTTAATACAAGGAAGTTAAAACATTTATGTAGAATGGAATAGCTGGAAAACATAATGTCTGGTCTACAGGATGTTCAGATTCTAATTTGTTTTCATTCTGGATCAGATAAAAAAAGTGAAAACAAAGTTATAATTCCCCCAGAACAAAGATGTGTGTGTGTGGCTTGTGTGTGTGCATGTATAAACCAACTTTTCCACAAAGTAGAACAGTTTGAGTTAATAAAGTAACATGATAAAATAAAAAAATAGTGTTATGTGCATAAAATAAAAATAGCGTAATGTGCATTTAAATTAATATTTAGTGTGCCATGCTTTTCTGTGTAAATGGAATGACAATAGATCCTTGGAACATAAATATCTGAACTTTATTGAAAACGAATATTTCACCAGTCAAAATTGTTTCATTTTGATAGTGCTGAAATCAAATGGAAATGATGACTTTTTTTGTTCATTGAAAATGTCAGGAAAATCAACTTGTTCCTATTAAACTTTCAGCAGGTTACTTTCAGCAATCTGCATTTTCCAAAACCACTGTTCTGTTGATGCTTTCAACTAAATGTAATGAAGACTGTTTAATCACCTGACTGTATTGCCAACTGCCATTGGCAATAATCTCCTTTTGGAGGTTTGATCCTTTCTATCATATCATTATTTATGCATTATTTGTTTGTTTAGCCGGCTCTATTGTGAGACTGCTTACAGTTTCAAAACAGAACTGAGAAAAAAGGCCAATGGCAGAGAAATGCCATCAGCAGTCCTGTAGCTCTTTTATGCAGAAGGCTTTCCATAAGAACTGATTTTTATGCTATGGCACACATGCAAAATGTAGCTTTCCTGAAGTCAGATAGTCCTTACTGCTCAAAACTGACAAAGTTCCTGGGGGAGTTCACATTTGTAACAGTACCCTTGTCAGACTTAATCAGATCTTGTACCAGTTAGCCATTTATATTTTGCTTGTGTAGTCTATATAAAATACACTTGTAAGCTATCTAAAAGACATTTCTGCTTGTGCAGTAGGATATCTCAAGTTTTGATACACAAAACAGACTCTGAGGTTGACCCATGCGTTTCTTAAAAAGCATCACTGTCACTCAAAACAACACATAATACTCTGGTGATCCAAATGTAAAAAGCTTTTTAGAGGCTGTACTGCTCAGACAGCGGGTTAGCTGAAAGGTGACAGTAGCTTTTACTTCCCTACTATACAACATACATAAAATTTAAAGGGAATTTTACCGCAAAAGCATTGTCACAGAAGGAGGTAGGCATGCTCTTCTGAGGTCTTGCATTGCTGGCATGAAATCCATAATTACATTAACTGCTGGTCCTCTTATTTCCTAGATATTCTTTGATAACATTCATCTTTGTCTGGCCAATGCTGTGCCCGGTTCTAAAATGAGTGGATGTCTTTTGCCACTTGTTCTGGTCAAGCAAAGACTTAGAAAGTTTTCCAGACTTTATCAGTAGCTTTCCTCCAATTTTGTTATTAACAATATCACAACCTATGAAGAGAACCATTATTATTTTTAACTTCCTAATACACCTGGTAACTCTACCCTTTCAGGATATGGGATACTGAAACAAACTAAAATGAGGTAAAGCAGTAGTAAAGGAGAATAAATGCTGAAGTAGGTATTTTAAAAATGTTTTAAATAAAGATTGAGTGGAAACTCTAGAAAAGACAACATTATTGATAGTGGTAATGTCCCAGAATAACAGTCAGAGGCAACAATTCATCCAGATTCAAAAAGAAATAAAGCGAGGGACTTAAACATATGCCCTAACTTTAAATGCATGTATAATGTCTTTAGATAGTTCATATATTCATAGCTCTATGAATCAGGCAGGCTTTAAACATGTAAAGCAGGCATCACCCATTGCATACATGAAATATGCCGCATAAAAGAATCTTTAAGGTTAGTTTTGGCTATAGGAAATCATATGCTAACACTGAGGCTGATGGGAAGAGAAAAAAGGATTTTGTTCTCAGCACACAACTTACTTGCTGTTGTTGTCAATCAGTCAACATGGGCTAAGGACCACTGAGACAATACAGTAAATTCTTGAAAGGCCACATCGCTATTTTGCAGTGCAAAAATAATGTTTTAAAAATGAATGCTGTATCTGGGTCCAGTTCTGCTAGAAAAGCTCAACTCATGTAGTATGTTATTTCATGAATATTCTTGGAAAAATTGATGGATTAGTCAGTCACAGCCTGAGGTACTGCTCAGTGTGCAGAAAGACTGCAGAATTAAGCCCAGAACAATCACAGGTTTTGGTAGTAGCTCAACTGGAATCATATTATACTGTCTCAAGGCAATATTATTAATGCCTTTATCACAATAAAATATAATTACCTGACGTGTTTGAAAATGTCAATGAACAGAATGCCTCTGAAGTTCATTCATGAGAAGCCTCTTCCTTTTCAACCATTATGTGAAATTTTAGAGTTGCTCTCTGAAGACTTCAGCTTTGTACTGAAGAATGAATATGGTGAAAGTTCAGTGTAAAGCAGTCAAACTTGTTTTGATTGAGAAAATTTTCTGCTTTGAAGACGATTTCTGTTTTGACTTCTCTCTTCCTACGTTCCTTCCTTCTAAACGTCCTCCACATCTACACAGTAAGAAAGAACTCTTTAATGATTTCTAGGTTCCCTTTTGTTTTATTATTTTGACAATGCAGCGACTAACATCAGATTTTTGTTCAGTCAGAAAAAAGCAGAAGTAAATTTCATGGAGAAAAGCTAAATAAATACTTCCTTTCCTTGAAATGTCACACCATTCACTTAGAAATGGGATGATTGATAACAGAGGTCAGGATTGAAGGGGGAAGGGGCAGGAGAAGAGCGCTGAATTCATGTCTTGAAAACTCTGAAGAATTGGCAGCAATAGAGAATGAAACTGATTGAGCTTTTCCTCTCTGCTCTACTGACACATCTCATGCAGTGTGATTCAGATGATTCAGGCTCCATACTCAATCTGTTTTGACAGAAATTAGGCTATTTAGAATCCTGTATGTTGTGCATGTATGAGTGAGCAAGAGTGAGAGGGTGAGAGAGAAAGACTGTGGGCATATATGCATAGTAAATATAATTTTAACTTCTCATCATTTTTGCAGTCTTAGTAAATACTGGTAATATGATTAAAATGAGCTTTAGGTCGCTGTGCAGCCAGTTGCAAGTCTTTTAATGCTACGTCCAGGGCTACGACCAGCCAACACAGTCTTCCACCTGGCTGTCCTGCACACACTGCATAGAACAACTGCTGGCTCCTCTCCAGGCAAATCATGCAGCCAGTTTAGCTAATAGCTCTGCCTGATGGCCTTTCAAGACCAGAAAGAAAAACTCTGAGACACAGTCTAATCTCGCACGTGATGGAGGCAATATCTGGACTGATCTTCCCTGCATAGAGACAAAAATAAGTGTTCTTCCTGATTTCCTGAAAGAAAAAGAACATGCTGTGTTCTTTTATTTTTTTCAAAATTCTCCACAAGCAACCTTCCTTTTTTTCTTCTTTAGCCTAAATCCATTTATTATCTGTAATGATTTGACAAGCAAATGCATTTCAGTGTCTGATTTGTTTGTGAAGTGTTCTTTTCTTGACTTGCTGAAACTAGTTATTTGTGATGGGTGATTGTTCACTGAAGTCAAAAAATATTTTTTTCTGCTTCCAGACTTTGGCTTGGAACTTGTAACGTAGAAATAGAATGAATTCCAAACAGTGAATTAATTAGTCTGCTTAATTAATAATACATCTGTATCATGATATTATTCATTATTTACAAAAGCAATAACATTTTGATTTTGATCATTCTGGCTAGGCATCCATGCATATAAATACAGATATATAAAGCTATCATTGACCTGTGCACTTTTTGAAAAGTGCATTTTTCATTATTTCCCTATAGGCACGAGGTAGTGTAGGTTTAATTTATTTAGGTGAGCAAAATTACTAAGGCCACTAAACACTTCTGCAATGTTACAGCTGTGTTTTTGTATATGAAAGCTGACTGTATTTTTCTGTGATACTATCATTTCTTCATCATGTCGTATCTAAAAGCAAGGATAGTATCCCTGTTTCAAGTGTGGAGTGCTTACAGTTCTGTTGATGGCAATCTTATTCCTCCACTAAATGGATAAATCAAAGATAAGATATTTAGCTAAACACATTTATTTACTATATGCAAGTGCCTGCCCTAAGGCATCAATAATCCAGCTATCTCACTTCTCTCCCTGAATATTTCTTCCTTGCAAAAAAGAATAAAAATAAAAACAGTAAAACATGGAGGTTTTTGCATCCTGTGAGATTGGTTTGCCAGGTTTCTGATTAGCAATTGATCGATAATTATTCAAAGGTTTTCAACATCTCCCAAAACAGCTGGAAACAATTCCATTTTTTTTTTGTATGCACATTATTATATTCATCTAATACATGCAAATGTATGCAACATACATACAAGATCATAATATGCAACAGAAATTATAAATTTAAGAAATCCAGAAGCTGTGTGTGTTGGTATTTCTTTTCTTTTGGTAGGCTTTTTGGTGACTTGACTTAAATTCATAAAATATCTATTAATAAAAATGATGCTTTTGTCTTCTGAGGTTTTGAGTTAGTGCGAAAATCACTAAATATTTCTTCTTGTTTCTTGAAAAACCTTTCGCTGTTGCATATTCTTATATTTTCCCTATAGGTTATATATCTTTCCCAGTATTATGCCCCAGTTTAGTCCAGTTCATGTAGGGAGTTTGTTTGTTTGCCTTTTTTTTTTCTTTTTAATTGAGGATATCGTAAAGTTAAAACCCTGAGAAAGAGGCTTTCTACAGCCCCTCTTTGCTTTCCGTGGAATGTAATCCAAAACATATGTTTTATTGACTTGAATTTTGAGACCGTGCGTATTTTGAAGGAGCAAGAATTTGGTGCTAGAGACCATTACTTAATGTGAAATCTGGAGGATTTTCTCTGCCTCTGGCTCTCTGACACGTGGTCTTTCCACCCCGTACCCCCTCTTTGTCTTTTGTCTAACTAAATTTGGAAAAAGCCCAATACAAGATCAGGGAACAGAATGAAAGAAGCAGCCAGAAAACAGTATCATAATGTCACTTAGAATCTGAGTGAATGTATATCATCTTAAAATAGAAAACAGGAAATATATGGGAGACACCAGAAAATAATGCTTAAAAATGTGCCTTTATGAATTTTTCATTGGTTTCTATGTTTTATGAATTTTACTGTTCAAAGCATCACATATCAACTATACTTTGTAATACTATCTTTTAAGCTACAGTTGATTTTAGAGAAGAGGGACAGGACTTAGAGTTTAGTCGTGAGTCACCTCACTCAGTTTGGAACTTTTTCCTGGACTTTACTACATAAGACAAAACAGCCTTTTTCCAAATGAACATGCAGGCACAAACACAATCTGTTGATGCCTAAATGTGACCACTGTTGCATGACAGGCAGCTGATAAGTTAAAGAAGCTGATATCGTTTTAGGGTTTGGAGGGGAGAGGTATTCTTTTTTTTTTAACTTTTTTGATTTGGAGCAACAACACCTGCTGAAGAACAAAGGCCATATTTTGATAAAGGTTGTGCCAACAGGGGAAGACAAACATTTTGTTGTCCTAACCAATGTCCTCAAACAAGATCTTCTATATCTTTTATCAGTGACCCATAATTTGCTGAAGCCACTGTAAAGACTTCCCATAAATGTCAGTTAGGCTCCACTGCTTTGGTGAGAGTGAGTTTCTCCATTATTCCAGAAATGAGAGTTATTTATCTGTCTCAACATGCCATAAAACTATGTAAGAAAGAACGAGAATATTTTGTTGCTGCTTGAATCTAGGATGTATTGTTTGCTAGGTTGCTAGGTTGCAAGTATGAAGTATTGACATGGAAAAAAAAAGGGCAGGACTATTTTATTTTAAAAAATGTCCTTTCTTCAGTTTTTTTGAGGAAAATGTGGAATCTCCCTCTTATTTTTCACAGATTTCTAGGGATCCGTTCAACACAGTAATTGATATTGTGCAATTCAGAACAGATGTTAAATAAGGACTATGTTAAATAAAAAGCAATTTTAATTAGAGAAAGAGTAGAAGGAAAGAGAATGAAAAACCTCACAATGGTCATGTACAGTATATTTTGTGCTTCAGTAAGATAACAACATTGCAGCATTTACTAGACATGAACATGCTGATTTAATATATGCAATATTTTCCCCATCCAGATGAGCAATATTCATTTGACAATTCCAGATGACACACTGAAAATGATATGGGAAAATATTAATAATAAAATGCAACTAATACTTTAAACTGTTTTATATAAAATAAGTATTAAGAGGAACATTTACTATGACTATTAATCCTTGTATTTAGCCATTGATGTCCTTTAAAAAAAATGAAAATTTTTTTTTTATTAAAGCATAGTTGCAAAATGCATACCATACTCATATCATACAAGTCAACATGCATTATCATTGATGGTTGCAACCCTTATCATAATGTGCATGTTTCAAGATTCTGAAGATCAGCATTTGGTATTTTTAGGTATATTTAGGTATTTTTTGGTATTTTTAGGGCAGAATTCCTAACCAATCAAAAACTGTACTATCCAGTGTATAAGAAGGAATACTAGCTGATCAAAGGGCATAAAATATCTGCTTTGCTATTAGGAAAATGAGGAAAATTACAGTAAATTGCAGTTCCAAATCACTGGCTTCTAATATTTCAGCTAAAGAAGCCTCCTTCCACTACCATTGATTCTAAGATCCCCAAAAGAGATTTTGGAGCTCTGGATCTGCTTAATCAGTTTGGTCAGTCATGGGCAAAGGGTACTGAGTAGTGAGTGGTATACAGAAATAATAAATCAGCTCAAGTACTTTCTGTTGGGTAGCACATCTTTAGGTATGTAAAACCTTGTTTTGTGTAAAACTTTTGGTGCCTAGAACATCTAAGATGCCTGACCAAGATAGGAAAGATTACTCCGGTTCTTCGCTGTGAAAGTAGGCAGTTAGATCATGTCTCTACCAGTAAAAGTGGACAGGGACTGCTCTCTGGCCAAGAGGCCAGCCAGTCCAGAACAGTTCATCTGCAGACATTTACATTTTCTCCCTTTCCTCCAAAAAAAGTGTGGCTGTATCAAAACTACTTACTGGGAGCAGTCCCTGGAACATGACTTTTCCCAAACAATGGTTGAGCACTCCTTAGGACTGTGCTAGTTAGTACAGGCCAAAACTGTG
Organism: Apteryx mantelli; assembly: GCF_036417845.1. Classification (NCBI taxonomy): domain Eukaryota; kingdom Metazoa; phylum Chordata; class Aves; order Apterygiformes; family Apterygidae; genus Apteryx; species Apteryx mantelli. Next base: position 64,673,020 of record NC_089978.1, on the reverse strand, counting down.
GAGGCAGTGAGCTAACAACTCAGTGGTGTAGGGGATCACTGACCAGTGCTCTGACCCTATTTTTCTTCCTTATACAGATGTGACTTTAAATTCCACGCCAGCTGAAATCTAAGTACCCAGGTGTTAGTTTGGCACTTTTCTACCCCATTCACTCCTTCAGCTACTCAGAGGCTTTCACGTCAATCCTTTGGAAGCCCTGAAAAAAAGGAGGACCACTGTGGGAAGGGCTGAAGACCAGTAATGCTGATCTAGGTTGCTTTGGTGCACACCTCTAGGGCCTCACCTACTACTTCTTGGAGCTACTGTAGCATTCTGCAGATGTAATTTGGCCCACAAACCTAAGGTTATTTTGAAGAAGCCAGAGTATGGGAGTAGAAAGGCTGATACGTATCAGTATCTCACCCCAGAATGGGTTATGACATAACTGCATATCCAGGCAGAACACTGAAAATCTTCTCAGTTTTTCTGTAGTCTGACAGGCAAAAAAAAGTATAGCTTCCCAAAATGGGACCAGCATATTAAAAATCTTGACAGAAATTGCAGGCAAGAAAGAGAGAAGTTACAATAAAGAGGATACAGAGTAGGATGTGCTTATCTGAGAATCAGATCTCAGAAGGAGATATACTCATGCAATCTTTAAACATAGGGACAATAGCTCAAATGCAATTTTCAGTCAAAGCCTGAGAGCTTGTGAAAAGACCAGAGCAGGAAGATGATGTGTATGAACTGGGAGTGGACACATAAAAATGCTCACGGAAGCCTATGATCAGGCTATTTACTTCTGTTCTTGAATAAACATTAATTTCCTGCTTATATAGACACATGGGTTTATCTGTTATCTTGTTACCTAGTATTAGGTGCTGTTCAATACACTGCCTATAAGCTGATGTAAATTTTTAAATATGATTCATAAACTATCTTATTACTCTTAGGCTGATCCTATTTTATAAATAAATGTGGGTCCGTATTATATGGGTCTAGAGTGTTAGAGATCAGAAAGAAACATTTGTGAAGATTTATCTGCTATATCAGAGCCAGAGTTCCTGCCTCCAACCAGTAGATTATGCTCGCTGACTAATTAAAAATCGCAGAACAATTACTTTACTTCTTTCATTATTGCAAATGTCAATAGAGGAATTGAACCATTAAAATATGGTGGGGTAAACAGTCAACACTAGGAAAACCAATTGCTGCTTAGATGTAGTTTATTTAAGAACAAAAAGTACACACATCGCCTAATCTTCTGTCTCATTAATCATTTATTGCAGATAAGAACCCTGTGTAAGCAATTAAAACTGAATTTGTAATGAAAACGTTCTTGTTCTACAGCGTGCGATAGGTAAAAGCTGCTATAAAGAGGTAATCATAAACCATAGATTAGTGATAATGGGTTCACTTTATCACCTGGCAACATCACCTGTACCTGCTGCCACTGCAAACAAGCTAAAGTAAAAGTTTTGTGATTCTGGAACTACTACACCAGAATTAATTATACAGCTTAAACTTTTACTAACACTAAAAAAAAACCACTAAAACCACTAAACACTAACACTAAAAAAAAATACAACTGACAAGCTGAAATGTGATGAAATTGTACCAAACCCTTTGCTAAATTACTCTTTTCAGGTATCAGTTTTTGAACTTTCAGTGCTAAAAAATTTATAAATATAAATTATAAAATTTATAAATATAAGTAAAAAAATATTCTTTTCTTTATTAAAAACAAGTATAGAAAGAAGGAAAATAATCAGCTAACTATACTGCTTTTCAGCTTGTGATAAATGTAGTTACTAAGCTTTTCATATATTTCTGAATGAATGCAGAACGGAAATTCTTATTATATAATAACCTAGACAGCAACTATCTAGCCAGTAAATAATGTACTTCAAAACAGATAAGTGGAAAATAAAAACGGGAAAGCAAGTTGCCCTTGTACTTAGTCATATAAGCATATCATCACCTTGGTTGCCTGGTGTCCAATCTACTTTTGTATGATCCCACATGTGAAGCATTTCTGTGTTTCAAAGACTCAGTTTAACTCTTATGAGAATAGTGCTGCTCAAAAGAGAACTGGTTAAAGAAATTAAAGTCAATGTGTTTATTTTGTTCTTTGTTTAGATGATGATGATGATGATAGTAGTAGTAATAATCACAGCTTTTGCTGCCATAGTTACACAGTGGCAGATGACAACAACTTTAATGCATTCCATTTTGTCCCCAAATGTAAATGTTGTCCCTCACTGCTATAGATTTATCCCCTAGTCTACAGCTGTTGGTGTTCAGGCACCCTAATGGGTGTTTAAATGCTGTGGACTGGAGAGAGCTTTATTTGAAGAGAAGCAGCACCATCTATCGTGACCTGAGGGCTTAGCTTTACACAATATAAAGAACAAAGCAGGCCTGAGCTCAGTTTGAAATTATTTTTTTGCACTCATATTCCTATTTTTTTCCCCCAAACAGTTCCAAATGGGTTTAGGACCATAGTTTAGCTATGAAGATACAGTGCTAGAGGGATGTGGTGCATGTGTGTGTGTGTGTGTGTGTGTGGATGTAATGAAAAGGTGCACCCAAGAGAGGTACCTGTCTACAAACTAAGGTAAAATACTAGCATTAGTCTAACCCTGAATGACTTGCTTTTAAATGGCAATAATTTTAAATAGCTTGGCTGGAGTTTTCATTTTTGAAGTGGGAGGGTAGTCAAATTTAAGTTTGTTTTACTCAGGTGATATTCTCTTAGAATATGATTTCATAAGCAACATTAATGTAGGTGTGCAGTATAGTATGTACTTCTAATAATGACAATGCTATTGTCATCCATCTATGCTTCTGATTCTTCTCTTTTTCCAGACTGTCTACAAAGCCTGGCTCTGTTCCCAGTATTTTGAAGTTACACAGTTTCACTGCAGCAACAGAATTCCTTGCAAGCAATACTGTTTGGAGGTTCAGACAAGGTGTCCCTTTATATTACCTGACAACGATGATGTCATCTATGGAGGACTATCAAGTTTCATCTGTACAGGTATAGTACAGAAAAGCTCATCTTGCTTATTTTCATAAGTTTAAATGTGAAGGAGAATGTGGGTAACTCTAGTAACTTTAACTATGAGACTCAGAAAGTTTTCCTCATGGTAAAGATTCTCAGAGGTGCTAGAATTTGAGCCCAGATTTAGTAAGGCAAATTTTCACTACAGCTTGCCAGTCATTAACTTTGCAAAACAAAATTACTAAAATAAATTTGTTCTGGTTATTTTTTATGCTTAGTAATTTTCTGGAGGCTTCTGGTAGCTCTGTGTCATGAGCTAAGAGAAAAAGGCAAGATCTGTTTTTACTATATTCACCTTTCTTCACCTATACTCTTCTATCAGATAAACAAAGAATCTGAGGAGTAGCTTGCAAGACTGTGCAGCAGCTCTTGGATGGTGAATGTGGAAGGAAAGGGCTTTCATTAGTGAAGAATTATAAGGATCAGGCGTTCCCCTGTGAAGAGCTGATCTTTTCATCTCTTCTTCACTCTTGTTACATTCTGGGAGTATTTTTAATAAAACAGTATTGCTAGTATAGGTCTACACTATGATTAATAAAGTAATATATTTTCTTTTACTTTCCGTTCTGTTTCAAGCATTATCCCAGAATGACTCGAGCAGAGAGGTCTCAGGTACCTCACACTTCTACATGCTCAGCACTGAATATCCATTCACACAAAACTTTAGCTTACATCAAAGTCATCTGCAGGATCCTGGTGCCTATAATATTATCCCACAATCTGAAAGATGTTTAGGCGCTTTATTCCCATTAAACCAATCAAAAGAGATTTCAGCACTTAGATCATTTGACAGCCTGGCCTGAATATCTAAAATTAAGCATCATCCACCTTAAATTAGGGCTGTACTGAAAAGCTTGATACTGAGTGAGTTGCTCAATGTCAGCTAGTTAAAAATAGAGTAAACAATAAAATGTCAGGAATATTCTATACCAGGCAGGTGTAGCGACTGTGGCAACTCACTTCACCTTATACCCTGTGTTTGGATTAAGGGGGATTATAATAGCAAGTTGTTTACTATGGTCCTGCTTGAAGATTAAGTCTACTGCACAAAATCCAGCAATATCCATCCATATGCAAAAGACAGCATAATGAAATGTAAGCTGAATTCTAGTTTGGTAGTCATCAATACTGTAATAGTGCTCAGCACTTGTCTTCAGTGCATTTCATAAATATTAATGCCCTTCCAATATGAATACAGAGTAAACAAATGAGGATTATTTTCTAGTTTAAGATAGGACAGTACAAGCTGAAGTGAGAGACAGAGGTCATTTTTACTTAATACATTTATACATATAAAAGTGTGTGTGTGTGTGAGTGTAAGTGCATGTACATACATGTGCCTGCACACTTGCACACATACACAAGGACAAAGAATAAAAATCCAATAAACAAAAACGTTTTAGCAATTATTCCAGAACATCTCTTAAGAAATGCATATCCACTCCTTCATTTCATCTTCTAGTGCATCTCCAAGCCCATATTCATTCCTAAAACATACAAAATGACTTTTCAAAGATTCAAATTCCTGACAGTCATACTGCTAAGTTCAGAATGAAAAGGAGATTTATGGAAGGATTAAATTCATTTTATTGAAGATATTAGTAGTGTAAGTGTCTACATATAAACTCTGTGACTAAGCTCCCGCTACAGTCAATGAAGACATAGTATATACAGCCAGCAGAGCTGAGAGCTATTTGGTTCATCCTAAGTAGGCATCTACAACTATCAGCTGACTGGCTCTCTAGACCCTGCTGACTGTACTGTCTACGCATTTTTGTCTGTAGCTGGCTTTAGTCACTAAGGTTTATTGCAGGCATTTAAAATTAGGGCGATCTGAAACTCATTCTTAGACTCGGCAGTGCACTAATGCATGGCAGCTGGATTTTTTTTGTCTGCTTGAGCCAGGCACCCCAGCATCAGTGGGAAAGAGTACTTACCCACAGATCCATAGGAGGCAGCAACACTAGGCAGTTGTGTGCAAGAAAAATTGCTAAGGAGAGATATGAGGTCGCAATTCAAACTTTTGCCAGGATACAGACCCATAGCCACCATCTTGTTAATCAGTAACACAGTGTAAAAACACTTCCTGCCACAGAACAGTGAGAACTCAGGCCAATACTTTCTGTGAGACTAAAGAATTAAACTTTTCTGCAGCTTAATGAAAACAGAATTATTTCATGCAAACTCGAGTGTGCCTAACACGAACAGTCTGGAAATACTCTAACTCAGCATAGCTTGTGACCTGACAGTTAAGTTGGATTTCTCTTGCAGAAAAATTCCTGAAAGCAGGTCTCCCACATCTTGAGGGATCTTTTCTCCTGCTGTACTTTCTGTGAATTCCTGACTAGCAGACCTGTTCTGGGAATTTCTAGTTGTTGATCCTGCTGCTGCTGAGCTGCATGAAACTTATTAGCAAAAAAAAGAGAGTCAGATTGAAGGTATTTCTGTTTGGGGTTTAGATGTATAACTGGTTGTCTGGTGTCCCCATTTGACTGAAGTTCACTGTGAAGCTGGCTCTTGAGTTCCACTACCGGAAATAAAGCAGGAGTAAATTTTGTGTTTAGGGATTCCTTATGAACTGTATTTTGCCACAAATCCTCACTCATTTAAATCAGGCCTGAGCATCTCTTTTCCTCCTGACTGTGCTAATATCCCACAGAGAGCAGATTCCTCCTGTTCTTTTTCAAAATTTTGACTTACATTTTTAGAGAGATCAGCAGGAATTGAGTTAGGTTGTGCTAGAGTGAGATTTTTTTTCCCACTATGAAACAAATGAAAGACTTGCTGGCTGGCTAAGGATTACTGTTAATTATAAAATATTGTCTGGAGAGAAAGGACTCCTGCTTATGAGATGATTTTTCTCTGTTAAATTTCAGGAATTTAAGGATCCTTTTTTTCAACAATAACATCTTAGAAGCAACAATTTTATAATCAGGGCTTCTCTTCCTCCTCTCCATGGTAACAGACTATTTCCTCTAAGGTCCAGTAGAGATTTAGGTTAATGGAAAGACAGAGGATTGGTTCCTATAAAACGTTTCGGTGCATTGTGGAAAGCAAGCAAGATGAAAAGGTGTATTGGTTATAGCTGTTTTTACTTGATGTTGAATACAGCACAGAGCACAGGATGTAAATATAAATGTTACATGCTGTTTTCCAATTGCAGCTAAATAAGAGGTTAGGCTGCTGTTGCGATACCGAATTTTTACCTTCCCTTTATAGCCGCAGACTGATTTGTAGTAGCAGGGCAGAGACACCTAGTGGAAACAGAGGGACAAATCAGCATTGACAAAAATAAACTGGGTCACTTTCCTTCTTTGAAAATATTATTTATCTCACTGTGAAACGAATAAATATCAGACCAGCTTAAAAATAGTAGGAAACTATGACAGGAAACCCACATACTTTTTTTTTCTTTTAGGACAGGATTTTCTGGAGGCTGGAGGCTGTAAAAAAAAGTACTGGAGGCCTTAAAAATGAATGATAACAGCAGTTTTATTCTTCCTTGGAAGGTCCATGTAATAAGAAAAGAGCATAAGAATGCCGATTTTTCCTCCCCAAGCAACTTTAGCACCACTGTGATCTTAGAATTCCTAAATGGATGTATTTTAAAATGCTTAAAAGGGGAAATAAGGTTATATGGAGAGTCACTACAGGTGACAGGTTGCAGACACAATTGTTGCTAAGAATCACATATGGCAGTGGTATACTTGTTCTTTTCCAGTCCTTTGACACCATTAAATCAAATCCAGCAGGATTTTAAGAAACATGGAGGTTTTAGTTTAGAATATGAATTAATAATGACTTCTTGAACTCCCATAGGATTGGTATAACAGATAAGTACTCTAGTCTGAGAAAGCCTTACTTGTATACCTCCAATGAAAGCACATAGTGGGAAGAGTGGGAATAGATACTAGTTCTGTATCGCTGGAACTTGTCTTTCGAAGAAATGCATGTGAGGATCTGGGAGAACTGGTGCAAAAGAAGTACCTGGGTCATTAATCAAAACAATCAGAAACACAGTGTAGTTCTGATTATGGGGAACATATGGTTAGCTAGAAAAAGAAAAGCTTTTTTTTCCCCCCCTTCCTTCTAGGAAATAGAAAGAAAGAAGTGTCTGGGTTTTTCTATCAGGCACTGTTCTGGAACACACTGTTTTTCATATTCATTAAAATTGAATGTTTGCTATCAGTTTAGACCTTTGGAGTTTATACCCATATGATTAGTTTCCAGCAGTGCCATCTAACATTTCTTTGAGCTCAGATGTCTAGAATTGCCTGTTCAAAACAGAGCCTTATTTAAGGGGGATAATAATACTATTTAGGCATACACACACACACACACACACACACTCCAGAATACAATGAGTGTGTCCCATGCAAAGTTCCAGGAAAAGTTTTTGACTGGAGACTTCCATGAAAACAGTGTGAATACCAGTGGGACTGTCTTCTTTTGATTAGTCACCTTTTCCTTTTTTTTCCTCAAAGTGTATGGTATATGTGAAAAATTTCTTTCACATGCTCTTGGAGTGTGAAAAGAGAGTTGAAAAATGGATGGCTGCCTATGCACAGAGCTCTGAGAAGAGGCTACTAATACTTCACAATTCGTGCTTTTTTCATGCCTCTCAGAGCAATGTGGTCCAGCAGCTGGTCTGTGGACTGGTCCAGCCCATGATCTGCTTCTGCCTGTCTTGCTGCCATCTCCCAGCAGAGACAAGAGGGGATGCAGAGACCATAAATGCTTCCACCACTGCCGAAATCCTCCTCTCAGGCCTGCAGTTTGTTCAGCCCAGAAAACGTGAAAGCTCAGTCACCATCCAATGAGCAGTAGAGAAGACCAGAGAGAGGGGAGAAGCGATCACTTCTCCGCTGCGTACTTGGCTCTTCCCTGAGTAGCTGGGATATGCCATGGCCACCGACACAATAGCTGTATCTACATTAGCATTCTAGCTTAGATCAGGAGTGCACTTTTGAAGCAAATCTCCTGTTCATATTCCCTGCTGTTTGTCTTGCACTGAGGAGAGGTCTTGGGGGTACAAACTGGGTTCCCTCTGGATGAAACTAAACTGGAAGATGTGCTGCAGGATTACATCTAACACACTCCAACCACTAATGAGCATTTGGTCCACAGGATCAGACCAGAGAAAGATTGAGGTAAAGCCCCTGAAAATGCATCAGCTCCAACTGCTTTGTTCTACATATTTTCTCCTCTTGCACAAAACTACTTGTTAATACCAACACAGCCAATCCTGACTGCTGGGAGAACCCTCAAAATTGCTATCTGAATGCCAAGTCGGGACCATGTTAGAATTCAGAATTAGAGCTAACTGAATTGCTAAAGGTTTTCTTTGCCTTGAACAAGATTTTTGGCCTCTTTGTGCTTTGTGGTATACTGGGGCCACCAACCAGCAGCAGATATCAGGCGGCAAATCCCAGTCTTGTCCTCACATTCTCTACCCCTCCAATAGATTTTAGGGAATTTAATTGAGCACTTGAGTTCCTTTGTCAAGGACAAGAGGGGAATATGGTGAATAGCGGTATCAAAATGATGTGTTACTTTAGCTTTGTCCAACACCAGCATGGCACCCTCAGGAATTTCCTTGGACCAGTATCATCAGAATAGGACTGCTGCCACCAAGAGGGGAACCATATTTCTCTGTCTTCTTCTTTCCTGTGCTGAGCAGACCTCTGATACTGTTTAATTTAGAAGAGGAAAGTAAGGGAAGAGAGGAGGTGGGAAAACAGGCAATTCAGGTGCTTTGAATCACTCAGATCTTTCCATTGGCTACATACTGATTTAGACTCCTAATTTCGTGTGTTCTGAATAACATCTCAGTTGCTTGGAAGGTGTGGTGTGAATACTCTTCCATACATTTTTTTTTTCCCAAATATAAGTAACATATGTTTAACTGATCTGTGCAAAGTAGCACTTCTTCAGAAACTCCTCCTCTTTTTCTGTGACGAAGAGTATTCATCGCAAATAAAACTGTCAGTGGCGTTTGATAGCATACAATAATATTTCTAAGAGTGTAGTGAGAATTATTACACAGATCTAATTCTCACCAATCTGTAGAAGGGGTTAGCTGACTAACAAAGCTCAACAAAGGTATTGTGAAGAATTCTTTAAATTACAGCTACCTCTCAAGGGGAGGATGTGTGTCTATGTTTCACCAGCAGGTATAGCTATGAAATGTTTGCTCCAAAAGAGTCTTTCTGATTTCAGTAAAATCTGAAAAGCAATTTCCTTGAGAAATTGTGATATATGGCTTGCCTCGCTACCTATCCTTTCTTTGTAGAACAATTCAAGAAGAGATAACCTCTGAATTCAATCTTTTTGTTCTTTACAAACTCCAAAAAATAGATATACTCGATACAAATCCTTACTCTAAAAATAACTCATAATGATGTGTCATTTGCCTCTTTCCTGCACCTCTTAATAGGTCCTAAAATATCAGAGCATTAAGCTAACAGACAGCAGGACAAATCCCATTTATGTTTGACGAGCATGGTTTAAATCGTTACTAGCTATGGATCTGCTTACAAGGAAAATTTGACATGGCTTTGCGATAGAATCTGTCAACTAAATAATTCATGTTTTTTAATTCAGTCTTCATCTAGAAACTTGAATGTTGGGGCCTTCCCTTGAATGAAGTCCCATGGCATAACTGCTTTATTAGCTGCAAACCCATTCTTCTTCGTTAAAGATAACCAAGGCAATTAACCTATTGATGTCCCTAAACTTTCTAAGGCAACACAATGTTTATATACATATGACCTTTTCCTTTCCCATCATGCCCTTTCATCAACAGCCATAGAATCAAAACTGGAGGGAGGTGGAGAAAGCTAAATGCTTGCTAGAAGCAAACTATCTGACCCTTCTCCTGTATCTCAACATAGCATAAAGCTAAAAAAGCCCACTGTGTAACCTTGAGAGTCAGCTACTTCTTTTTCTGTCTTGCAGCAGCTTAGCTGGTTTTACAGGGATAACACTGGTTTACACAAGCAGGGGAAAACTGGCCCTGTACATATTTTAGGAAAACAATGTAGATATGGTGAAGAAACATAGTGATTTTTTCTTGAATGGGTGCACATACACACAAGAAAATGATCCAGAGGCAGCTGCCTGAAATAGTCTCCAACATATAGTGACAAAATAAAATTAAAACACAGCAACCCAAATCTCCTCCAACACACTTGTAATAGGAATAGAGTCTGAAATGCAAATCAACTTTTTAAAAAAGCTAAACAGCATTCTTCACCAGTTTAAGAATAAACTGTTTGACTAAAGGATAACTTATTTATCTTTACACCTTCTTCTATGTTTCATTTTATTGCTTTTTTATAATATGAAGAATATAAAATATTTGTCTAAACAGAAGCATCATAATGTGTCACAGACACAGCAATTTAGAAATTGAGAGGACCATCTGGATAAGATCAGAGAGCTGGCTTCCAGATCAGATTTAAACAAGCAGTGAAATCTAGTCATGTAACATATAATGTGTTTCCTTGCCTTCTGTAGTTAGAAAATGCTAATATTGAACTCTCAGAAATAATTCCTCAGAAAGAGAAATGTCATACAGTATGTTGGCATTCTGTGAAACAATGGTGTCACTTCTGGATGGATTATTCTTGGCAGACATTATTTACTTTGTGCTTCATAACAAAATGGAGCACTCAAAACTTCTGGTACACTAAAAGAAGAATCCACTTACCTGGATTCTTCTTCCTCTTCATGTTCTTTTCTTCAAGCAAAGCAGCCTGGTATATGTCTCAAAATAAATCAGAAATCTATGTAAAAAGGACTTTAGTTTAGAGTTATACAGAAAGAAAATGAGACAAAAACAAAAACCAAAAATCTCTTTTACTGTTTTGGCTTTCTGAAATACTTATCACTCAAATAGCAGCAACCAATATATCAACCATACCGGTTTCCTTTGATGGTGAATGGAAAATGCAGATTACTGTGGCTCCACGGTTCCTTCTGTACCAAAGAAACCAAGAAATGGTCAAATCCAGATCAACTGACAGATCCAGCTACATGCATGACTAACATCCTGACTGCACTGGGGTGAGACCTACAAATGCAACAACCCCTTTTGCACGCTGGTGTCTATGCAAAAGAAATGCAGACAGAAACTGCAGCACTGTCTGAGTTAGCTGGTGATCTAGCTGGTCAGCAGACCATGCATGACACCCCTTACAATTTTCATTCCTTTATAAGAATATGTTTGTGGTTTGTTGCTTTTCCTCCAAACCTGATGCTCTTGCTGTCACACCTTTTTCTTTCAGTATGATTCAGCTGAGTAGGATACATGAAATTTATTTGCAGTCATGTCTCCATTAACATAATCTCAGTCAAATGAGTAGCCTTAATTCTTTTATCAGCAGTAGCAACACACACTCCCTACAGATATGGCTGCTGTGCTGTTGATCAAAATGTTACCTGCATGTGCAAAAAGTATCTGCTTACAGCAAAGAGATTGCTTTTACATGACCTTCATGAGTCAGGCATATCTGCCTGCAGAGTGGTTTGATATTGCAGTGAATCTTTGCAAATTCTAGATCCTTGATTAAGATCAAGATCCAAGATCCTTGATATGGATTAAAATCCTGTCTGGTGAAATACAGGAGAGGGTTGGGAAAAAAATGGAGAAGGGGTATCCAGAGCTGATGTAATGAGAAGTTTAAGTAAAATATGTGAAAAGCAAAGTAGTATTCCAGTCAGGAACAGTAGTCAGTCTCAGAAATATAATTATCAACATCCAAGCAGTACAGAATAATGACGTCTGAAAGCTGAACTGAAGAACAGAAGGAGAAAAGGTGAATGTTGGTGGTTGGCTTGATAAAGGTATCCTTTCTTTTCCTTGCCCCAAACTCTGTGCCAGTATAGAAAGTTTGAATAGAACATTTTTTTTCCCCCCACCTCCATTTTCCAAGACTAATATATCCAGCTTTCCAGGACCTCTGATAAAGTCACGTATTTGTAACCCTTTCATACAATAGGCTGACTGATTAGCTCCAGGAGGCCAAAAATGATAGTTATAGCTACAAAAAAAGTATGGCAGTGAAGCACAATAGTGAAGTTTTATTATTTCAGTGAAAAAGTTTTGACTAAATTACTAACTGTTGTGCAACTGTCATATGAAGAGTGGCTCTGTAGTTAATTAATTATTAAATATGTAACTGTAAATTCAGAGTCTAAATTCAATTGCTGAAATGAAGTACTGAGGAAATTTAATTTTGCAGTAAGGAACAAGCTCAATGAAACTTTGACTATGGAGTTGCATTAAATTTATTCATAATTCATTAAGTGTATATGAACAATTTAAATACATTTTGATTGTTAACTTGTATATAAAGACTTTGATTTCAAAGGAAGTCTGGGTTATTGTATAACGATAAAGGCAGGAAATATAGTTGGAACAGTAAACAAGCCTCTATAGGATCAAAGCATTAACCATTTTCTGTGTCTCTTCAATTACCACTTAGTAGTTTGAGCTACTGCAGTCACAAAACAGATTGCATAATTACCTACTTTGGGTGGTATTTCCTGTATGTTATGATGCAAAAAAAATACACTCACACTTACAAACACGCAAACACCAAGAGATGGGTCTCAGAAAATAAGAAGTTAGCAGTAAGACTGCTTTATGGTATTTGCAAAAAACAATTGATGACAAGTCCCAAAATGCAATAGAATTTCTTAAAAAATATGAAACACATTTAGCAATGATCTGAGAGAGAATAAATCATTTGCAAGTGTTGGTACCTAGCGTTAAGTGTCTGACTGCATAACTAAAAATGGCATGATTTCCTATAGAGTAAAACCCTGACTTTACAGGAAATCAGACAAGCTGTTCTCATTTCTGAATCTCTAAAAACTTGGTTGAATTCAAAAAGAAATGAAACTTTTTTTGGACTCATGTATAAAATAATAGACTGTTGTGAGAAGTATTCAGATATGTAAAAACTGCCAGTCTATGTTTAATCTGTATTTTAATATACTCGGTATACTCAAAGCACTTTTATTTTAATTGCAGATCAATATTATGGAAATAGGAATGAAAGAGTTCAGTTTTACCTTATTTTAAAGTGTGCTGGTTTCCTTTACAAGGTATTCACAAAGTGCAAGTAGTGTGATTCCTGGACCTAAGAATGGTATGCCTAAATTGTAGGCATTGCTTTTTGAAATTAGTATGATTGCCAAGATTTAGAAAAAATTTAATTCCTCTTCCTCAAAGCAAAGTCAATTCAAAAATCATATCCATCATGTAGTTTCTCTCAAAATCCTGACCCTAATATTTCCACACAGATAGGTAATTTTCTACTAAAACCTAGATCTATCATAGAGCAAATATTTACTACAAAATTTATTCCAGCATCAGTTTAAATGGAGGAAAGATATTTGTTCATTAAGTTGGGCATTCTTGTGTTTGACCTTTAATTAAGCATGCTAAATTACGTTCTTTTAATTTATATTTAAAGAAGATATATGAGAAGTAAACAGAACACTCTGTTTATATTACTGTCACATATACTAATGCAGACAGCGTTGATAATTTCCAAAATGATGATTGTTTCTTTGGAAAAGATGGAATTCCTTTAAATATTCCAAAATACCTAACTGGATCAGATTGAATAATTTAATAAAGTTCCAAGGGCAGAAATGACCTAGCTGTACAGTAAGAAATATCAAGAGACCTAATTATTATATGGGAAGGAAAGATTGTTCTCACCTCTGGAATATACAGAAGAGAACATCTCAGCCAGAGAAACTTAGTTAAAATAGGGTAAACAGGTGAACTCTGAACAGCTGCATTCGGAAAGTTTTCCTATGAAATTGTTGGATCTGTATTGGTTTAACAACAATTGGTTTGGTCTTTAATGTCAGACTTCTCATGGACAGTGATATTATGAGTGTGTGCTCACAGACTGAGGAATAATTTCAAGAAGATCTTTGCAAATTTTGTGAAAATGTCCATTTTGGTTACTTGTTATTTGGTTCATCTAAAATAGGGAAGGAGTTTAAATATCAATTTTGTTGATGAAGGAACTCAATAACTGTTTTGTAACTCCATATCTGTCCACAATCACACTCAGGTTCATACTTCTATTGAATGTTCTTTTGATGCTACTTCATGTTTTTCCTTCCTGTTAGACTGAATGTCTAACTGGATTCAGCAATTCTTATTATGCCAAATGCACTGAACTCAGTAATTCTTATTGTGCAAAAATGGCAAGTATTTTGAGGGCCTCAAGCTAACCCAGAGATCTGGACTGAATAACTTAGCCTAAAAACGTTCATTTCCTTTGAGCTGCCAACATCTGCAAATCTTATTCTGCAGGATGTTAATTTTTGCTTGTGTTTATCCTACAGGGCTCTATGAAAACTATCCAACCAATGCAGAACCAGAATGCTGTGATGTCAGATGGGGACTATTATCAGATCATCAATCCAAAGGGACTATAAAAACAAGTGGCTCAACAATGTGTCACAGGACATCACTCACAGTTTCATCAGCATCAAGACTGTGTAACAGCAGACTTAAACTGTGTGTTCTTGTATTAATTCTCTTACATACAGTACTTACAGTCTCAGCAGCACAGAACTCAACAGGACTGGGCTTTGGAGGCATTACAACTTTGGAAGATAATTCAACCAATGAGGAATAAAAGAAAGGATTCACCTTATATGATAGAAACACAGCAGGCCCAAAGGACTACAGTCTAGTATAACAAATACTGAGTGCTTTACCCTCAGATCTCTTCCTGAATGACCTTTTGGGTAAAATGAAAAGATTGGGCCACTACTCAAACAACAAGGACACATGAACACAGCTTTTTATTGACTAAAAGGCTGTATGGTGACTTAAATTTCTCACACCATTTTATACACTGTGTTTTAATGTTTGGAGTTTCTTTTTTGTTTGTTTTTTGCACTTGTTAATACAGGATTTTATTTTTGGGACGGTTTCTCAAAGCTAAATTAAGTCTTTTCTCTGTCGATATATTTCTAGTCATTGTGTGTGTTCATCTGATAGTTCTGTCTTTTATGTCCTGTCACTTTCTATTAGAGGAATGACTGCTATGATTCCATGACATAGCAAAAACAAACAAACAAACAAACAAACAAAAAAACAACAAAAAAAGAACAACAAAACAAAATACAAAAAAAAAGAAAAAGAAAAAAAAACAAAAAACAAACCTAACTGTCCTCTTACCCATGAGAACCATTCATCTCCTTTCCCCTCCCCATCTCCCTTAGCAGACAACATACATTTGCTTCTGTCTGTGTAATCACAATGAATGGGTACACAATTCCAGTGTGCCTCTGCCACTGTTGCACAAACCAGTTGACTGAG
Source organism: Apteryx mantelli (assembly GCF_036417845.1). Lineage (NCBI taxonomy): Eukaryota > Metazoa > Chordata > Aves > Apterygiformes > Apterygidae > Apteryx > Apteryx mantelli. The sequence continues at coordinate 64,657,616 of NC_089978.1, read as the reverse complement.
CAAACCCAAAAGGAGCATGAAGGGGGTTCCTTTTAGTTGAACAAACAAGTGCTCTCCTTATAAAGTGGGATTGGACAGTTAAAAAGTGTTTATATAAAGAAATATATAACAAACTGTTGCTCCAATGCCCGTTTTGAAGAAGTCCAGTCCTTTCTCACTGGTCAGTTGAACAGGAGCAGCCTTTTTTAGATATGATGTGTAAAACCAGTTATGCTCAGCAAGTTGAGTAGTTGGGAAGCCTTCATATTGGAGGTAAAGGATTGGCATTCATTGTGAATTACGTTTTGAGTTTCTCCTGCTGTCACATAACCAGCAGCTTTACATAAGGAATGGGAGCAAAGAGCTTCCAAAATTCAAGTCTTTTTGTCTCAGCAAAATTACACTAGAAGCCTTTGAGCATCTACAACACAAAGTATCTATTTGGTTTTGATTCCATTGTTTTTTTCTAATATATACGTGTTGTTGAAAGTTACTCTAGTTATTAAGGGTGCACAAGAATGTGTTAGCACAGATAAAGAAACTATTTTGTTTTAAATATTTAGGACAACCGTTTTAATAAATGTGCAATAAAACAGTAAAGAATATACTAGGATATGAGTAGTCAAGAGAAAAGATTGTAATCTGATTGCTGATTTTTCATTGTTTGGGGTGGCTTTTATTTTGTTTACTTTTATTTTGTGGGAACATTTCACCTGCTGAGTGTATGAGAATTTGCTTTTTAAAAAGGCTTTTTAGAGTTTACAGTAGAATCAATGGAAGGAAAAGTTAATAAGGGCTGTTTTTAAAAACTTTACATTCCTTCCTATTCTCTAACTACACTTGGGAAGTGCACTTTAGAGATGTTTGCTGTGTAGCTGGGAGATGAAGGAAGTCTATAGGAAATGTTCTCTTAGGAAATAAAATATAGTTACCTACTTTCTAGCTATGAAATACCCCTTGATAAATATTAATGTTGTAAGAACATTTAATCACTGGTGCATAATATGCGTTTTTGTATACTCTTTATGGTCTGTTCAATTCTGGAGATAAAAAAAAAAAGAGAAGATAATCATACTGCTTAAGCAGTTCAAGATGCACATGTCAAGCTGTGAAAGCTCAAATATTTTGCCAGAGTATTTGCTTTGATAGTGTTTTACTACAACCCAGACTGAGGAGCCTGAAATGATCTGTGCAAATATGACAACAACAAAAAGCACCAACTAATGCAAAATTCTTCAGCACTGGTTTGTTTCTATGTTTTTTTTCCCTTCCCTTCATTGCACATGCTATATTTTGTTCAATAAAACATGGTGCTTTTTAGTTATTTTATTTTCTGTTAGAGGCACATGTATTAATTATATTGAATTGATGCGAAAAGCGGGGAAAATGTAGAATTGTAAATGAAAAAGCCTTAACAAATGGTAGAATGTAGACTTTTGAAAGGATAGAGATGTTATTGAAAAGTGATGGAGCAATAACTGGGCAGTGCTCTGGTACTGTACAACAGCTGATGAGTCACACTACTGAGAAAGCTCTTACTAGGTGAGCTCTTGTTCAACTGACCTCTTAATTCTAGCAAGTGTGTATGGTCAGTAAGCAGTTTGTTATAACCTTTATCTACCTCTGCTGTGCAAAGGCCATCCAACATCCATTTCTGTGATGTTCCTCATATTTTTTTGTTCATGTCATTACACACTGTCATCTATTTTTACACTGTACCAAAACAGTAGCAAGTCCGGTTCATCCCAACTGAATTGGCACATGAAGAAGAGTTATCATTTCTGTTTTGCCTCATGGTGAATTAATGTAGAGAGCTATCTTTAAGACATTTTATTTTTTCTCTCCTGCTCTTCCTCATCTTTCATCCCTTATTTTTCTATCAAATGTTTTCAAATGGTGTCAGTGAAAAATATGACTCCTCCACTGCTTGGCTACACTCAGTCACGTGTCATACAATATGAGAAATATATGAAAAAGAGACATGGGGAAAAACAGTGACAACACCATTGCATGCATGAAGTAGACAAATTAAAGGTGGGCAAAATGAAGCAGGAAGCAATTACAGACTACTAATTATTAAGTACAAGATGTAATAAATTCCTCCCCTCCCCCTCCCCACCCGGAGTCAGTGCCTGCAGTTCAATGGTCTGTGAATTTTCTCTGTCATCTTTTTGAGATCTATTTCTTTCATTTCTAAAACAAAGAGTCATGTTCCAGAGGTAACTATTGCTGGGGTGTCTGTTGCCATTTTGACTCCAGCAGTGTGGTATGCAGCTTCTCTTGGTGGCACCTGGGACATCAGGAGTAGACAAAGACTCTTCTGTGAAGTTAAGCAACACGTAATCATGTATGATGCAAAATTTCATTTCATCCATTTCTCATTCGTAATAGTTTTCCCGGCACAAACTTAAGCATGCTTGATATTGTGCACATATTACTTTTTTGCCAGAATAAATTTGCATCTTGCCACTGCTATAATTGCCATCTTGTTCCATTTCTCCTTGTACTGTATGCCTAATACATACATGATAAAGAACTGGCTTAACAAACAAATAATACTAAAATATTTCTTAAAATGAGTGATGAAAAGAAAAAGAGAAAAAGAGAATAATATTTATTTTACAATCATATGGAACAGAGATATTTCCCATGCCTTTTATCATTTTATTTTCTGCAACAGAGAAAATGCAGATTTTGTGCAATATGTTAATACTGCTAAGCCAAATGTCATATAACATAACCAGAGCTATATGTTATTTCTTATTGCATTTACATTTGGTAATACATTATATTGATGTTTTTCTTTCATTAAAGAGACAATATCCTTTTTTTTTTTTTTTGAAAATATAGCAGATGAAGGCTGTCCTTCTGCACACCATAATTTAAAGACAAAAACAAACAAAAAGTTAGAATGAAGTTTTAGATCTATAAATGATGAAATCAAGCCATCAGCTGCCAAAGAATCTGTGGAACAATAGAAACAAACCAAACGTAGTCTTTCGAGAAATTCTTCTTGAGGGTTATAAATAATGTTATTCTAACTGACTTAAAAAAGGAAGAATGAGAGCTGTATATCAAATAGCTTAGAACCACATCACCACATCACATACCAAATGAAACCTGCCATCTCTGCTAATATAGTTATATTCTTTTATTAAAAAGCAAGGGGCAAGGGCATTGTCTTCTGCTTTCTCTGTATTTATGATAATCAACGTCCTTTTTGTAAACGTTGCATCTGTACACAGAAGATATCTGCTTGTCATGAGAAATGAAGCCAGCTTGTACACATGCACACAAAAATTTACACAGTGAAACCTGTCTTAAGTGACTGTCTAAAGCACAAGCAAAGCTTATTTGCCTGGCAGGGGTAGCTTTAACTATAGTGAAATGAATTTGTCTTAGGAACCTTAAAGATACATGTAAACACTCACTTAAGCAAGAGATCTCTGAACGGACCTGGTCCTTACCGCAGCTTTCACTGTGTATCTCATCAGTGCCACAGCCCTGCAACGAGCTCTGCTTGGGCAGACTTCTAGCTGGGCTCAGAGTCATGCTGACTTCAGTGGGCCTCCACACAGGTACAAGCATGCACCCACAAAAAATTCATTGTAACATCTACGTCCAAATTTGTCATCTCATAGTCTTTACTCAGGAATTGCTCATGGGTGTAGTGCGCCAAAAAAGGATCTTTGGATTCAGCTCTAGCAAACTGAGTCTTAACAATATATTGGCAATGGTGCATTGTGAATGGTTCCATTTTATTATTGTTACTTATTATTTTGTTATTTTGGTAAAAGAATGGTTTCAAAACTGAGCTAAGAGCACAGAGGAAGAATTAACAGAATTCTCGTCATTGCTGAGAGGAAATTAAACAGCCTTTCTGAGGTTAAAAGAGGTTCTACCATCTGCCAGTAGCTATCAGAAAACAGCAGTATTTTAGAAAAGCTTGGGAAAATGGTATGTTCAGTTCTGAATATGATAGTTTTCATTAGTGTTAGATTTTTGGATGGCAAGTAGGACTGGAGCACATATTATCTCAACTAAGGGATTTAATTTACAAACATGTACTTCAAGAACTCTGAAGAATCAGCTTTACTGAACACCTCTTAGTTTTCAAGCATTTTTTTTTCAATTGTTAACAAGCTTGATTTGTCCCTGCAGGGGGAATAGGGGAGACAGAACTACTCTGAGTGAGGAAATAATTAAAAAAAAAAAAAAAGAGCCAACTTGAGAGAATCCATCTGAGAAACAAGCTATACGTCTTAAAAATATATAATAGAAATGCAAAAAAGATGCTATGTAGGTGTAGATCTATGTATAGATAGTTATCTCTTTTAAGAGAGATAGATGCAAATATATGTTCACCACAAATATTAAGAATATAGCATACTGTATGAATAAAAACACCAAAGGATAAGACCTGTAAAATATATAGGGCAAAATTATTGTATTTATATTCATACTATGGAGTGTGAATTTCCAAATAGAATTTCAGCAGCATAAATATGTTTTTGTAATATGAAAATTAAAAACTTCTGGGGAAGGTGGGTAAAAAGCATATTTGGATATTCAGTCCATGATGTTGTCTTATTACCTTACTTATTATTTTTCTGAAATTTTCACTCATAACCTTGACTTTTGCTGAAAATCCTCAGTACAGGCTGCATTCCACTGATTTCAGTGGGGTGCCAGTAGCACAGAAGGTATCAGTTACAGATCAGAAGGGAGAGGAGTCTCTGCTCAAAGTGCTGATTTTGCTTCAGTTCAAATCTCTAGACTCTCTCATTCTGCTAATACTAAATTCCTCTCTTGGATACACACCAAGTGAATTAACTTCTTTTTCAGAGGGACAGTACTTGCCCTGCTCACATCTTTAGTCTCAGCTAAAGCCCCATTACAATGTTCAGAAGAACTGCCAGTAGACTTTAAGATAAATATGCATGCTGAGCTCCCTCTGCAAAAAAAAAAATGAAATAAGATTAAAATAATATGCAAGCTTTGTAACTATCCTTCTGAGTAAGGATGAAGATTTTACCAGCAGTGTATGTCTTCAAATCCTTTTGATATTCCCTCATGAAGGGCTAGCTTAGCAGAAGGACAAATGGTTTGACAATGAAGCACTGTTAAATCTCTCTGCAGCGGTCAAGATGTTACCGCTGCCGGCTGTCCCCTTACAATTTTGCCAGGATTTATTGTCTTGGAGTAGGATCAGCAGAAGGGAACATATGATGTCCCCCTTCAGTGCAAACTGAGGAGGAGCTGGGTGAAGACAAGACAGAAAATTGAGACATGGTAACATAAATACATGTACCTTTCTGTTGACTCTGTAACGGTGGGAGGAATCCAAGAAAGAAAAGGAGTACTTTCTGTCAGAAGGATAAAGCAGGCAGCAGAGGGAAATAATGTCTTAAAGCATTTTTGCAAAGCTTAACCGAATGTATCTTTACTCAGCACAACACCAAGCATTGCAGCACTGAACTCTTATGTATCTTATAACTGGTGAATATACATCTCTGAATCAAACATGGTGGATGAAGCATAATGCACATGAAGAGTTAGTCATATAAAAAGGTGAATCTACTGAGGAAGGTGCCACCTAAATAAGCCAGTGGTCCACACTGAACAGAGTAGTGTTACTTAAGCCCTGTCTTCTCAGAGACTGAAGAGTCCTTCTCTGAGCAGCAAGGATGTACCTACCTACAACTGGGTTTCTTCTGGATTTAGGCTTCTACACCAGTTCTTTATCACAAAATACAGACAGAGATGAAGTGATAACCCTATACCAGCTAGAATGCAGGTGAACCCACTTCCTTTGAATGCACATCAGTGCTCCAATCAGCAGGTTATACTTTCTGAAAGACAGACAGAGAAAAGAATATTTTTGTCAGTCCCTTTTCTGATATTGCTTCAGCTGACACAAATTAATGAATTATTAATTGGCCCAGTGAAAACATGCAAGGTCTGGTTACCACACTCATGTGAGAGAGATGCTCTTTTTCCTACTCTGTGGAATGTTGACAGATTATATATGAAGCAGTCAATAACCTGGTGGTATTGCCTGATTTTTACAACATTTATCATAATTTGCATAGGGAATACAGGACTTCAACCAAGTGTGCTCAGTTCTATTTATTTTATTGGATGGTGAAGAGCACCTAGCACTTTACAGGGTCGAGTTCCTATGGTACTTAACGATCACCAGCTGCTAATCAGCTTTCTAGGAAACCTACTGAAAGGAAAGCAGAGCAACTATATCCCCTGGAAGATATCTGCCATGTGAACAATGGGAAGAATAGTCACTAGTTTCTTGTGTTTTTTGGAGAAGATGAGTAAAAATAAAGAAAAATAAAGTTATCTTTTCTTTTCTTTCTCCCTTTTTTTTATTTTCTCCTCCCACCTTTTCCTTTCTCTGTCAGAGTCACCAGTCTGGCCTAGGACATGTTTCAACCTCAATAGCCCTCCGAAAAATTAAGTGTGTTTTAATAAGATGTAATATTCTCTTATTCTATATTTTGCTATGTATGCAGAGAAAAAAAAAAAGATTTATTTTTTCATTCACAGAGAGATGTTCTCCCATTAGTTTTCTATCCATCACTAGTCCAGGTCCACTGAATTCAATGGGACTCCCACTTTTCATTTTTGGAGCTAGGATTAATGCCATGGATAAAAACCTGCCAATTTCAGTGCAAGTCTTTCCACTGACTTCAAGGAACATTTGGAAAGCCCAAAGTCCCCCTGAGCACATACAAACTCACATGGACACATGGATAAGATAAATAAGCATGTGAACAGCTGAAATATTGAAATGTTCCAAAGGTTTTTCCAAGTGGTTGGTCAAATAATTAGCTGCAGCTCTATGCAAAAGTCATATTGAGCCAAAGCTTTGAGCTTTGATTTGATAGACCTTTTTTTTCCTGAAATCTAACAAGCTTCATTCAGGGTTTGAATATGCAAAAACTTACACAGGATTATAAATACAAGTAAAAATATTGAAAAGATCTGAAAAGATTTTCAGTCCTACAAGTGAAAATAAAATTAAAGAATCTTTCTAATTACTTTTTTTTTAATTATTAACCCTTAATGACAATTTATTTATGTAGTTCTTCAGAAGCTGCTTGGTTTCCTTTGTTCGTTTATTTGTTTTATTTTGTTTTCCTGAAAACCATATTTTGGCTTTTTTTGAGATTCAGATTGATCTATGCAGCTACAAAATACATGCTTATGTTAACAGATTTGCAATTAAAATTATTCTACTCTTCTGTTATTCCCAAACTGTATAAACAGAAAGCTCATGTTAAAAGCAAATTTAATTAACTGTGTTTAGTCTTGTTTCCATTTTATTTTCCTTCTCTTTTTTTTTCTTTTTCTTCAAAGTTAAGGACTGGATTTTATTTGAAATGGGCTAAATTGGCATCAGTGTTTTTTTAACTATATGGAATGTCCTATGATTCTTAGCATTGAAAAGAGGGCTAAGTGGTCCTGTCAGAAAAAAAAGGAAAAAAAAAAGATGTAAATTGTAATAATATATTAAATATTGTATTATTATAGCAACTTTAGTTAAGCAACTAATACTATCTTTAATTTTTTACAGAGAACTTTGATGAAATAATTTATTACAATGACTCACAGAAAAACTTGTTTTCCAAATGACAGGAGAAACTGTTGAAGAATGTGAAAAAATACTAAAAACAATGCTCTACTAAGAATAAATATAAAGATGCAAACAGTGAGTCTGACTTTTTGGGTACTAAGGATTTGTGAATAAAATTAAACCTAAGGTGTTGGGGGGGATAATGTTTTTCAAATAGATTAAATTTAAACAACTTTCCTTTTTCCTCAAAAGAAAAAAAAAAGTGAAAAGAGAAGAACTTATGTTCTGACGTGGACTACAGCTACCTATTTTGTAAAGTACTTCTGACAAAAATACAAAGATTGAGATAATTTCCTCTTATTTAACTGGATTTCCAGATTATACCGTATAACACAGCAGCAGCACTGTTACAGCTCATCATCTCAAATTGCTTACAAGGAGAATAATTAAAACAAATGAAAAAAATACCCATAAAAAGAAAAAATATTTTATTTTTAGATCACATATATGCCAAATCTGAGTAGTAAGAAATCTGAAAAAAATCATTTATTATCTATGGGTCATTCAATAGTCTACAACAAAGACTGAATAAATGAGTGGCATTAGATATTAATGTCTGGTCACTCAAGGATTTGTCTTTCTCGAAAGGGGTTGAGAAAGAAACAACAGTTCAAAAAGGTAAGTACAGAACAGTTTACAAGATAGATGTCAAACGTTTCAAGAACTATTTTGGATGGCAGTAAAGACTGGCAATGTGTCTGTGGAAATCAACACTGAAGCTCCTCACAAGATGAGCCAAAATAAGGTGAAGCTGGCATAAGGTGCCGTAGCAAAAAGCAGGTGAAAATAAAAATTCATTTGTAAGAATGAGAGCCATAACTGTGGTAAAGAAATAAACCAAAAGTCTCACAGTTTCTTTGCAGTTCCATAACCTATGTGAGATACGCACTCTATCACAGTCATTCACCTTTATGACCTAACCATCTGCTCACACAGGTATGTGCATACAATATATAAATGAACCCTACCACTACTGGTTTATTTCAACATACAGTTTTATTACAAACTCCTTTTACATTTTGTTATAGTATGAAGCTAGATTTTGCATGCCATGAATAGCTACGGACACTGTAAATGAGAGTAATTACACTGCTTCAATAGATTAAAATTAGTGGATCACTGATGCAGGTTCATAATTAGGCACTGTGTTTCTAAAGAGTAGGGTTGAAGTCTTGTCTTCATTTTAAATCTGTGGTCAAATTCTCACTGACTGCAACAAAACCAAGGTTTCACTTTAGGTATTTCAACTTCATCAGGTATAAGTGAATGCCAGTTAAATATGGTTCCTATTTTAGGAAAAGTATTTGGAACATAGGATGAAGTATTTTCTCTGACTGGCTATTATTCATGTGTGGATGAGAAGGAGGAAATTGAGTATGTGTAAACCAAAGTAAAACTCACTAAGTTCTTGATATATATAATGCTATTTCAGGAACCCTGACTTTTTTTTTCCCCCCTACATAACTTATTTTCCATTTTTCTTGGTTTAAGGCTCAGTTGTTCCACTTTTCTTAATAAAGCTTCACTAGACTATACTAGTCTAGACTGAAAGTGACAGGCTATGTTCTTCAAAAGTAAATGCATTTACCAGACACACTGGGCAGAGACTTTTTCAACTATGTGTTCATCACTTTTAACCCTTTGGCTTACCTGCCTTATTCCATGCCCTCTTGCTTTCTATTGCTTCTCTATTAATATTCCCATGCACCAGTACAGGTTGGGGGTTGAGCTGCTGGAAAGCAGCTCTGCTGAGAAGGACCTGGGAGTGCTGGTGGACACCAAGTTAAGCATGAGGCAGCAATGTGCCCTTGTGGCCAAGAAGGCCAATGGTATGCTGGGGTGCATCAGGAAGAGTGTTGCCAGCAGGTCGAGGGAGGTGATCCTCCCCCTCTACTCAGCCCTGCTGAGGCCACATCTGGAGTACTGCGTCCAGTTCTGGGCTCCCCAGTACAAGAGAGACATGGCACTACTGGAGAGAGTCCAGCGAAGGGCCACAAAGATGATTAGGGGACTGGAGCATCTCTCTTATGAGGCAAGGCTGAGAGAGCTGGGCCTGTTTAGCTTGGAGAAGAGAAGGCTGAGAGGAGATCTTATCAACATGTACAAGTATTTGAAGGGAGGGTGTCAAGAGGATGGAGCCAGACTCTCTTCAGTGGTGCCCAGCAACAGGACGCAAGGCAACGGGCACAAACTGAAACACAGACAGTTCCATCTGAATATGAGGAAAAACTTCTTCACTGTGAGGGTGACAGAGCACTGGCACAGGTTGCCCAGAGAGGTTGTAGATTCTCCATGCCTGGAGATATTTGAAAGCCATCTGGACACGATCCTGTGCAACGTGCTCTAGGTGACCCTGTTTGAGCAGGGGGGTTGGACTAGATGATCTCCAGAGGCCCCTTCCAACCTCAACCATTCTGTGATTCTATGATTCTAAGCATTTGTGCTCTTAGAAATCTGTATGGATGTTTTCAGAATGTGAGTACATATCTTCATGTCAGATGCAGGAAGTCTTTATCCTGATATCATTTTTAATCTAACAATGATTCCATCAGACATTTTTCTTACAAGAACAGTTAAGATAGAGAAATATGTATAATTAGCCATTTGACTACACCTATGCTATTCCTCAAATACTTCAGACAGACCTTAGCTTCCTTCAGGTCCAAATAAGGCTTTAGAAAGCCACAGGGAGCAAAGCTGCTCTCCTGTATAATACCTTTCATGTCTTACTAAGAGGAGAGTCAATTCTTCCTGCTTATGAGGATTCATAGAAAGCATATTTTTCTACAAGCTATATTTAATCCGTGCCCTGATTTCCTGCATAGTGAATAGGGATGGAAGAGGGTTGTACTTAGGCAAATAGTTTGTGTTTTACATTTTCTCCTGTTATAGAAATCTTCCCTGGACTGTCTGTGGTTTCCTGAGTAGAGGCTTTCCCCCAGTAAATCAACCAAGACCTCTGTGAGAGCTTAAATCCAGTAGAAAATTCAAATTTCAGAAATAGCTAAAACTGGTGGTACAGCTGAATGTTTTACAAGGATCCATTCTCAAACACCAGGAGAAGGGCTAGAAACACAGTATAGTATGAAATTTAATAGCATAAGTTATGAACAATGAAAAGTCAAGTGGAAGCTTGTGTGTGGCAGATGATTGGCAAGTGAAAGCCTAGCATGCAAGAACAAGATTAAATGTAACACACAAAATTTCCCAAGCAGACTAGAAGCTGGTTCATGAACTTAATATTATTTTGTTGTTATGAGAATCAATAGTAATTCTGAGGGTTTTTTTTTTTCAGTTTGTTTAGTTTCAGCATAATAAGGGCGTTCTCTGCCATGACTACTCTGGAAAATTACTTTTCTTTATAAAGTGAGCATCCTCTTGTCCACTACAACACAATGCCCTGAGAGTATGCTTCTTATTAAAAAAATATATATATATTAATTTAAAAAAAAATACAATTCAGGTTGCATTTCTGCAGCAAATGAACAGAGCTACCAGCACATTAACCTTATCTTCTAAGCCATCAAGAAATTCATATTTGAAAAAAAAAAATACCCAAACCATGCATTACATTAAGTGGATGGAAGATCACAGCAAAGCTATTGTAGTGCTACACTAAGAATTGAGTATATCCAAAAGCAAGGAGTCATAATAAACTTGCTTTTGAATGATGCAAATGATACTGTATAGGATATTTACTTCTATAGTCAATATTAACTTTATTATACATATGTTCACACAGAGAAAATAAGTGTCAACTTCAATCAAATATGCCTTGTTTTTATATGAGTTAGTGGAGCACGGTGTATTCTTACTTTAATAAAATTACATATAGTTATATATTTTCTTCAAGATATGTTAAAATTGTGGAGGCATTTTAAAAATGTAAGTCTTCCATACATAGCTGTAAAGATCAGTTTTGCAAAAAACCAGAATGTTTATTAAGAACTGCATTCCAACTCCATTGTTCTGATTATCAAATGATACATGGTAGCTGTACAGTCAATTTAGACTGTCGTGGTTTATAAAACCTCTAGGTTCATGTCATGTTTTATGGAAATAGAAGGAAACTGTAAACATGGCTGGTTTGGTACAGAAGCTGCTGCACAACTCAAATCTTCCAACTCTAAAATCCAATTATACACTCTAACCACTTTTGATAGAAGACAATAGGAGCAAAGTTATTCTCACTTCTCAGGAATAAACCGTTCTGGAACTTTTTGCACTCTCATAACCCCAGTGTGTGGGTATTAGTTACATTAATATTTTGACATTCTACTCATAGACGTAGACAGTTTGGCTACTCAAGGGGCTGGGACACTGAGTAGGAGGAAACCTGCCACAGTCAAGAAGTAGCTCAATAGCTGCTCTAAGGTGGCTCTCCAGGTTCTATTCATTTCATGCTTTCCTTTTATTTTATCATTATTACACCAGATGTCATGGCTGTTGATACTGTATCTTCCAGGAGCATTCAACTGGGGACAGAATTTGTCCATAGGATAGCAGTTCTGAATTGTTTCTTTATGCTCAGCCAGAACATATTAAATTTAACAGTAACATCAGTATGCCCTGCCTTTGAACTTACCTTAGCTCTTGTTATGTTTAAAGCAGAGATGGACATGAAACAAATCTTCTTTAGGGTTTGAACAACCTCTTTCTTAATAAGGCTTAGCATTTAGAAACTGGGAACTAAATTTTACCACTGGCCCCTGTCCCATGTGCAGTCGAATGAAAGACCTAGATCTGAACAACTCCTTCTTCTCTGATCTTCTGGTGATCAAAATTCACAGTCAGGTGCTGATGCTCCGACTCGTTCATAATTCAGAACTCATTTCACCTCTTAACAGCTGTCCCTGAAGTGTCAAATTTTAAAACTAAATAAATAATATTCTATCATAAATACAATGCACAAATAAGTCTATTATAGGCATAATGGATTAAACACACAAATAGGTTTAATGGAATCTATCAGTGACTAGCTGACATCTCCTAGCAACTCTGCAGCAAGTCTACAGCTCTGAGTTAGGTGAGCAGGCTCTACAACATCTGTGGAGAAAGTAAAGTGCTTCAGCATGGAATATAAAAAGTCTTAGCAAACAGTCCAAGCTACTCAAAGAAATATAAAGCTCTACTATTATCCATAGCCATAAAAAACTCCATATTCTTAAATTTGTCTTCTCCCCAAGACTTGGACAGCATATGCAAGAATAAGGAAGAATATAATAATAAGAAAGTAATTCCTCTCCTTATGTGAGGTAACCCTGCTTTTTCTCCAATTGTTCAAGTACTGAACTGAAATGAAGGAGGGGAGATGTAGCAATCTATGAATTAAGGGGAAAGAAAGTTAATCCCTTTCTCTTTCTCCCCTTCTTCCTTCCTCTTGCCCTCTGTGTGCTGCTGTGCACTCTGATGCTTTTTTTTTCAATAGTTAAGCAGTTTAAGTACATGTAACATATGGGTAACAGTGGTTCAACTTCTTCCTATGGCTGAAATCTGCATCTTTTATGTGAATGCCCTCACTTGTAGATTAGTGGGCACTCTTCCTCTCCTCTTTTTGCTCTTTTGCCATCATGCATAACACAATTCCAGTTCCAAATTAATGGGGATAGAAAAGGAGAGGCTGGAAACAAGAATGAAATAGGAGGGCAGGTAAATTTGCTTGCTTCATTTCCTTATTCTCCTCCAAGGCTCAGCTCCTTGCTGTAATACATTTCATATGATCCATCTTATCCAGGGACTTCATGACTAATCCCTACCTTTTCTTTCCAAAAGGCAATCCTCCAGAGATGTATCTTCTCAGGACACCTGGCTTATGGAAGAGAAAGACAGTGTCAGACATTCCACCCACCATTAGGCATAGGATTTCCAAATCCAGATATTTTGATTGCATTTACAACTTTTCATGCTCTTTTTTTAATCATGAGGAGGGGAAAAAAATTCTAACCAACTCTAGCTACTTTCAAATGGCATAGAGATCCCACAGCCATGAATTCAATTTTCTGTAAGTTAAAGTACTATTAGCCTATTAATTGAAACAGCTGGGCATTTGCTGGTGACTTAGTAATGCAATTTCCTTTAGTTTTCCATTACCGTAAAACTGAAAAGTCAATGATACTGAACGTATCAGAAACCAGAAGGGAGATTCTTTAATCTCACATTTGAATGTTTTCCTGTATTTGCTCCTTGCTTCTCTGATGGATATTTCTATAATAGAAGCTCCCCTAGAAACTAGTTGTAAATGTAGGACAAAAAACGAATGCAGGAAATGAAGTTTGTGGGTTTTGTGTAGCACTACTGTTTATAAATAAGTTGCACTCCAAAGAAATTCAAGCAGTTAAGAAAAAAATTACCCAAGCTATCCTTTGAGACCCATGATTACTGAGGTAAAGGGCTTCTTTAGCTTGCCAAATCACCTCCTTCTCTGGAGTGATTTATACGTACATAAATTAATGAATGCTTTTAATACTTTTCATGTAAAATAGAATTAAGACATGAATGAATATAGAAGCTTATAACACAGAAACAATGGGAAAAACAAAGGCATGCCTATAAACATAGAGACGATTTTATAAAACAAAGATATTCCCATCAACATACAATAACTCCAGAAAACACCTGAAAACAAAACTTTAAATTTGGGACTGGAGGTTTAGCTTGTCCACTTTTATTTGGCTTCCAGGGCTGATTTTACATGAACAAAGCTTGATCACTGGAGCATTTTTTCAGGGCTCAGTTCCATTTACTTTTTTTGCCTGGACAATGCCACAAGGAACACAAAACCTCCAAATTTGAGTGCTAATCAGGTGGTGGAAGACTAAAGTGTAAACTCTAGTTTTAAAGAAACTAGGACTTTTGAAATGGATGCAAGTTTCAAAGAGGATTCTGGGGAGTGGGTAAGACAGTGAAAGATTATCAGTCCTCAAGTGGCTTAGCCTGCAAAATAATTGTAACCTGAATGTGTTATCAGGCTAAATATATATAGTATGTGGGCTTTATCTATGTCACAGAATGGGTCAGTTAGCTCAATTACAAGGCATGACCATACTTAGGTCAGAGGTACATGGGTATTGATAGAAGGTAGTTTAGGGGGCCACTGACATGCTGGATCTCAGCTCACGTTCTACATATTGTTTTCTCTTTTGACATCTAAAACGTTTTTTAAAATGAAACTCAAGGCCGATGACAAATGAAAACTCTGTCAACATTTCTCTGGCTAATTTGTGGCCTTTCCACAAGATACTACCTGAATTTTCCGAAATGCTTATTTTACTCAGGCACTTTCAGTACTGCTATTCCTTAGTAACTGTGGAGTTTCCAAAAGCTAATGGATTTTCTTCAGTAGCCACCAGGTGGCAATCAGGAACTTAGCCTGCTCCATGAACTCTTGTGAAGTAGCTACTGTGAGCTGAGAATATGCTGTAAGCATAAAGCAGAAATAGGTATCTCCATGGTGACTATTATACTATGTTGTTTGTCATGGATGTAATTAGATGAAACCATGCTCATGCTTCTAAATTACATATTTTTTCTCATTAAGTCCTGAGCAGCTAACCTTGAAAAAATGTGTTCTGCTGAAGGATGCAGTTTGTCTCACAAAAAGCCCATAGGTAGCTTATTACCCATGTGGCATTTTCAGCCTTCTGGACAGTCACCATAGTGAACATTCCTGCAAAAATTCTATATTGGTTTTAAAATTGCCTTTGTCACCCAAGCAAAGTTTCTAATTTCGTAAGAATTCAGTCTAAAGCACTTGTTTTTCTCTGTCTCCTGTCAGGGCATAGAGTGAGACATTGAGTAAGCTACAGCAGGGAGAGAAAGAGGTTCTGCACTTTCCCTCTCACATCCTCTGGCTTTTAGAGAGTTGGGAGCCCTGTAACAGCAGGTCTGCTTTCAACACAAGCCTAGCAGTCTGGGAGGCACTGGTCCATACTTGTGTTACATTATGAGCATTCCTCTTCAGAGATATAGACAAAGGTCAGCAGATCTTTCTTTCAAAAGTGTTTTAAGATCCTAAAACCCCTTTGACTTTTGGCAGGAGAAGCTCTTTGGACCAAATGAAAATCTCACCCCTTTTTTGTCTGTTTGTTTTGGGAAGGGCGGGGGGAAGGCTGTTGTTTTTCTCCCAGGCCTATTGCTTTCACATCTTTTCCTATAAAATCTTTTTGTCTTAGCTCCCATCCCTTTGATTCACTTGAAATTGGGCTCAGTTCCCTTTCAATTAACTGGAAAATAATACTGTAAATGATACATTAGTTTTATCTAATCTGATGGAATTATGTATTTTGATTATGCCACACATTAAAAAAATAAATAAATAAAAAGACATGACAGAAAGCAAAGAGAGTTAAAACAGATAATGAAAATAACTAGAGACAAAATAAGACTGTTTGGAAAAGAAAAAGCTGAATAATTGGAAATAATAAGGGAAAATATAAATAAATGAACAGAATAAGAAATGATGGAAGCCACTTATTTCAGGCATAGGAAAAAAAAAATGCCTGAAAGACAATAAGTTTAAAATGTGGAAATAAGAAACTTTTACACACAATGTGTTGTCAGCCAGTGACAGTCAATTTCATCAAGAGCAATGAGGATGGAAGTTTAACAGAATGTGAAAAAAAAAATAATAAAGCTAAAGAGACCATCTCAATTTACATGAGATAGAATAAAAATATAAGACACAATGTTATACATTTACCCCCTCAATGATTTAGTTGTTTACTATTTTCTCTGTTAAGTACTCTTCAGCATCCCTCTGGAGCACATGTTCAGTACAAGATAGCAAATTGGTAGACCAAATGTGTGATCTGATGCAGAAGCTCCTGTATTCGTGGAGTCTGAGGTTGGAAGGGACCTCCGGAGATCATGTAGTCCAACACCCTTGCTCAAGCAGGATTTCCTCTGGCTTTTCAGTGCCTTTCATCCTACACACTGTCTTGTATCTTATCCCTGGGCAAAGCTGCATTTCTGAAGACAAGTACATTTCTGTTACGTTTTTACTCTCCGCTCTTTCACCCCAAAATAAAGTAAATTTCACTGCCTACAGTCAAATTCAGAACAAGTGTACAGGGTTAACATTATTCCTTGCAAAAACAAAATCAGGTAATTTTTACTTAAAAAGCAACAATGTATAGCCTACCTTTATGGTGTTACCATAAAAATTACCAGGAGTCTGTATATTCAGATACTTCATGAATCTAAGGTATTATCTTCTGAGAACTTGTGATTCTCCATAGGAACAATTAGATGGCAGTGTTGTTTCACCATTCAAATCAACCATTCTTTTATTTCAGGATTTGTCAGAAACCATCATTTCAATCCAACATTACAAAGTCAAAGCATAATTACCACTAATGCTCCCCCTCTCTTGAGCAATGCCATTAGGGTATATCCTGCAAATGAATGGAAACTGTTAATTATAATTATATTAGATACCCATATTGTACATTTCAGCAGTGCTGGTGTCATCTTTGGATCTTTGTTTATCATTACACAGGAGATATTAAAGTAAAAGGATGAAGACCACAGTGACAACATTCCTTTATTGTATGAATTTTATGCATTTCATTTCACTAACAGCTCTGTGAGTTCTGCCCACTAATTTGAACATGCTGGTAATTTGATTATTCTGTACCTATATTTTGCATGTACATTACAAAAAGGAAAATGTTTTAATCATTTTCTTTTTTTAATTGTTTGCAATCTAATTAATATTTTTCCATTCATTGATAAAGTAATAATATTTCACATTCATTTAATCTTCAAGAAATATATCTTCATTTTCAGTCCAGCCTCTAGGGAAATGCTTCAAGTAGAGTTATAGTGTGTGTACAGCACAAAATTCCTGTCTCTGAAGAAACTGTGGAATAGTATAGACTTTCTTAGCTCCTCATCCTTTCTTCTTCACACTAATTTTCCTAGTTCCTTTTTCCTATCCACAGACACTTAGCTTAATCTTAGCTTTCTGACCTTTCCAGAAATGATATGTCATCTCTCTCTCTCTCTCTCTCTTTCCCTCTTTGCATTTTTTAAAAAAACTTCTATTTTGTATTTGGTGCACCTTTCTGAAATTCTTCAGCTACATTCATTACTGATTGCTGTACTGATTCTGCAGATGTGTTGATTCTACCCAGAATTTGGCCAGACTTTAATATCATGAAAGTAACTTAACTGTTCATCGGCACATACATTTGTACCAGTTATGCCATTTTGGCTAAAGGACTGCAGTGTCAACCCTTAAAGTGATTATGCAATTGTACTGCTATAAAAGACCTTCTGCTAGTTGTGATCATAACTTCCAGGTATAGCAATGCTGAGTAAGTAGTTGCTGCCTGCAATAGATTCTTAGGTCCAACTCACCACCTCTAGTTCTTTCTCTACCTGATCATTCAGATGAGAAGCTTGTCCAGGTGCTAACATGCTTCAGTCAAAATGAGTCAAATCTGCAATGAACTGATCAAACTAACATGCATGCAACTTCTCCCTAATCAGGTCACGATGGAACACTGGTAAAGAGACATCTCACAAAGGTGCAAAATACAGAAACTCAGCTTTGGCCTCATTGTAACCAATACCATGTTTCTGTCTGAAAAGTCTTTTGCCATCCTGAATCATAGCAAATTGTTTCACAGTTTTATCTGTTTCAAGGAATATGGATGATTTATTCAGCATGGTCATGTTTATTTTATTCAACAGAACAGTTATGGAACTCACTAGCTACAGGGATAAACAAGACTGCCTTGCTGGCGTGAAAATATAAAAAAACAGTAATGAGTCCTTTGTCATCTGAGCAGCTCACTGAAATTTCTCTGTGAATGGAAAACTCCTGGGTATCACTCTTTTTAGTGATATATAGTTTGTTTCATTTTTTTCAGTGCAATTCTTGAGTTTTTTCCAACCTTCCTCAAACCTAAGCTGGCCTACTGCCAGGATTTCTGTCATGTGGCCAGTAGTTGGAAAACTCTAGAAACTGCAAGTCAGGCTGAGGTCCTCAGAGATTTTAGTATCTCAGATGCACAGTAGGGAATCTGGAAGCCTTCACTGGAGTCAGAGCTCCTGAACCTCCCCAGGTTACCAGCTCTGTAGTAGCTTGCCATGTGGAATGCCAAGGAAGCAAGAAACCAGCTGTTAATCAAAAAGATTTTTCCTGAGAAACCTTCCCAGATCCATTTGGGAAATTAGAAGAATTTGACGTGTTTTGGTGGAACATTTGAAATGTTGTTGAATGTGCATTTCCCTGTGGAAGGTTTCCAGACAGCTGTCATAAATTCAGGCCAAGAGAGATAAACAAACAAACCAAAGAAACCATAACCAATCTCTTTTCTTCTTTGTATTAATGCCTCAGAAGTTCATTTGCAATAAAATCCTTTGAGTGTATTCTTTATCTGAACTCAGAGACAATCATGTTGACGTTTTGCCACTCTTTAGATGATAGAAAATATCTTCCAGAAGAAGAGATAGGGATTCTTCATGAATACATGACAAATTTCACTTAGTTCATCTACAGCATCCAGGCAGAAAATATCTATTCTGCACCTTAGCAATTAGTCATAAGCAATTATTAGATCAATGTTCACATTGCCAGCTTATTCAGAGTCAGCTCCCACATCCTCCCTGTGTCCCAGAGGCATAGACATGTACATCTTCATGCATGAAACTCACGAGAAAGCAAATTAGGGAATAGAAATGACAATGGTATATTTATAACATTGATCATTATGGACGATCTAACTTTGGCAACCTAAAGGTAGGTATCACAGCCTGACATTGTCATTCTAGGTTCACTGTGGAGAGAACTAGAAACCGCTTGAGTGATTCACCTCATCCTACTATTCCCAAGACAGGAACATCTAAAATAGGTCAGATAAACTGCAGTCTAAGGGTGTCTGTTTCTCTTTATTGACCGTAAACAAATGTTGAGAGAGTAGGTCAGGCTTGGGCATCTAACTCTGGGGCATCTAAAGTCAGGTGAAATGCATCCCAGTCCCATATGGACAATAAAGGTCCCTCTTTTGTCCAAAAGCATTTAATTCAAGCTACTATGAGGACCAGCTGGCTATATCTGAACCTGTCAGAGATAATGTTGGTACTGACCTCTTTGACCTCAACTGAACCTCTTTTTCGAAAGCTGGTTACACAGTGTCCCATGAGCATATCCCTTCACAAAACCATTCTATGCTTTTCTCTATTTAAAGCCAAGTTTCAGTTCAAAGGGTTTTTTTCCTCTTATTCAAAGCTGTCCAGGAGAGAGTGACCTAAGGCATTTCCTTTTAAATAGGGTGACCAGCTTTTACTTGACCATGAAAGTGTCAGTCAGTAGGGATACAACTGAAAGCAAAAAATAAGTTCACACCAAATTCACCGTAGAAAAGACAAGAGATCACATCTGTACAGTATCTTGGTTGCCAGGTCAAGGTGATTAGAGCTCCAAGTCAGTTCCATAGGGCCATATAACTTTGCTGCAGACATTTTAGCTGACTCTCTATGGCATACATAAATATACTACAAATCCATATTTGAAAGCCAAAGCAAGCAGATATAACTAGAGTGATCACAGATTTAATTCATTTCAGAACACATACAAATATATATATATTTTTTTCTCAGTAAGCTTATACCTCCAAAAGATAGGCATTCAAAAATGTTCATACATTTTCACACATACAGATTTTTAAAATAATTTATATATCTATTTAGTTATATAGGAATCAGAGAGACTATAAATAATGATATTTGTGTGAAATTCTTTTGATTTATTCAGATAAAAGTGTGCATGAGTTTGGGTGCATGAGAGAGAGAAAGAGAAGGAGAGAGAGAGACAGACAGACAGACAGAGACAGAGGCAGATAGAGAAAACACACAATAGAATACTTTTATTTTTAAGGAAAAAAACAAGCAGGAAAAACATAAATTAATGGACAATCATCAATCCAAGGAATCAAAGCACAGAAAGCTAGAGACAAAGGCACTGCAAAGAATATCATAAACATCTGCTTAGATGAAAAATTTTTAGGTCATAAGATTTCTCTACTGTAATCCAACAGGAAAGGAAGGATACCATTTTTCAGACCTAGGGTAAGTGGACGCAATGCCATCAAAGATCCTGAAACTGCGAAGTTGAATTTCTAATGATTATTAGATATTTTTCATGTATGCGTTTCCATACTAAATAATTTTTTTCTTCCATTTCATCCATCATATTTAAACAGAAAATATAAGTTTTAACTAGCTTTTTCATTTGACAATGCCTAGTTGAAAAAACAGAACAATAAAGCATGAAAATACTTTTTTTTTTCTTTTTAATCAAAACCATTTCAATATTTCTCCATTTCCTTTATCCCCTTGCTCCTCCCCTGTAAGGCTGCTGTGAATCTTTTTTCTGGAACAATATGTTTCACTCTGCCCAAGATAAGGGTCTAAACTCAAAGAAGGAAGGTATTTAAGATACTTCAGAGTTCACATCTGGGAAGTTTATAGAGATCCTACTAAAGAAACCATATTTGTGAATCCCACTGTAATGAATATAAGGGTGTGGTTCTATAAAAGGTGATCCAGCATGCTTTGAACTTGCTTTAGCTCTCCTCCAGTGTAAAGATCCCACAGATCACAGGGATGGTCCAATTGAAATTAAACTGAAAACTCCTTCTCTTCCCCTAAAAATGGTACGTTTTGAGCTTGTCAACTCCTTTAGTCAGTTCACTGTGTGATCTGGCTCCGGTATTGCACAAATAATTTGGGTGCTGAATCTGACTGCCAAAATTCTGCTAGGTATCATAAAAGTCAAGTGCTCCAGCTCAGGACAGCGCAACTATTAAATTCTTCTTGTGAATCTAGTCTGCCATCTCTGAGGTGAATAAAGCCAAAAGCCTTACAAATCTGCACGAAAGCCAAACAGAAATTTGGTTCATGAAAGAGATTTCAAATCTCTTCATTGTGATTAGCCAATCCAAGACTGTGTGGGTGTTTATGTGTGTTTAATTAGCAGGCTATACCACATTTAAAACTCCTCTTCAAGTAGATACTATCACAGTTGTGAACAACAAGGATGAATATGTTAAATACATTTGAATAAAGCTGCTGTTTCTCCTTGTCTCAAAGCTTCTCTTATTTTCTTCAGGAGTCTCCCATTCCCCTTAGTTCTAATTTGCCCATGGCTACTAGAGTTGATCAGGCTCTCTAGTCCAGATTACCTTGGCTGCTGCAAGACCTCTCAAGAAACCCTCTTGTCTATTGCCCGATGCATTTGTATTAAACAATATAATGAGGTATATTGTAGTAAACAATATAACCATAATAACAGAGTAATTGGGGATGGAGTTAGGAGAAAGGTTCATTTTAGTGCTCTCACATTTTAATCAGACAGGGTTTTTATCTTTTTTTTAAATCACTCTCCTCAGTTTCCAGAGCCCTCCCCTCTTCATCTGATCAGCTGGGTTATTTAATTTAGTGGTGAAAAAAAATTTCCAATTGGGCGCTGCTTTGTTCACCTGATGATTGTATTTTTCAATGCAAAATGAAACTATCCCACTGAAGAGCTGTGGGAGAGAGTGCAGGGCAAGCAGAACACAGAAGTTTAAAAGCTGCCTTTATTTTTTCATTCTTCTACTTCAAGCACTAAGTAGCTCCCAGTTGTATTTGTCAAGATAAAATAAAACTGACAAGATGGCAGGGTGAGAGAAATAAGGCTGTACATATGTGAAGGAGACAGAGACATCAGAGACAGAATTCAGAGTGGAGAAGAAAGAGGATCACAGAATTATAAAGGAATCCTCCCTTATTTATAATATAAAATAAAAAAGAAAGAAAACTTATAAATGCATTGGATTTTGCACGTTATTGTTTAACAAAGCTCTCTCAAGGCTAAAAATCAGAGTGAAAGATTCTTTAAAATCATCAATTTCAAGAATGGATCCTGGGGACTTCATGAAATCTACAATAGTAAAAAACTATAAGGTAGACCTTTTATTGTAAATTTCATGAAGCCCAATCCTACTTTCAAAATTTATTTTTTAAACTAACAGACAAACCAAATGGATGTCCTATGATAATGAGGATAAGACCACGCCCATCCAAATACCCAGGAACAGGCAGAGTCAGCAGATCGGTGTACAGGTAATGACAAACCCTCATGGTATGTCGAGTTTGCTTTGGTGTCTGAAGCAGACATAGGTATTTGTCACCCAGCTAAACGAAAGCCGCTAGTGCTGTTCAGCTAGGCTGAGGAGTGAAGACCAGCTCCCTAACCATCAAACCTGTCCTCTGACTTAAACCGTAAAATTAGCTAACCCATCCTGCCAGACTCTGACCCTAGAGTCTTTCAGGAAGAAAGTAGAGGTCACTGCATTTGTCAGGACTCTGACAGTTTAAAAGGGAGGCAAATAAGGTCCTTACAAAGGTTTAATGCCTAATAGAAACTTAATGCTATCAAGCAGCAGAGGTATGAGGCAAGCAGGGGTGCATAGATAAACAGTATCATTGCAAAGGCTGCTTAAACCAAAGCCCAGATAATAGTACTTTCTTAGATGGAATAAGGTGGCAAAGAGAAGGAAATTTCCCATGGGAGCTGGTATGATGAATGACTGGTACCACAGATGCTTAAGAAAGAATGTTCTTCCTCTGCTTGTTTGCCACAACCTAATTGTGTTCCTACTGCCATGCAAGGAAAGTTTTCAGCATTTAATTCCTAACTGCCCACAGGTAGACCCCTGCTGGATCTACTTTTCAGGGAGCAAGAGCAGGATGTGAATGTGCCCCATGTTGCACACTGTGCTCAACAAGCAATGAAGTTACATGAATTTCTGGAAGAAATGTCTTTCAACATCTGTCAGGTCCACTTCCCCCTTCTGTCTTGAAAATTCTTTCAGTAACAAATTGCCAGAAATGGGCAAACTATACAAAGGGAACATCACCACATTACCTTATTCTTCCCATATTTCTGCTTCTGGCAGCAGTCAGAGACCAGATTCTGGACTGGATGGAATTCTGATCTGGTTCAGGATTTCCATGCTTATATTCATACATATTCATATATTCATATATATGACAGCCCAGGTCTCAAAACCATGTAACACTTTAAGCCTAGGAATATTTCCAATAACTTCAAAGATGTTCATACTACTGGCTATTATACTTCCCCTTAATTGCTTTGCTGAGTCAGGAAGTCAAGTGTTCCACACCTAGAAACAACGCATATGAGAACATAGAGTTCAAATAAATTAGCCCTTGAAATGCAGAAAGATAATATCAGGTATGAGTATTTACAATATCAATACCTGTTTCATAAAATTTTCTTAGGTAGTTTGTTTGTTGTTATTGGAGGTTTTTTTGGTTTTTGGTTTCTTTTGATTTGTCATTTCCTTCATCACAGAAAATATCACTACTTAACAGTTAAGTTCTGTTACCTTGAAACATGTGGGTATCCACAGATTCACATTGAAAATGGGGATTCAGTAACTGTCATTGTTTGCCTGAAGAGACATATTTTATTCCTCTGTTGTTTATCCTACCAAATAATTCTTCCAGAAAAAAAAAAGGCAATATAAATACAAATTATATGATACTATAATTTGTAAAAGAAAACTTCCAGAAAGGTCATTTGCATTTTGGCAAGAATAAAGATACTGGACAAAATGTGTTATTGTTAAAATGTATTAGAACAGTGTAGAAGCTAGATATTTCTCATGAACAAATACGAATACTGAGGAACACGTACCACCTGTTATGTCCTTAAGTAATGAACAATATCTAACTGAGCATTGTTTCTACAGTTTCAGATGGATGCTGCAATGTCCTTAGTTAGCTTAATCAGGTTATAAGAATTAGACAGTTGTAAATAAATGCAGTAGGTTCCACTCCTCATTTCTTAACCTCTCATAGCAGTCATTTAGATTCCAGATAAAGAATTCTCCATTAGTCATGAAAAGTAATAGGCTTATAAATTCATTAATTTTGGATAGACTTTTTTTTCCTAGCAAGTTAATAAACACAATTTTCAGTTAGTTTCTTGTCTTTCTTTAAGCAGATAGGAAAGAGCTGGTTCCATTACATTTTGTCTCAATTTAATCCCTTGCTGTTACAAGAAGTGGAAAATGCAATTAAATGCACTTCTGAAACCTTTCCCCAGAGTGCTGTTATAATATTGCCTGCATTAAGCAGTCCGTGCAAGGTGATGCATCTGCTTTTCCATGCTAGCTTAGAAAAACTGAAAAAAACCTATTTTTGGAGTCAAAGAACAGAAATGTCTTCCCACCCCAAAAACCCAAGCCCCCTCTTATCATGTAAAAAGGTGTTTGTCAAGAGGTGCTAATGTAATACACAGACTTCTGGCAAGTTTACAAGTAGATCATTGTCAAATGAGACTGAATTTTTGTTCTCACATTGTTTTGGTTTTTTTTTATCAAAAGGGCTGTAAACTTCTGGGAGATTTAAGTTGAGCCCATAAAAAATTCATATACTTGCAATTTTTCCTATCTGTTCATTCAAAGCAAAAAAGAGAAAGCTGATGGCTATGAATTTGCCATCAAATATATTTTCTCATCATGCGAACTGTGTCTAGATAAGGGAGGTGGGATACATTCATAGGAATCTACATCCAGCGCTCTTTTGAGTTACTGGAAAAAAAGAGGGATTTTTAATGATTGACTCATCTGACCTGTTTTAAGGCTTGTACCTTAGGATGGGATGAATTATGCCTATTTGTTGAAGAGTCAGTCTCTTAAATTGTCCTATGTTTGCAGCCATACTATTAAATCCCAAAATCACTAGCTGTTTTGGAAAATCTTGGCCATCCAATGTAAAATGTATTCAAAACACAGGTTTGGCCCTCTACTGAGTTAAATATCAGTTGCTCACACAACTTTTCTAACACCAGAGGAAGTGAGATTGATCACAATAATACAATATTACCTGAAGTTAATAAGGTTAAGAAAAATAAAAAACCTCAACAGGAAAACAGCACAAATTGTCTAGTATATTGTCATTAATTTTCCAGAAGAATCTTCATCAAAGGCTCTTAAAAAAGAAAAGTCCTAATTTTTTTTTAGGATAAGAAGTACTCTTACAGACTGGCAACAGATCTATAAATAGGAAAGAAAGAATAGAAATAGACGGCCAGTTTCCGCAATGAAGAAAGATATGAGCAGCTTCCCCCACAAACTTAGTCCAGTATCTCCAGTGCTCAAAATAATCATTAACAGTCTGGAAAAAATAGTGGAATGTCAAAGCTGCGGACAATAAAAAATCATTCCAAAATCTGACTATAAAATTTACAGTAAAAATTACAAGAAGATTTCATGATATGGGGAAGTAGGTAGCAAAATAACACCTGAAACTCAATGTCAGTGAAAACAAAGTGCCTCATGTAGAAAAGTATAATCCAAAAACATCTATGTAATTATAAGCTCTAAGTTTGCTGTAACTATTCAGAAAAGAATATCAGCCTCATATTATATCACTCGCCCCAAAAGAATCAGTCTGGTTTTCAGGGGAAATCAGGAATGATAACAGAATATAAAGAATTATTAAGGAAGGAACTGGAAACAAAACATAAATTCTATTGTCATTATGTTATTGTATAAATCTATGACGAGTCCCAATCAGTGAATACTGCATGAAATTCTCACTGTTCTGTTTCAGAAGAGTATAGAGAAACTGAAGAAGATAGAGAGAAAGGAGATATTAGGAGAGGTTTGGAAGAGAAGGTATCTTATGCTTAGAAAAAGCAATTACAGAAGTGATGGGATAGTACCATTTAAATCACACATGGTAAGGAAAAAATGACTAAGGAATGACTATTCACTATTCCTCTACATTTTTCACAAGATTTCTTTCTTCTACTCTTTAGTTCCTCAGGGCCAATATCTATCTCTGACCACAGCTTGTTTTGCAGCCAAAAGTAGAATGAGGAAAAAATTGGAAATTTAGAATTGTTCATGTTATGTACAGCTTGTCTCTAGTTTTGATATGAAAATCAGAATGTTGGATGTGTTATCCATATAGTGACAGTTGACTTTTCTGAAGATGCAATTACAGGCACAACCAAAGGATGCAGATCAGCGTCTCTTCTATATTGCATTCCCTCCCACACAAGGTTGGATTAAATAATATGGATTTTTAAATTTAAATGAAGTCAACTTGTACTCATCCAAGATCTCATACTGGTTTCCAGGAAGCAGGTTAAGGACTCTTTTTTTTTTTTTTTTAAAACATTATAAGCATATGCATGATTGGTCTCCTACATGTTTATTATCTGCTCCTATTTAGCCTTGATCCTTGTTTACGTTAGGTTGTATAGTCTACCTGATAGACTTTTTTATAGATTCAGGATCACAGAGAGATATTTAAACCATTTAAACCCTAGCTGTTATAAGAAGTGGATAAATCTATTAAATTTACTTCTGGGATCTTCCCTACCTTCTTGGAAGAAGGTGGAAGATTTTTGAAACATAGTCTGAGACAGTGAAGATCCTGGTCCAGTAGTAGGAAAATATGTAATAATGCAAAATCATAGTGTACACATTTTTCCCTGAAGGTATCCATATGCACAAAATCTCTGCCTGGGAATAATTGTGTTAGAGTGTATTTTTGCTCTCTTCTCTGGCGTATCATGTCCTTTGGACCATGAAATGTAACAGGGAATTAGGAAGACTGTTAGGAGGAGGGAACCTTCTGTGAACCCTGAAGTGTGTTTTTAGGTTTTTCTGTTTTTCTTCACAGACTTTCTGCATGTGTGAGTCTCTTCTGCTGTTAGCATAAGAAGAGGGAAAAATGACCTGATGTGACTATGTCAGTAAGTTAAAAGTATTTTGTCTTCTACTAAATTTCTAATGTCCTTTCTATATTATTAAAATTTCCTTCAATAATTTGAGAAAAGTTGGGATGCAAGCCTTTTTAACAGCAAATATTAATACTATATCATAAATCACGTGGGAAAGGGCCCTTCAAAAACCATCCTCCAAGCACAAAGAAAGGAAGTTGTACAATTTTAAACTACTGCAAGCATAAGAGATTGATGGGAGGTTTTCAGTCTTCAGGAAAAAATCATTTTGGGAGGATAGAAAATGAAAGGAATGAAAGCACAGCAGGATCATCTACCCTCTTGGCATTTGAGAAAGCCCTTGCAGTACACAGTAGTTCAATTCCCTTCCAATTGTGCAGCTGTCTCTATCATTAACCCTGCCGCCGAGAGAGTAAACAGACCAACAGCTCTAAGGCTACCTTTCAGTGCCATGAGGAATTCAGTCTGATGTCCCGACAATTATCACCACCCCTACAGATTCTGGAGAGAAGTGTTTTTACAAGTTCGGGTTGCTAGGACTCCGCGGGAGGAGAACTGGCCCTCGAGAGCTTGTTTGCTAGAACTGGACTCACTTTTGTTCCTTTGCTAGCAATGCTTGCACCCACATTTGACGAGTTAGATTTCCGCTTTTATTTTCTAGCAATCTAAAAGCAGTCTGTTTGTTTTGCTTCTGTTTCTTTGTATGTTTGTGCAGTTTACCTTTGGGGGTTCCTTTGTTTCACTGTTTTTATCACTAGGTAAAATAGTGATAAGAGTGTGTTGATTGCTGTTCAGAAAGAGGAAGCCTATAACAAAGCTTTGTCTACAGGAAGCCTTGTTTGAATAAGGATTAACTGACTCAATCTGTCAACATTTTGGCAAGTAAAATAAGAGTAAAGAACACCTCATGGTTCCAATATAATAAGAGACCAAAGGGGCTGGTTTGCTTGGGATCAAGAGAATATGAATACAGATATTTTCTCTGCAGTTTACAGTTGTCTATTGAACAAGAAATTATACATCAATTTTCTCACATCCTATTTTGGAAATATTCATACAAATAAGCCTAAAGGTGTTCAAGAGATGTTAGTCAGATCACCACCTTGTTAGTCTTTACAAATTACTTAAGCTACTGCTAGTGAATGAATTCTTTGTATGGCTAATGGAAAATGGTGGAAAGTATAAAGAGGAGATAAGAAAAAACAAACAAACTTGCTTTCTTTGCTTCATAGTCGGACATTTTTCCTGATGGGTGGAAGTTTCCTCCTCCCTCTGCCTGCATTAGCCTTGAGCCTGACTGTTAAGGCACTTTCCTGAAGCATGGGAGTGTCAGGATTGAACCTTCAGTCTCTTTCCCCATTCCTAGGTGACTATTGTCACCCCCTGATACTTAAATTCATGATAGATAAGCTTTTTCTGGTAGTGTTTTAAAATACTGTAGCAACTGCAGACACACTCCGTGAGGAACTCAAACATTACGGTACAGCACAGTAGTCAAAGAAAAGTCTAGGCAAGCCCCTGAGGGCATTTGGGTGGAAGTATATCTGTTTCTGAATTCCTGTTTGTCTTAGGCAAGAGTTATATATGCAGATACAGTTCCCTGCCTCAAGCATTTTATTGTACCAAGGAAGGTACCTCCAGAATTAGGCAGGGGGCTGAGCCAGGTTTTGCGGAATCTGAAGTCTGGATTTTGATGTGCAATTCTTTGACTGAGTCAGATTTTAGAGATGGGATTCACTGCAACTAACATTAGCTAGCTAAACTGCTGGCATCCAGTTTCCACAATCATTAGTGAAAGGTAGGTAAGCCGCTCCAAAAATCAATTAATTTAATTCCAGATTAAGCAGGATGAATTATTCTCTGGAAGCATTTATTACTCTCCACTGGCTAGGGAGGAAGCCTACATATCTCAGCTTTGGAGGCTAGCTCTTACATGGCTAAAATGCAGAGATGAGACCCACCTCAGAAACTGAAGTTCTTTGAATTGGATGATAGTCAGTAAAATTTGTATTTTATGAAGTACATTAACTTGATAAGAACATTGAAATTGTCATCATCCCAAAATTTTATGGTTTAGAGGACTTCTTAGAGGTTTAGGTCGTTCCAGCCTTTGAATTTCTAATGCAGACCGAAAGTTTAAATCTAGAAACATAGCCACAAAGCAAATTTGCACTGCATTTTTAGCCTAACTAGAAAAAAAGACACTGACAGAATCTGTAAAGAATTCAAGTTCTTTTGATATTTTCTGCCCCATTTTATCAATGTATAAGGACCTAAGCCTTTCACGTGAGCAGGTTACAGTTTATTAAATGTAATCTCTAAATTAAAAGTGACCATTGTCACTCAGGTAATGGGAGAAGGATAACTGTGTGCTTGAGTGACTAGGTATGTGCACTGTGATACACCTGCAGATTCTGATTCAGCACGTGCTAAAGCTCTCTTCCCACCAAAGCACTTTGGATTTCTTTTCTGTGGCAATCAGGTCATGTAGAGGTTGTTGGGGAGAAGAATTTACACAAAATAATTCATCTCAAATGGCAAATACATGCATACAAAGGAAATAGGAAGCATGCCTGTGTGAATCTGGAAGTTTAGATACAGCTATTATATACCAAAGACAGATTTCTGTTTTGCTTTCCCATTTTTAAGTTCCCTGCTTCTCCTTTACTTTTCATCTGCTTTTTTTCTTCCTTTGAATTTCTTAAAGCCATCTTCTTCCAGTTTCCCCACCTTTCTTTCTTTGCTCTTTGTTAAGACTATCCTTTCTTGTTCCTTCTCTTGTGCTTTCGCTTATCTTCTGAAGTTGAGCATTTTTACAAACTGCTGCCCGTTCTCCATAACACTTCTAAACTGACAATATTATTGCCAGGTGACAAAGAATTGAGGAGTGATGTTAAATGCACAGAATCCATTGTTTTATACTGCCCATGATTTTCCAGTGACCTTGATGACAGCTTCAACTAACAAAACTGCAGCAATTGCCCTTACTGCTTTTTTATGGAGGGAGGATTTCTGGGGCTCTATAACGTATGCTTTCTTGACTGATTGATCACACACCTTTTAAAACTCAAATAGTACCTTGTCTACTTAATTCTCATGGGTGTTGTGAGTGTATTATTTTAACACAGGTCAGATAATTTTCACTACCATACTCAATTACCTAGTATGGACTTTAAGAGTTCATAAACTATTCCCTATGTGGTGTTGCTTTGAGGTAAACAGGCCTTGCAAGTAGCCATTCCATATTTATGTTCTTGATAATGGAATTGTCTAGCACTTAATTCACATACACAGTCAAAATGAAAAAAAAAAGAAAAAGAGGGAGAGAGAGAAAAGCTAAGAGCTTTCTTCAAAATATGAGTCAGGATCAAAATGTAAATATCGCACATTTTGCAATATCTGTCTTTTAGGTGCATTTGTGGAAGCTAACCTTTTCTCTCACAATGAACACGATTCAGCCAGTGAAGTCCTACAAGGGAGGTACAATTTCACAGTTGATTTGAGTCAAGTTAGGAGTAAGTAGTCTCACCTTCCTGCACTTGATTATGTTTTCCCACCTCGTTTCTTATATTAGTGCTAGCACTCATGTGACTATATTGTTAGCTGAACAGAGATCTGATCCAGATGAAAATTTCTGTGCATGTATACACACACTGACAGAAGTAGACAGATATATTGGGTAGGGTTAATTTTCAGTTGGATCAGTAGTCTTATGTGGTTGATCCAATAAACACCAGTGTTGACATAATAAAAAGGATCAAGAATGCAGAGAACAATCTGAAGCAGAAGAAAACCCCGCTTGATTGTCTTAGGACAGATGTGAACACTGCACACTCAATTATTCTATAAATACACAAAACAAATAACTGTTGGTTGCTACGTACATTGATAAGAACTCCTGTATGATCTTCTAGTACTGAATTCTCTGTAGTAAATCTGACTTAGATAGTTAAACAGGCAAATTATGATGTTTAGCAAAGAGTCACTGCTTTCTTCCAACTTGCCAGGTTCAGTAAAGCTCCCTGTCAGTATTATTGTTGCAATTTATGAGGAACAGTGGAAGATCATCAATCAAAGAATGTACAAAAAGATAATGCCAAAATAGACTTTGATCCTAAGATCTGTCAGTTCAGAGAAAGTGCTACTCTTTTCTTAGTGTTTATTTAAGAAAATAAGACAAAGAGTTGGCAAGAAGATCTTTGCAGAAGAACTGGATGCTACAAACTTAATGAATCTAATCATTTATTTATATGAATGAGTGAGATGCTCACATTAACACCATAAAGAGAATTTAGTACATCATCAGTAAATATATATATACATATACATATACATATATACACATAGGTACATACACATGATGAACTAAGCTCATTGATCTTAGACTGTCTTTGCTTCTGAGGAATAAATCCCAGCACATATGCCAACATACATGCTCACTATGGCTGATTCCAGATGTACACACGTATATGCATACATATACATGCACACACATGTATATATATGCAGTTTGCAGTTCAATCAACTTCACTAAAAGACTGTGCCCAACAGCCTTCAGGTCAAACATTGACTTATTCCCAAACAGGGTCAGTTTCAAAACAGGGCAAGAAGGCTGTATCTATTTCACTATATCCCCTCTTCTGCTGGTATTTCAGTACTAGCCCATCTATAACCTTAGCTTTTCTTTACAGAACATGTTGCAAGGTCTGTAATTTATTACAGTATTATTTTCTAGACACAGTAAGTTATATTAGTCATCTCATTCACCTGTGAAAGATCATTCAGAAGGTGAAAGACCTTAGAGATATAGTAAGCATTATTCTAACAAATGGTGATGAAAACTATAGTATAAATCATGCTTGGGGGCTGGAAGAAATGAGTCTAAACATCATATATCAGAAAGGAAGTTTTGTGAAACACCATACTTCACTCCATGGGCAACATCTTCTCAGTCAAGTCTTTGGTGAAAATTCTTGTAATAGTCCAAACAATTCTTTCACCAAAGTAATTTAGTAAAGAAATTTAGGGAAGTATTTCTTAATCATGACCCAATATTCTACTTAAAATACATAACAACAATGCACATACACACAATATAAAACACACAAAATCTTGCTGAGAAATTTGTCCGTGGCAGTCATGTAGGTCCAGGTCCTATCACTCCCCTCCCATATATGAATTTGTAGCTATGCTGGATACGGCCTGAAATGATTTAATTCCATGCTATTTCAGTTATCCTCAGAAGAATTCCCAATTTCATCCTAGCAAGCTAAAAACATTAATGTTAATGTTACATAATTCTATACATATACTTCAGGCAGAAAACGGGAGTAATAGCCAGAACAAAGCGTTTTCTTGACTTAACATATTTCTTTTGGTACCAGAGCTAGCTCAGGTATTTCTGTTTAATTAAGTCTTGTGCTGTATAGAAACATCTATGGATATTTAACAACTTTTTGGCTATATCTACAAGTACTTCCTAGCTGTGATATCTGAAATGCCTGGATGTTTATGCTCAGTGTATAAGACACTTCTTTCCCTATGGAAACTTCCAATTCTTTGATAGGAACTTAAAACTAGAACATCTTCGTCTAAACCCCAAATTCTTGCATTTGAAATGTCTTCTTGAAGCTTTACAGGGCTGACAGCTAGGAGCTGCATGCTTTTCTTCCTAGGCAAAGTTTATATTCCATAAGATGAAACAAAGTATTCTCTAAGTCATGAGAGATATTAGTCATTGATAGAATTGGTTTCCAGGCACAAATTAGAGTTCTAGCAGGTCTAATAAGAGTGATTCTCAATTAGTTTTCAAATGATGACCAAAAATACATTCTTTAGGATATGAGGTGGTGATTTTTTTGTTTGTATTCTGTGAACAAGTGAATATTTTTCTGAGAAAACATATTCTTTTATGAAAAATATATTTTTATCTGAAATACAATTGTTCCTCAAAAATATCCCCATTTTCATATGGTGATGAAAACACTTTCCTTCTAAACTGTTGTGAGATCCATTGATAAAAAGTAGAATGTAAGAGCTAGCAATTACTATATTATTTTTCAAGAAGCTGGGTGGGAAGGAAACCAAGAGGCACCATTCTGAAGATTGTTTTTTTTTCTCACCATCTATGCTAGAAGAGAATAAGCATGGAGATTAATGAAGCATGGTTTTCTATGATTTCCTGTCTCATGGTTGATTAATTTGGATGACTAAGAAGGTGATAGCTCTGATGAAAAATTTTCCCTTTCTTGGAACATCCATAAGGGCTCTTTCCCTCCTTTTGGTCTGATCCACACTGGTGTCCAATAATATATGTACTTACATTGCTGCTTTTCCCTGAACTGAGGTTCCTGCAGTACTACTAATCTGCCTATTTGCAGACAACTTGATAGAATGAACTAGTTTGAGACATCTATTTGTTGGTTAAATTTGACTGAAAAAAAAACTGATTTTAAAAGCTCTTGGGATAAGAGACAAGAAGCTCTCAGATGCATACACTTCAGCACGTGTGTAAGCCTCATTTCCATAGGAAAACAGACAAGGAATATAATCAGTAAAATGCTGTTTTATATGTCAGTTCCATTGCAAAATCCTGTTACCAAGATATTTATTAACAGTGGAAGGGTCATCTATGAGAATTGTTTGTATTGACTGAAAACATATCAACATTCATTTCTATTAATTAGAAGTGAATTCCTACTCTTTCTTTCCCCCCCCCCCCCTTAGAATCACATATTTGGGAGGGTGAGGACAGTCAAACTCCAGGAAATGCAGCCCTAGTCACATCTACAATGTCTGCATCTGTTGTGGAAATCTATGCATGTCTGTAGTTTGTTCTCCTCCAATGCTGACAAGATCAAAGGGCTTTATTAGCTGCATTACCTTGCTGATGAACTTGTCAAGCATATTATTTGTAAAGACTGATTGTGTACTTTTGCTTATCTTGCTTTTGCTAATTGCAGAAAGCTTGGCATCATTTTGAAAAAAAAAAAGTAATATTTTAATAAAGTGAAAGTATAGGGATTTGCTCTTAGAGGTTGTTATGCTGTCATTCAATCACTTCCCTATTTCATTTCATTTCATTTCACTTCATTTCATTTCATTTCATTAAAAAGTATTATAATAGAGGCAAATGTAAAATACATTCTGCATGTTTATAGGTATTAAGCTGATACTGTTAAATCCTGAAGGCCTATTTCATGATCTGTGATATATACACTGCTAATTAACTTGATTCATCTGCTTTCAAAGCAATCCTCCCTCACTTGGGAGAGCTTTCACTCTCCAACTCTGTAACACTAGAGTAAATTATTTCCTCATTGGTCTGTTGTGCTTCAAGCATCCTAAACTCTGCTTCCATACAGAACCAGGATTCAATGAATGCCTAGTATTTGAATGAGCTGAATCTTTTGTTCTTTTTTATCATTCACATACAGGCACGGAGGGGTCTCTCCCAATGAAGTGGGTTCTTCAATGCAGAGGTTTAGTTGAGATAACCTAAGCATTCAAGGCTGTGCCCTTTGGAGAAGTCCTTCAGACTGTTTAATGAAGCAAAGAACTGGGAAAGTACTTTGTTCTGGCAGCTTCTTATCCATTCTTCAAAACCACAGTGTTTAACAACACACTAATGAATCCGGTTTATTGGATGGAAATACAGTATTCTTCATTACAGATGCTTTAACAAATAGAATTAATTAACAGAATATTACAGCAACTCAGGAGTGTGAGAAAATGATTTCCAAATACTAAACTGCACTTGCGTAACTGTCTATTGGTTGTTCATAAGTGTGCAGAGGTAACCTCTAAAGGGAAATTCTATACTGAAAAAGTATCACTGTTAAAGTGGCACCTGTTAAGTGAACAGATTTCTTTTGCTGTGCTGAAGCACAATCAATACAGTACAAATTAATGCAGATTGGTTTTCAGATCCCGGCGTGAATTTTTCATGGGTAATATTTAGAAATTATGTCTTTTCACTTTAAACTTCTTGTATATGTACATACACACAGACATATATATATATTAAAATCTATATGAGGGAATGACAGATTCATAATAATTTTTGGACTCCTCCCATGTAACTTTTGTGCTCCTTATTTAGAACTTCACTTTACAGTACAATTAATTAGAAACGATAATATATTTAACTGAAGTGTATACCACTTTGAGATTGTTAGTCTTAAAGTGACATGGTAGAAATACTCTTGAAGGAAAACATCTTTAGTATGTATAAGACAGAAGAGAGTTATTCTGAACACATTTGAAGGAGTTAGAACAAATGAAAAACATTAGGTTCTCCAGGCAAGCATTTCTTTCTTCAGTGTTTGCAAAAGGCTGTGAAGAAAAGCACTAGTCAAGTGAAAAATATCAGTCAGATTCTATCCTATAAGTACTGTATTAAGTAGCATGTTATTACATAGTATTAACAATTGTGGATTATTTCATTTTAGGAGTTAATTCATGTTGACTATATGTTTTTAATAAAATTTAAGTAGCTACTTCAAGTGTATCAATAGCATATCAGAGATATTACTTTTATTTCACACTTCAAAAAAATTTGTTTACTGAGATATCATCACTCTCTCTTTTCCACAGTGATTAATACCATTATATTTATAAACCAGAGCTTTATTTCAATACTTGGCAGTGCTTCCTTTCAAAAATACTCAAGCGTGCAGTAGTGTTTCTATACATGTTCATATAATTATGCATACATATCAGATTTTCTCAGTAGAGTGCAGCAGCCTCTTCAGTATCTCTGACTGTTGGTCAGCTTGACTATTATCCCCCTTTGCTTGTATTCTTTCACTTCTTATCTACCACTGATATGCATGAGGATGGCTTTGAGGTGTTAATCAATAACTGTGAAATGATTAAATATATCTTATGTGCCCCCTTTTCTTAAGAAATGCAAGTGCCATAACTTAGTTACCAGGAAGGAAACTTGCAAATTCTGATAGTCTATCTAGAGTAGTATCTTGTCTCTGATAATCAGGGAGCTACAACAAGGTTTATAATACAATACATCTGAAAGGATATTTCTTTTTAACCTGGCCGGTAGATGGATTATCTGTCAAGCCTTATGTAGGACTGCCTGATGCAATTGAAAGAAACATCCACATCCTCAATTTTGAATATGAATAGGCATTTAGACTAAATGATATCATATTGCAGTGAATTCTATATGTTACTTATTAAAACTGCAACAGGAAATGTAACAAGAACTTTTAAAATATTTTGCACTGTGATATAAACAAATATAAACACATATAAGCATATGTATATATAAAATCAAAGATGAACATTATATTTCAACTATTCAAAAAAGATAAGGAATGTTGGCTATGCTTTGAAAGAGCAGTCTCTGGAGAAGCCAAAAGTACAGCACATCCCACTTTTTGGGCACCTTTTATTTGCCTAGCTGCTTCATGGACTGCCCATGGAAGCTTGTTCCAAAGAGCAGACAATGCACTAACTAACCAGAAAATTGCTAAAGAGCTCAAGTGTTGTTATCTTCCCCAAGATTCTGCTGAAGCTTTCTTTACACATGTCATATGAAGACTGTGAGTCTATATTAGCTCCCTTTCAAGTTTTTCAGTCTGCCCTATGTGCCATCCTAAGGCTTATCTATGCTTAAACAGTTAGTCTCTTTAAGAATCAAGTAAAGCAGGCATAATACTCTTAGCTTGTATGGAGATATTCTGCTTTAAATCTGCCCAGAAAAGTAAAGAGTTGGGTTGTTTGTTTGTTTGCTTGCTTTTTGCGGGCAGGGAGAGGGGGAAACTGTCTCAGTTTAAAAAGCAAAATATGTTATACTTGTAAAAGGCATCTTTGTGTTAGTAGAATTCTGCCTACTTTTCCTGGATTAATTATATTGTTCCCAACATTAGAGTGTTACATTCCAAAATATACATGGTTTCTATCAATACAGTTATGCTAGCCAGATATTAGGTGTTCAACATTCCCAAGTAATTTTGTTACCTGCCTGCGAAATGTTTTTAGAGGACCATTAAAATTCCTTACCCATACTTTTTAAGAGCTCCTGATATGTTAACCTTCACCCTGTTGAATAATAATAATTAATTCTTACTCTTTGTTTTCCACTCCTTAGCTAGCTTCTGATCCGTGACTGTATTTTACTTCACATCAGATGAGTACTTGATTCCTCAATAGAATCTCATGGGAAACTTTCTCATCATCTTTAGAAAGTCTAAATCAATTATAAGTAGTGTATTTTACTGCAGTGTATCTGACAAATTTATGTGCATAAGAAGTTTAAAAAGCTACATAGCAGATAATAGCCTTCCATTAGTAATGACAAAATAAATAAATAAATAAATAACAGGCAATACCTCACCTCCAGTACAATGTCAACAACAGTTGTACTTTCTGCTGATTCTAAAGTATAAATACACTCTTGGGAGTTGAAAGAGCATGGAGTAAATAAAGAGCTTTATTCTTATGCTCCTCTCTTCCTTGAGTCTTTATGAAAGTCTCCTGTCGTATCCCATATGTTTCTTTTGATCTACCTGGAAGTTACTGTATAGTCATGGTGAACTATAGACAATGACCACGTAAAATTTACCTTGGTGTCATGGTAGAAATGTTAGTCCGTGATACTGCACAAGGTCATTTTCTTTTTTCAAGCCTCCTAGTGATTAGATTTTTAGATGTTTGATTCATTAAAGACGTGATTAATCTCACCAAACTTTGCATATCTAAAATGTAGGCATACACTTATGAACT
Organism: Apteryx mantelli; assembly: GCF_036417845.1. Lineage (NCBI taxonomy): Eukaryota > Metazoa > Chordata > Aves > Apterygiformes > Apterygidae > Apteryx > Apteryx mantelli. Next base: position 64,619,466 of record NC_089978.1, on the reverse strand, counting down.
AGTCATCCAGACTCTCTTTACAGCCATTGGAGAAAAAAGGCTACTTCGAGAGCCTTATTCATCTCAATAAAAAGTAAATATTTAAATTCATCACAAAAATCATGCCCTGAAAATGCCTTTTCATTTCCATTGACTATAGCAGAGGTTCAGAAAACTAGCTTTGGTATAGACATTTACATTGTAGATTCCTAGAAGTATAGCAAATGAAGCCCACACTAGAAATCTAAGAACACTGGAAAGCTGCCAAAACCATTCTTCTGTCCATGGGGTAATTCTGAGAAAACAGATCCCTGCATATGAGAAAAAAAGTTTATTTCAGTTAAACTGAATTTGATTTATGAAATAAACAAACAAAAAAGAATATTTATTTAATGATGGAATACGAGATATGCATGTATTCAGTCTTCTATGTATAATATAAAGCAAAGCAAAAAAAACCCTTTAATTATTCAGTTGTCTCATGATCTATATTCTATAAGTTATTTGCTGCCTTAAATCTTTTCAAATTTCATATTAACAAATTCTACTCTCAAAAAAAGTAAACACCACTCAACAATAACTTCTTCCTTTCATTTCAATGTGTTAATTCCTTTGCATAAAAACTGAGACTGCAGTTTCAGTAACTGCAAGTATGTGATGCTCAGTCTGAGATAGTCATTCAGCAGCATGTATTTTATAGAGATTGTTTTAGAGAAAAAACACTCTACATATAGAATTGATGTTGTACACTTTCTGCAAAGAAATGCCCAAAGAGCTAAGATAGTTTATACACAATTTACATCTACTAATTCTATTGATTTCATGTGGCCACCTGGCATAACTCAGATTGGATCCTTGTACTCAGTGCGCCTTTTGAGACTGTCTACTGGACTATGAGGTGCACAAAATGTCAAAAAGTTATCCAAAATGTTATTCTGCCTTGGTGATACTCCTCTGACTTATTCAGAGCACAAACCACTCTAAAAGTCAGCAATCATGTCACCAAATCATGGCTTGAGTGTTCCTTCTTTTATCACTCTTGGTAACGTCAGTAAGTAAAATTAATGCAAACAATGCTTCTTTTTGTTAATAGCTTGGTTTTGTTTTACTCTCTGCGCTTTCTTAAAGCTTTGAAATGCTTCTTCTCAGATAAATATAAGATATTGAGATATGATTGGGAGTGGGAGTTATGTCACCTGTGTCTGCCAAAAATGAGGCATTTGATCCAAACTAGTAATTAAGGCTTCTTCTTTTGCCAGTGGAAAGATTACTTTCCCAACACAGATTCATCCCATTTTAGGCACTTATCATTCATTGGAAGGTATCAGTCATTCACCTGGAAATTCCTCTCTCCCTCCACTGATGACATGAGAAGTCTAGATGACCAGCTCAAATTAAAAAACTAGCACTGGCAACTCCCAGTCTATGCAATTGCTTAGCCTGTACTTTAATCAATAATTATCTTGGTTGCTGCTTTCTGCTCCCTTTTTTCCCCCCAGTTCTCCTACAATGTTCCAAATTTACAGACTGTTGAATTCATTGCTGCCAGATTTTAGCCCCTCTCCATGATAATTATGCAATGCAATTGTATTTAATTGAACTGTATTCATTTACTGTAACATTACAAAAAATTATGAAATATATACGTGAAAAATAATACTATTTTGTTAGACTAAACCTCACATTTCAGTACTAGTGAGATTTTTACCATTAACTTTTAGTTCCACTTTACTTATTTTTTTTAAGTCAATCTAGTTATCATCATTTTTTTCCTCAGCTGAACATAGATGTTTAATAAACCAGAGCAAAGTTAAATCTTACCAAGCAACCGTTAACATAAATTTTCAGCCACCACCTTAGAAGTACAGCACTCAAAAATGTAATAGTTCTGTATCACTTAAGAAAAAATATTTGAGTTTTCAATTTTTCATGACATTTCACAATACTGGTGTTAACTGATTGCTTATAAAATATGTGTTTTGACAAAAGTAATTAAAGTGTGGACATTTTGAGTTATTCTGATATTTGAAACTAAAGCTTGTCTGCTTTATTACTTCTCATCCATCAATTGTTTCATTCACAGTGACCTTAAAGCTACTCTGGCATAGTCACCTTGAAGGTGAATTCTAAAACTTTGATTAGCAGCCTGTGCTTTTTTTCCCTGCTACTCTTTTGGCAGGTAAACAAGCACAGAGGCATTACTCTTCTAGGGGATGGTTAGAAGAATCTGGCAGAGATTTGATTCTTTAATCAAAGGAAACATCCCTGAAGGGTATAAAGTAAACAAACTAGGAAAAGTAGATGCTAGATTTCTTTAGAAAATGCCAGAACCCAGATGCAGTCTCAAGTAAAAAAGAAAATATTGGACTAACATAAAATCTGAGTACTGTCTAACTTTTTTCAGGTCATTCTAAAAGTCAATCGACCCTTTTTATGGTCCATTAGGACGATTTGTTCTTCAGGCCTGGCTCTGGGCTTCCTTCCTCCTTTTTTCCTTTGTCCCCTCCACACGTGCATGGTATATATAATCTACTTCACAGCTTGCAGTGTAGCTATCTAGTGTTTCATAGGGTCTCCAAAGTTTTGGAGGAAAGGTTCTGCTGGCATAACCACTGTTGTTAAAATGGCTGTGTGTTGGAGGATGTGTGAACCATCAGCTTAATGGAACTGCCCACAGAGAGAGTATTACTCAGTAATAGAAAAGGTAAAGCATAATGAAACCCATATATTTTCACAATCATCTCAAAATTTAAAATTTCATTAAAGATGGAATTTAGGGCAAACAGTGAAAAAGAAATGTGATGTATTTTTGAAAAGTATTATCCTATCTTTCTTAAGTAATAGATTAATGGGGTAAAAATATTATTTCTCAGATGACCCATGCATTAAAGTTGAGTTTGCTTCATTTAATCATTTTGAAACAGGATATATCACAATATGAATGGAGAGTCTGAAAAGATGCCTTTAGACTGGAAAGACAGTTTTCTCAAGATTGTGGTTATATAACCTAGACTTTGAGAAAAAGCTCTAGTATTTATATTAAAACCCCCCCCACAAAACTCCTACTTCTAAAGATTGTGTCTGAATTACTTAACATTGACAGTCTATGACCTTCAAAGACTTTTGTCTTATCTTCCATCATGCTATTTGTGTTCCACAAGTCCTCTTTTAAAATGATACGTTCTTTCTGAATGAAAAGTAATTCTGAGCACTGCACACCTTCAATAGAGATTTGGTATTTTGTCATTTCAGCATGTCACATTGTTAAGCTACCAAATACAATGGATCAAAATGATTTAACACTAGCTTCCCGGATAACATTTATTGTGATGTACAACACACTGCCAATGAATGGCAATTAAAACAAACTCTCAGCCTATAGCTACACTTCATGCTAAGGATTATGTCTTGCTAATGATTTTTTATATATATATATATATATGCTTATATACCTACAGGCAGATCTCTCTGTTATCTCAGGATGGATTATCTGAGTCGCGTATCAGCAGAACAATAAATATAGACAACACAAATCGGTTATTATGAGCACAGCAGCATCAAACCTAGTCAGGTTTCTTTCAGGTAAGCTTGCATTTTAATATAGTACAGCCACTCTTTGTAAAGCAAGCTTGAGTGTTTCTGGAACTGTGGAAGTAGGAGAACTGGGAACAGCAACATGAATATCCCAGGGGTAGAAATCCAGCCAAGCTGAGCAAGCTTGAGTCAACAGTCCCATTGCCCACCTCCCACTGCAGCAGAAGTTCCAGGATTCAGAGAGGAGCTGCCTAGAGCTCAGCAGACTCTTGTTTCTAAACAGAAGTACCTGTCCAGCATATCCTAGATTTTTGTATAGAAATCCTGTTGTCAATGTTTTTTCCAATATTAAGGATCTCCCAACCTTTCTGTTACCTCAAAAAATAGAGGGCTAACTACAAACATGTTATATACGTATTGGCTTTGATCAATGTCTCAGGATCTGTCAACCTGCAGACTTTCTCTCCAGACCATCTTGTCATACTTGTAATTTATGGAAATACTCAAAGCAAGGCCAGCCAGATGCTCTTTTTTCCCTAGGGGCCCTTAGTTTTAGAACTCACATGCACTCACCTTGTTCAATATTTTACTGAGAATTGTTAGACAATTTAACAATTATGCAGGAAGATATTGCTTAGTTTAATGTAAATACCTTGTTTTATATAACTTTTTTGCCATATTTTTAAGAACATCTAAGCTATTTCTAGATACATTCCTTAAGGCCTCTGTTGCACCATAAAAGTCTTGTCTGAAGTTTTTTTAATACATTTTGACATTTGAAATAAAATTTCTCAGATACCTTCTCATACATGCTCTGATCAAACCTTCCAAAAAATATATTCTTTAAGTACACTTTTTAAGCATCTGGGGAACAGAACTAAGATTGAACAAGCAACTTGTACTGGTCAATACAATTTTTGTGTGGTATGCATTTCCAGTGTGCAATAGCTGTGGGGTTTTTTTTTTTCTCTATTATCTTTCAGCATTGGTGTAAAAGCAAATAAACCACATGTTTTCTGAGTAAAGATAAATTTTATTTATTTATTAATTTGGCCTGGAATTATATGCACATAGACACATTCATACCACCAGTTGATGTCTAATCCTTGATCCTCGGCTGGACCTGGAGAGGCCACAGGGAACTTTGGAAGCCAAATTTCATCAGCAAATGAAATATTCCTAAAGAATTACCTACCTTTTTACTCCATCATTCCAAAAATGGCTCATATCAACTCTATCTTCATGTAAAATAGAACAGACTGGTTACTTACAGCATAATAAGTACACTAGGCATCAACTCTCTGAACGGGTTCTTCTCCAGTTTGAAATTCACAGCAGTGAGAGGATCACTGGCAACACTGTCTTTTAGCTGGCCACACTCCCTGCACTGAGGAAGCCTGTGGGGAGTGGCACAGGAGATGCTGCTGTGGACAGCTGCAGTCCCATGTCAGCTCGCAGGCTGCTTTGGACAAGTAGCAAAGTGTAAAGCAGATGCAAGGGTGGGAACAGTCTGAATGAGCAGATGTCATTACTGCACTGATTCCGCAAAAGTGGCTTTGTAGCAACATCTATACTGTGGGACCAGGGAGCATTCCTGCCCTAGGGAACAACAGGGAATAAGATTTACTGGTCTGGGCAGTCAGAAGATTTCATAGGAGGCCTATTTCAAAATGTAGACATAGCTTGCTAACAAACAGATCATTAGAGATAGATGTCATAGATATCTCGGCTCTGCTGCCAATTGAGTACTGGCTTTCCAGCAATGCTTCTTCCAGACCTCCTTTAAATGCATTGCACTGCTTCTTCCATTGATTCAAAGAGATATGGGAATTCAGGGACCTTTTTGAAGAGGTAATATTTATTTATGTTTTCCATTTTATGTCACTCATAAAAATACATAATGAAGCCATGGTGAATTATTAGCTTTTTTGTTTTATTGGCATATTTTTAAGGCTCCAAACTTTTTTTTTTTAATTTTATTGATCACCATGTGCATGTCTAGCTACAGCATCACTATATAATTTGCCAGAACTGCTAGCAATGATGGGATATATTTCATAATTAAACGTAAGATGAAGAATTTGAATAGATATTTAGAATATATCCATGTCATCCTAAAACAGTTCATACTGTGAAATTATAAACACTTCAAGCAAAAATGTTCAGTGTCTTTAGTTTTATTTCAGCCTTCCTTTGGAATCTTCTGTTTTAATGGTTAAAGCATAACACAGTTTTTGTCTCACAACCTGTGATCATAATATTTATTTATATAAGGATTTTTTTGAAAAACTATATTAGCATTAGACTGTAACTTTTCTTTATTTAGAAGTTTGTAATATATGGATTATTCCTTTACCCTAGCATTTCACGAGTGACTATATTTGTAACCACTTACATTAAAAACAAACAAACAGACAAAAAAGTAACATTCCAGAAATTATTCTGCATTTTGCTCATTTATAGCCTGATCTAATCTACATTGTAGTAGATGGGAGATCTTCCAAGATGTACTGCCAAGCAGCCGAAATGAGAAAAATTCCAAATGGAAATAAAACAAAGAATGTTAACAGGATAAAACACTTGAGCAGCTTCTCAAGGAACTTGATAGATTTTCCATCACTTGATGGAAAGTTACAAAGTTACCAGTTTACTAGTGTTACTAGTTACAAAGACTAAAAGGTTTTTCAATTTCAGTGCATGTTACTGAATGTAATGCAGTCACAACATGACTAGAGGTGAGTTAGTAACCCTTTTTTCGTCCCATGAAACATTATGAGACTATCCAAGGGAATGAAGGGGAAGACGAAGATCTTCATGACTAGTCAAGTGGTCATTCAAGACGGGGGAAAGCTGGGATTTGGTGTCTGCTAGAATTAGGTATGGGGAGGATTCATTCTTCATTCTATTATGTTGAAAGGACATGTTCTAGCTACCAATCTCTTCCATAACAAACATAGAATTATTCAAAGTCTGGAAAAGCTATTTTTTAAGTCAGAATTTGAATTCACAGTCCAATATTTCTAACTTTCATAAAAAGTGGAAATTGGAACAGAAATAAATCAGACTTAGAAATTACTAAAACCTGCATTTCTTGCATGTCTGGAGAGTACTGCCACATCTGTACTGTTGTTGTTTTGAGGTAGAGTATGTTGTCAGGTGTTGACCAGAAACTCCAGGCTGGACATGAGAAAATTATCGCCAGTTTTGACACACAAAAAAAATTCAATTTCAACAAATTGATGGGGGTTTTTTTATGAAGATTTAGTAGTAAAGTTCATTCCTAAGATAGCCTCTTGGAAGGGCCTGTGGACAGTAAGGCTCAGTGATAGGACTCTGGACTGAAGACTACAGCCTGTTTACCGCCTGAGCTCAAAGACCTTTGAAATCATAGAAATTATGGAAGTTCAGGTCTCTGGAAAAAGTTATTAGTGAACGGATAAGTCTTTTATCTGAGTCCAGCTTCTAAGCTGGGATAAAGAATTGCACCAAGGGAGTGTGAGCTACATAAAAAGCATTGATTGTGATTCTATGGTCTGTATCAATATAAGAAGATGGACATATCAATGAGAATATTTGTTTAGTTCTGTCTTTAATATCTTTGAGCTTACTATTTCTGCAAAGTTTCATAATGGAAATAGATACTGATTATAAAACTGTCTTTACTGATCCTACTGATTGACTGATTGCAAAATATGAGTCTATGTTGCAATAATTCTAGTGTAACAAACAAAAGCAACACTACAAGTTGCAGGAGTGAGAGACTGGTCATATGAGGTGTCCACATGTGATGAAGACATAGTTACACTACATGTGGAATTGTGAGGCAAAATAAGACAAAAATCATGATCACAGGGCTTTCAAAGAGCATTAGAACTGGATTGTCATATACGTTAGGTTTTAAGAGTAAAGTTCTACTTTATCATTTCCCATACTTACCCAATTACTACTTCTATGAAGTAGCCTATTAACATCTACAGAAAGTTTCTGAGAACACAAAAACTGAATGATTCATTCTGACTGCTGTCTGCATCCCAATATCTTTGCCTTCTTCCTGAAATATGTCACCTTTTCCCCACCCCCTCTCATTTAACAGAAATGATGGTATTTACAGAACATAATAAAACTACCAGACTATAGCAAAAGGAACAGAATAAATAAGAAATGAGCCAAAAAGCAGAGACGGATCTTTTGTGTTTCCAAGATTCACATATTATGTCCCTAGATATCCTAAACAAATAGCTTGTCGAGATATTTCAAAGATATCAGTAGGTCTCTAACTCCAAACTAAACAACTAAACAACAACAATCTGGCCTGGGCCTGAACCCACCAGGTATGAACCAGACCTATCCAAAGCTATCCATTACACACATGTCATAACGACCGAGCGACAGCACAAACTGGCCATAAAGCCTCCAGCTGCAAGCCCAGTGCCCCACCAGGCCCTCTGCAGTATGCTGATCAACATTTTTGCTGCTGATTGGCTGGAATGATACAAGATTCCTGAGGACAGCTATGCAAAGCTGATACAGGAAAGCCCACCCTTGACTCACATTATGTCCCATCACTGAAAACCATCACAGAGAACCACCACCTCCAATCACATCACATGCCTTGTAACCTTTGGGTGAGGTCACCCACACATGCCACTTCTCAGTCATTGATACGTCAGCTGTATATGGTTCTACTTATAGTTTGCATTTTGTTAATCAGAGCCCTTTGGATACTATGCATCATATATCAATAATGCATAACATAACTCTCATTAGATTCTGGAAAGGGTCTTTCTGTGAAAAGGGTTCTGCATTGTTATCATCTACAAAAGAAAACAAAAAATACAAAACACTGTGTCCCTTGAGTATCAACAGGACCTGGGAAACGTGCAAGGATGAAGAAACTGAATAAATTATACAAGTATGAGGACATTGGTCAACCAGAAACTGGTATATGGCTTTAGCCAGTGAGCAATCTCACTCTAAAATACTAACATCTCTAACGGTTTGTTGCGAGCAGTTTAGAACAGTTTGGTTGTAATCAGCTACCTGTGACCAATGAAGTACTTCTGACTCCATTGTATTGCCAGTAGAGAATCCTAACTTCCCATTCCTTCCTTACTTTCTTCCTCATTTTACAACATGGGTGGTTGGCAGGAATAGGCATTGATATGTGGTTTTTGCAAGATGATTTAAGAATTTCTTCATTGGTAGGGTGATCATTTTCAGGTCAACAAGAATAATTTCTGTACTTCAATAATCTATACCCATTTCCTACCGACAAGCAGTGCCACCTGCTGCAACAGAAAATCAAACATGTATCAGACAGCCATGTTCTGTCTTTTTCCTGTATGATTATCTTTGAAGGTGAGTTCCAGGATAAGATACTTATAGACACATGTATGCATCAGTAGGTGTTAACTATGATTTTCTGACCTAAGCAGATTAAAATTCAGACTGACTTTTCTTTATTTATGAAATAGAATCTTTAAAATAAAAATTGAGTCAAAATACAGGCAAACACAAACACATCCTGAAAAAGCATCCAATCCACCTCCATCACAAGCACTTGAGTAGCCACAAGCACAGCACTTGTTCCCCATTGCCTTTCCCGGGACTATGGACTATGGACTATGGACTACTGCATGAGCCCATGAGTCATCACTTTGAGTCACTCTGTAAATGTGACCAAAAGAGGTGCTAGACTTCCCCTGTACTATGTTTGGGCTCCTTAAAACTATGAGGCCCGAAGTCTGGGACTCATAAATACAAATGCAATACCCTATGTCTGCAAGGATGAGATATCTTAAAGCTGGCTGTGTACAAGAAAAAGCCAACAAGGTTCTTTGAGAAAAAGAAACAAAAACAAGAACACCTTTGATACTTCTCCATTTAGTCCTTTTTTTTCCTTTCTTTCTTTGACCTTTCATAGACTCTGGAAAACAAATAGTTGCTCCATACTCTCAGGCAAGCGAACTGAAGAAGGCTACTGGGTATCCCAGAAATCCCTTTTTTAAGTGCTCAGCAGGTGTATTATAAATTACATTCATTGTTGCAGAATATCTGAAAAATAGTTGTCAAAGCAAGCAACAATTTTCTTTGTGATACAGAAGAGCAAGTGGTAACAAATGTTTTAATTAACATCACCTCTTCTGCCATCTTCGGGGTCCATCCATTCTGTCTTTACCGACTAAAATGAGAAAAATTGAAATACTTTTTGAAAAATGACTCTGCTGAAAAGAAAGAATAGCTTGTCTTGAAAGAGTTTACTGTAATGCTCTTGAACCATTTTCAATGTGTCAGCAGTTTCTTTGTATACTCTCCCAGTATTCTTAGCTTCTCATAATACTACCTATGTCTACCCTCCTCTATTTTCAGTTCATTAATACAATAGAGGAAGTTGTTCTGCCATCTGTAGACCTTTACAAATTTGGCTGATTCCAGCTTTCTCTTATAACAGTGAGTCACTTCCTTTAGGACAACTATGTCCACAAGTATCGCAGTTTACCATACGAAGATCTCTCTCTCAACCGAAATGTTAGGAAGTGATAAACAGGTACATACATGTGTCCTACAAAAGAACACAGAAAACCCAACAGGACTCCATCAGTTACTTCATCAACTTCCATCCCATCCATCTGGGATCTAATATACTGCTCAGCTGCTCCATGTTCTGAAAATATATCTTTGACTTTTCTAATTATTTTAACAAACAAATTTTAATTTTAAAATTATGCCAGCCCAAAATCCTGTCTCATATCATAGAAGTTTTGCGTGGTTCAAGCAGTAGTTTACAAACTCCATAGGCTAATGGTACATAAATACCTCTTATCTAATATGATCAAATGCCTGATTCACCCCAAAAATATAAAACATCCCTTTTCTGAAATTGGAAAATTCCAAAACATCTCCTTTTCATTAAAAACAAATATTAACAACATATAAATCTGAGGTAGTTATTAGTCTCTTGGTCACAACAGCTAAACAATTAGAATCCTTACTAACAAAGTAAACAAACAAACAAACAAAACTGTTGCCAAACTGTCAGAAAAAAGAAAACAACTTCCTTCTTCAGCTATGCATCATAGATGCTAATACAATGGCTCTCCTTAAACTGCAAATTTGGTGTAATCCACGGTACATCCCACTGTCCTAACCTTACCATTACCCAGAGCTACTAGAGAGCACTCTGGCTGTCTCCCCACCTGTACAACTGGCAAATGAAACTGGTGCACAGACACCTTATTTTCCAGATCCCACAGAAGTATCCAGTTTTACTTTGCACAGCAATATACCACTGCCTGAGAAAGAAACATAACCTATGTTTATAGAAGCCAAAAAATGTAAGTAGATTCAAACAGAGATTAGAAAAAATTATGGACATTTGACCTATCAGTAGCTGTTAAATACACTGAATGGAATACAATCTGCCTCAGCAAGTTCCAGGAAACTGGGAGGTTTTCAGAGGAAGAGAATCACTCTACCCATGTTCTTACATTTTTCCTTAGCATATGAAAGTGGAAAGTATTTGAGACAGAACATTCGAACACTGGCTTGAATAGACTTTTGGATTGACTCATTAAAGAAATTTGTATATGATTCTAAACTTCATATAACCAGTACTCAAAGGTCCATAATAAATATCAGATGGCAGAAACCAAAAAGAAAGATCTGCTTCCAATACTTTGACCCCCTAAAGGAGTACTATATTTTTTCATAATTCCTATGGTTCTTAATTCATTCCCTCCAGAAAATGAAACACTATCTATAGAATACACTCAGGATGAGGAGAACACTCAAATCTGTCCCACGTGATTTAAAGACCTGCCAGTCACCTTCCCTTGTTATTGCTCCAGACTTGTCCAGAGATGTCTTCTTCCCATGTTTAATTTCATGAATCTCTCCTGTGCACAAGATATTGCTCTTCAACTGGAGAATCTGTCATGCTGATGATTGATCGTCCTTGTTAACTAATATTGCCAATGTTCATATTCTCATTTCTTTTAACTTGCTTTCCAATTTTCCTTCAGTCTTAACGCAGTAGATTCCTAAGTACTCATGCTCAGAAATAATTATCCACCAGAAGTGGTTGTGCCTCAGCCTGGAACATCATACTTTCTTGTTTCCCCCTTCTTCCAGCTAACCCATTCTCAAACCTGTCTTATTAATCTATAGTCAGTCCTCTCTCTAAAGATAAGGCCTTTTTCACTCAAAATGGGGCCATCACTGATCTAATTAAGACTTCTAAAAGTCTTCTGATGATGAATTTTCTGTGACTGTGCTAAAATCCTGTGTGAAATCTCCACCATTCCTTCTTCTTCACCAATTTATCATCAGATTTATTTCCTCACTTAGAGTAGATCCTCCAGCTTCAAGGCACCACAATATTCATAATCTCAATTCAAATACCACTTGGTCTAAATACTCAAAATAAATATTAATTTATTCTCATCAAGGGTGCTCACTGGAGCTTTTTTCTGACATACCTCCTGAATCTGTAGCTATGTGAGAAACAGCAGTAAATAAGACCTCAATCTTCTTGATAGCTAAAACTAGAATCCAAGGTGTTAGATTTTAAATATTAAGTTTCACAAGTAACACCACATACAGCTGCTTTGATTGTTCAAGGCAGCACTGACTCAATCAGACCTTCAGGTCAGATACCTTTATGATTTCCTCAGGGAAGTAATGTTAAGAGACTACATTTGCCTATATTCCACATTTGCCTGCATTTACAAAGTGAAAGCATTTGGGTACATGTTCAAAGGAAACAAAATCTACCTTCTCTTCCCAGTATCTCTTATCCTTTGTTGTCTCATAAGAATCCAACCAATTTTTCAAAGCAAGAAGAATGAAATAAAATAACACAAAATGTAATACCTTTCTACACACAGCCCAATACTCATATACATTTCTGCATGTAGGAAGAATCTAAATTTTGAGAGTTAGCTAAGGTGAAGTGGTAGTTCTAAATTGTTGTTTGAATAGCATTTTGGTTAATAAATAGATGCTTAGTGGTGGGAACTGAAGACAAGCTAGAGGTTCTACACAACCATTTGGTAATTTCACTGTGCTTAGAGACTAATGAAACAGATCTTTATGTGGTCGTTGATCTCAAAGAAAGGCTGTTTGAGTCCAAAATATTATTAACCAGCATCATAGATTTTTGTAAGTGCACATTATTATGTTAAGCTTTTGAAAAACAGAGATGAAGGGAATTTGTTTTGTTAAAAATGAATGCATTTTGTGAACCACCTGTTCACACATTGAAAAAAAATATCATGCAGCAATTGCCTTCAGAAATTTAGGTCATATGGTCAGCCCCTGCATTAATTATCTGATCAAGACTGATTGGGGTGAGACCAAATAATCACTCATTAGTATTCAGCACCACTGACAAGCTGCATTTTGCATGCTACAGAGTAGGCTGCCCTTTTTCATTTTACTCAGTCTCCTTTTTGGGTTACACCACATTGTTCTGCATGACTGGGAAATGAAATTGGAAATGGGAAGAGAGAAGTTTGGAGAATAGAGCAGACATGACTTTATACAAAAAAGTGTGTCTTACACAGTTTCGTTTACTGAACAATCTGTTTCTATAAGCCTGCCACATACTGCTCTCTCTGGGAAGCCAATAGGAATTCTGGGTATAGAGAGTTTGCAGCATCAAGCATTAATTAGTTCAAATCCTTCAAAACTACCATTCTATGTTTCAGTGATCCAGTTTGTAACTGGTTAAACTGCAAAATAATATTTCCTCTTACCCTGCAGGCTTGTAACTTTTTTTGTCCAAGCAGCTCAATATTGTATTTCAGTAGCCATGCCATTTAGCCCTGCATGGTGCAGCATTCTTGGACATGTGAAAAAGGAGTAGCTCACTCTAGATCTGCACCCAGATCTGTTTTGGACTACAGTACACCATACTTCACAGTATTATGCTACACTATAATAAGCACAATGATATCTCAGAAGAGTGATATACAGAACTTGCATTAAGGTCGTGTAAGTCATGTAGAAAAGACTGTAAATTTAAGTTGCAATGTTCTCTGACCCTCTGTCCATATGGCTATACCTGAACTAGTAAATTAAACCCAGTACCATTCTCTTGTAATAAGGCCAAGTGGAACAGAACAGCTGCATTCATGCTAGCAAACTACTCGTTCTCTGAAACAGGATGGCCACATCAGGAATATGCCTAATGGGAATGATCTCTGTCCTATAATAATGCAAAACCCTTGTTGGAGATTTATTTTGGAGAATACTGATTGGCAGAGCCGTGACAATGCCAAGGGTCATTTGAATGATTTAACTGTATAGACACTCAAATTCCAGAGCTTGCAAAGATTAACTGCGACTGTCTTACCCAACAATATAGACATAAGTTTGTGTTCCTATAATAAATAACCAGAAAAAAGTAAACATAGATCAGCTGAATTCATGAGAAGCATGGAGCTACTATGAAACCAGAAATATTCATTTTGATGCTTAAATATGGAGCAAAGTGTTTGTATTTATGCATTTAAATGTTAGAATTTTGCTCTACCTGACTTCTAAAAAAACCTCCATAACAAAGTTCAGGAATTAAAATAACTTTTTTCCTCCTCTAGATAGCTTTGCAACAGTGTTCTGCTCTCCATAATGCATCACAGACACCAAGAAACCAGTGCCTCATTATTTATATAAATTCTGGTTGTAAAACAGGATTTATTCCCCTACAGGTTTCAGAAGAACATTTAGAAGAACCAACCATATTTACCAGTTTGTATTTTCCAAAGTGAAATAGAAATCCTCTAGACCATGATTTTCTCTAAGATATCTCTTGCTTGATCTGAAATATGCTGTCTGTGGCATTTAACCCCCACATTTAACCACAGCCAGTGGTGGCAGAATCCAAAATGTACTTGTATGCTTTCTGTGGGACTTTCAGATGTTTTTCTGACTTTTTTTTTTCAATTTGGAATTCATCACCTGGCATCACCAACATCATTTAACTAATCAAATGATAGAATAGGCAACTTTTTTTTAGAGAAGGCAGTCAAAAAATCTGTCTGGGCTTCTTCTTAGGTAGGTATCGTGGTCTGAGGGATCTTCTGCTAAATTCACCAAGATCCTCTGCTAAATTTAAGTCCCTTAATCTGAAAGGTTCTTCAACATTCTCCACTTTGGGGACTCTAGATGCTTTGGGTGTGTTATGTTTTGTATGAATCAAGAGCATGCTTCTGAAGTAAATCTCCCAATCATTCCCATTTCCTTTGCTTCAGTTTGCACTGTGGGACAGTATCAGGGCACATGAACTGGATTCTTATCAAAGGAGACTGAATGGGAAGAGGCACTCCAGAACTTCAATCAAAGCCTCCAACTGGTCAGTCCATGGGACCACACTAGATCTAGCCTAAAGGCCCTCTTAAATGTGCCTCTCAAGAACACCAGGTCCTAAGTGCCAACTCGGTAGGTCTGCTTTTAGTTGTGTACATGATTTGCGAATGTAGGCATAGTCTTTCTTACCCTTTGATTAGGACCTCTTTTTAACAACTGAAACCCATTTTCTGGCTTTTTACTTTAGCAACTAGCAATGACAAGTCAGATTTCTCTAGTAGCTTAAATGCACCCTTCCCAGGTTACCATCAAAGATAGATGACTTTTGAGTTTGCCATTTAATTTTTCAGGAAGTGCATGACAAATATAAGCAAACAGGCCTGCTCTGTTAGAGTCCACTTTATTTGAAGCTTCTTAGTACAATCCTCTTCATTTACAAGAAGCTGAAGTATAAAAAACAAGACCAAATAATAAAATCCACATGTGCTTCTCTGCCTCCATTCTCTAGCCAATCTGAAGCACTCTGGGACTAAGGGAAACATGCCTTCTGGAAAGAATCATGAGTTTCCACTTTGCTTTCTTCCAGGACACAGAGTCCTTCTATCTCAGCTTGTCTTTTCTGATCTTGCATATGAATCATTCTCTTCTACCTTTGCTACAGAAGTCTGCTGATCTACTGCCAAATGCTACCATGTCTTATATATATATCCCTGTGAGTCTTTCACTGTTTGTATCCCTCTTAGATTTTTGCAACTTCTTTGGATTTCAGTAGCTCTCTGTTCTTTCACAACTTTGCAGACAAACTTAATTTACAGGGATCTCAGCTGTCTCACTTTCCAAAACCAATTGCCATTGGAGACCATAAGAAAAATTCTGGCAAACTGTAATTCCCTGTTTTGACAATATATTTTCCAGAAAATATTGTTCACTAAATCCAAGACAAAGTACTTCTGTGGTTCCTATACTGATCATCACAAAATGCCCCAGGCCTTAACTGATGGGACATAACCCTAGCTCTGAGCTCTGCATACGCCTGCAGTGTCTACTTCAGAGCTAGAGAATTTTAGTATCTGTGCCCTGGCTGGAGCTATGGAACCCAAGAATCCATTGCAAGACTTCCAGGCTCCGAGGCCTAATTCTGCAGCAGAAAGTCTGGAAGTACTGACACTTCTCGCCTAAACTGGGGTTCTGAAGGCCTCCAGAAACCCTGCTGGTTTATGGGGCTTCATTTTTAATAATAAACCCAGGAAATTCCAGAAGACTAGAAGACTACTAATGCAGAACCAATGTTCTTGGAATTACCTCACCAACTAGGCTCAGTCGTTCTGGCAGGAGCCCAGTTCAAATAGTGGGGAAAAGTGTATTTATATTTAACTGATACAAATTAAGACTAGACATGTAATTAATAGCTGTCAACATAATTTTAAGAAAAATAGATTATGAGACATGGTATCCATCTTTACTGAGAGTACAAGTTTGAGAGATGAAGTCAAATGAATGGGTGTTAACATGCTTACTTGTAAAATATTTGTTGCACTCTGAGACATTGTATTGTACTTTGTATGATAATCTGACTAAAAATAGTGATACAGAAGTTGACTAACAGATATCATAAACTAGCTATCAGCATTAAGCTATCATCAAATCAGGAAGATGTTATCTTGCACATGCACCTGGAAGTAGACTTCATGCTTTTCAGACTTTTTATCAGTGGCTTGGCAGTATATAGCACCTACTTTTCTTCTTGTGAGCTATGGGTCTGATTCAGAAATATATGCTAAGCTAAAGAGCATGAGCAGTCTCATCAAACCCTATTGGATTCCCAGTGAGGAGCTAAAGGACATGAAATTGAAACTGTTTAAATGATTCAAATTAAATGCATGATTAAGGGTTTTGCAGAATGGAGGACCTCTACATTTTTATCCTCATGCATTTGTATATGAATGCAATGAGTAAAATATCTGACTAATCATCTTATTCTCCAGTAATTTGTTACAGACTTGCTGTTAGTTGAATATCTCTTTCCCCTTGACAAGTCTCCTGGGAAAGTGAGATGAAGTTAGTTTTTTATCATTATCTCAAGTTTATCTTTCCAAATGCTTTTATTTTAGTGATTTTGGAAGCAAGCATATTAAGGCAGAGATATCACAAAACTGTTGTATGAAACGGTGTTGTCAAATATCATGTAAGTGAATTTAAGTTGTATCACAAATATCTCAGAAATAATTTAGGACTAAATAAAAATAAGTAAATCAGTTCTTGAGCCCTGAGGCACCTTTAGATAGTAATAGTAATAAATCAGAATGATAGCCTAAAACAGCTACTGATTCTTTCCCTTAATCAAATAAGAGCAGAACCAAGCCATCATTCCAGCAGAAAAAGCAAAATTTAATTAGCTTATCTAACAGTGTCATTTAGTGAATCAAAAGCTTTGAAAGGTCAATGAATTTTGCCCTTATCATCTCATTATCTTCCATCACTAACAAGATATCATTAAGCAACTTCATGAGAGCAGTTAATGTAGCAACAGCCAGCAGCACTGCCATAATTTAAAGGGAAATACCAGACTATTTTTAAATATTGATTTTTATTATGTTTTCATTCAGAGAAATCTCTAAAGGCCATTAAAGGCATGATCTGGAAGAAGAAAAACGAATGCTGTCTTTTTACACTATTTCCGTATTTGTTTCTATTGCTGAAAAAGCCAGTAATACACTTTTTGTCATTCTTGCTACTTGGACAAATGCACTGCAAAATATGTCTGCAAGAATATACACCGCAATACAGCTGAAATGCTTCATTCTAATACCACTAATACAAGTACAATATAATATCCAACATTATAAGTTGTCTATCAACAAAGCCATTTTAGAGGTCTTGTTCCACCCTTGCGTCGCCACAGCATCATCTCCCACTACACATTACCTTCCCATACAACAGCACATGGTCTGTTCTATAAACGGTACCAGTGGAAACAGCTTGGTTCAAAAAATAACAACTCACAGAATCACAGAATCACAGAATCGCTGAGGTTGGAAGGGACCTCTGGAGATCATCTAGTCCAACCCCCCTGCTCAGGCAGGGTCACCTAGAGCACATTGCACAGGATCACGTCCAGGCGGGTTTTGAATATCTCCAGAGAAGGAGACTCCACAACCTCTCTGGGCAACCTGTTCCAGTGCTCTGTCACCCTCACAGTGAAAAAGTTTTTCCTCATGTTCAGATGGAAGCATCTGTGTTTCAGTTTGTGCTGTTGCCTCGCGTCCTGTCGCTCGGCGCCACTGAAAAGAGTCTGGTCCCATCCTCTTGACACCCTCCCTTCAGATACTTGTACACGTTGATAAGATCTTCTCTCAGCCTTCTCTTCTCCAGGCTGAACAGGCCCAGCTCTCTCAGCCTTGCCTCATAAGAGAGATGCTCCAGTCCCCTAATCATCTTTGTGGCCCTTCGCTGGACTTGCTCCAGTAGTGCCACATCCCTCTTGTACTGGGGAGCCCAGAACTGGATGCAGTACTCCAGATGTGGCCTCACCAGGGCTGAGGAGAGGGGGAGGATCACCTCCCTCGGCCTGCTGGCAACACTCTTCCTGATGCAGCCCAGGATACCACTGGCCTTCTTGGCCACAAGGCCACATTGCTGCCTCATGCTTAACTTGGTGCCCACCAGCACTCCCAGGTCCTTCTCAGCAGAGCTGCTTTCCAGCAGGTCAACCCCCCAGCCTGTACTGGTGCATGGGGTTATTCCTCCCCAGGTGCAGGACCCTGCACTTGCCTTTGTTGAACTTCATGAGGTTCCTCTCCGCCCACCTCTCCAGCCTGTCCAGGTCTCTTTGAATGGCAGCACAGCCCTCTGGCGTATCATCCACTCCTCCCAGTTTTGTATCGTCAGCAAACTTGCTGAGGGTGCACTCTGTCCCTTCATCCAGGTCATTGATGACGAAGTTGAACAAGACTGGACCCAGTACTGATCCCTGGGGGACACCGCTAGCTACAGGCCTCCAACTAGACTCTGTGCCACTGATCACAACTCTCTGAGCTCTGCCATTCAGCCAGTTCTCAATCCACCTCGCTGTCCACTCATCTAGCCCACCCTTCCTGAGCTTGTCTATGAGGATGTTATGGGAGACAGTGTCAAAAGCCTTGCTGAAGTCTAGGTAGACAACATCCACTGCTCTCCCCTCATCTACCCAGCCAGTCATTCCATCATAGAAGGCTATCATAGAAGGCTAACTCTGTACACTGAAAGTTATTTCACTGGTCTGCTTTAGAGCACAAACATATAAAGAGTTGAACAAGTACATCTGAGAGGGCAGTAATCTGCAGTGAGGCAAATGTCTGTGGTGGGAAGCTCTAAATACAAATTTGCCTTCAGAGTAATCCTAATGAGGAACTGCACTCTCGAAAGTAATTTTGTGGAGTTACACTGAGCACTGCTGTGAGGTAAAATAGTAGCGCTTTAGTTAAAATGATCTGTTCACCTTCTTTAAAATCAATGGAAATTTAAGATTTTCTTTTCTAGAAGCACAGAGGGAAGGGAAACAAAATAACATGCTGAGGTTATCTCCATCAGATTGTGACCATTTTAACATAAGTCAAATCTGTAGCCTAAACTGCCTACTGCTGTCCCACTGAGAAGTTGTCAGAGTTTCTGAAAATACATGCTCTTAGCTGAAAAACCGCATATGCTCTCAAATGAGATGCTTTCCCCCCCCCTTCTATTTATTGAATCTATCTAGTTTAAATTGATTTCACTGTCTTTTTGTTCACAGAAGGCTAAAAAAGGGCTGAGGGGATTCACATATCTTACGCTACGCTGTGACACAGTTTATATGGCAATCCTTCACTGTGAAAGGATGCAGACTTTACAAAGTCAGAAGTCTTAGCTACAATGGAAGTTATCTCTTAAAAAAACAAGATCAGCAGTTTTAGGCTAGATTAGCACTTGTCAGATAGGAAACTGGCATACCCTGGCTGATAGCAGCAAATATCTGAGTCTCTAAGACAGGTGATGAGGCAGGGTGGGTAAACTTTCCTCCTGATCCTACTCCCTGCTGTTGTTGCTGCAGCCATCTCTGCTAGCTTCCCATGTCCATCACCGAGGCAGATTTCTCCTCTTAACCAGCCTTCCAGACCCCCAGAAAAATGAGAACCATGCCTTTTTCTGCAGGTGTGGGAGCAAGTGGCTTTCTTACTGGCTTTGTGCTCTAGTAACTGCTGCTGCTTCACCATCTGCTACTTCTCTTTCCTGCCTCCAAGCAGCTGTAAGTAAAGTCGTTGCATTCAGTTCACATTCCAAGTTTTTCTTAGCAACCACTAAGTCTAAAAAAGAAAATCTTTTAATGAAAACTGAGATTCTGCTGTCACTGCTTCAGCTCTAGACATGTGCCTATTGACATGAATTGACCTCATCCAAGGGTCTGTCTGAACCATGGCTGGGAGGAACTGAACGGGAGGAAAAACAGATGATTAGGAATTTTCTAGCAGAGTTGACTTTTTTGTTGAGAAAAGTTGATTCGCTGAAACTGAAAGGCAAGTTTTCACTGAGATGTAAGCAGCCAGCTCCCTGCAGCTGCAGCCCAGCTGGAAATCTGAGCAATATTAGAGCCTTGGGTTTAGGTAGCCTTTTGCTACCTAGCAGCCTGGGAGACTTGGCTGTCTGAGAGGGCTCTGGGCCATTCTTCACTCCATCAGTTTCCCACCCCACCCACCTATCACTACGATCCTACCAGGAATAGGAGAGAATGTAAGCTATGATGGTTTATGAGGTGAGATTCTGCCATTTTATGACTTACAGACCAGAAATGGTTGAATGACACTGAGTTACACTAAGAACTTTTCTAATAGTTAAACTTTAAAAGATTAATTTCAAGACAAGAAATCCATGGGGTCTGGGTTGATAACTTTAGGAATTTTAATAGAGGAAATTGTGTGAGGAAATCCATTTAAAAGCGCTCATTACTGGTATGTATAAAGTAAGTGCAATATGTTTTTTCATGAACATTTTCACTATTTCTGCTACTCAAAATATAATATTAAGTGTGTTCATAGAGAACAGGAGTCTCAGAACCGCATTTTGAAACTAGAACAAATATTTTTGCCTGTGTCCTTTTGCCCATGATCTCACAAATAGTAGAAGTGAAAGTTGAAATCCCGTTATAGTAGGATATACATAAAATGGCGTTTGAACTTGATTGTTTGCATAAGCAATTGGTAATGCAGCAAAAGAAATGAATGGAAATGCAAGTCATTGCACTAGAGGAGCCTTTAGAAGTGAGACTCTTTAAATGTGCAAGTTCTTTTTGACAAAATAGACCAAAAGACTTGTATCAATAATCTACCGATTAGCACTCACTGAATAAGCATTAACATGATAGACCATAGCAGCCCCAAAGGAAGTGTAATGATCAATAGTGGCAATAATCCACAAATTAAGGATCTCTAATAGTATGCATTCACTTGATAGACTGTAAGGGTTTTGAAAGAGTATTGCATTCTATCATGCCAATGATCCATGGATTAAGGGCTCACATTTATATAGTTCACTGTAATGGCTTTGAGGGAGCCATTAGGGTCTATCATGTCAATGATCCATGAATAATGAGAGTTGTTTGAGAAGTATCTTTTAGTCCATGCTGCAGAGCTTCAAGGATGTATCAATGTGGGTTAAGGATTAGCAAATACAGTGCACTTTAGGTAGCCCTTTGTATACTTATATTTGTGCAATGAAGAATCACAGAAAGAATATGAAAGTAAAAGGAAGTGCTACTTAAAGGGACAAATTGATGCTTTATTTTCTTTCAGTGCCTGAGATCAATTTCTGACACCAAAAATCTCTTACTCCCTGCTTGGTGCAAAATCACATCAGTGAGACCTGATTAGTGAGTGTCACAAAGTAAATGTTGCACAGTGTTCATAATATCACCATAACTGAAGGTGTGCAGGCTACCAGCAGCCTTTGTAAGGTGACAGTAATCAGGAATGTCATTAAGGGAGAATCAACAGAGTTGTGAGTGGTTACATACTCTCCTAATAATGGCTTAAACAGGTACTATCCAGTATTATATGAACTCCATTCTACTGTTTTAGTTTCAAATGTTCTAATAGCTCTTGAAGATCATAGAGGCAGGTGTAACTCTAGACATGACAAGCTTTTTGAACAAATCTTCCCAGAAACATCATGTCTGCACAAAGATTTAAAAGCTATAATTAGCTTTAAAATAATTCTTGATCAGATATAGGCTGTTCTGATAGATGTCCAAATCTCAAATCCCCAGATTCCTAATTTTGAGTGTGGCTAAAGGAATGTGCTAAAAACACTTCCTGTGTTAAGAATACTTTCCAGAAATGCCTGTACTAATGCGGTTCAGTGCACAGCTTATGAAGACGTTGATCTTAAGGTTCTTCCATGTATCCCAGGTTGCCTCTTCCTTAGCAATTACCTCTTCCTACTGAGGACATCCTCGAAGTGATGTCTTGGCCCGGGAACAAGTAAAGGGGGAGGAGGGAGACATGTTCTGCCCATGCATGGCTTGGCAACATCATGTGCTATTTTCTTACTGAAAGCAAAGCAGCACTCTCACACCACCATTCGCTTGCTGTCATATTTCTCAGGGACTGCATGTCTGAATGCTATGGGACACCTTTGCTGCAGGATTAGGTGGTGGGAGAAAAGCGATCAGGGGGAAGGAGCTGTAAGCAACATTCCCTCCACAGCTTGTTGCCGCATCCAACTGATCTGGGAGGAAGAGGAGCACAAGAAACATTTCCTGAGGTGGCTAATACCCCTACAGGCTACCGCAGTCTGCCTGCAGTCATGTACTAAGGCAGCCTATTGGATTACAAAGCCAATGTGGGATCCAGCCACTGCAGCTGCTAAGTTTGGACTAGATTCGAGTGTAACTTCTTCAGCCAGTATATAAGGGAATCTGAGTATAGATCAAATGAGATGTAATGCGAGTGCTGGCAAATCCACCAGGGCAGCATGTTCTGACTCTTACAGTCACTGAGTCTTAGCTCAAGCTCCATTCAGAACCTCCCATTCCCTTCAGCAGGGTTTTGTTCCAGATGGAAGGTTACAGTTATAGCTCCAGAGGAGCTCAGCCTCTCTTTTACAGTCAAAAGCAGGAAATAGGAAGTAACTTCAACAAGTCTTTCTGGTCGATATCCCATGTACTCTCCAACAATGATATAGCATAGTTGCACAAAACAAAATGATACCCCTGGCTAGCCAACTGTCTCACTTTTTCCCATCATCATTTTACCTTGATTTCTCATTCCCTCCAGGCCAGAGGGACTAGATGTAGTGGTATCACAATATGCTGTAAAGCTAAGGAAATGCACACAAAGCCGAGGATTTGGCCAGGTGGCAGGACCTCATAAAAGATTTGCTTTCCCTCCCCTCACAACACACCCTTTCTTTTTTTTTTTAATTCCTATTTATATAGAAAGACATTACAGCAAACACCTTGAAATGTTGTTAAAATAAGCCTTGATTTAGTGCTACCTCAAAGTAATTCAAATTAAATATACAATTGTTCATGGATTAAAGAAAGAGAAATGCTTAAAAAGATTCCCAGCACAGTGGCTTTCCATTATCCTTTTACATATTCATTTTTATTTTTCAAACTATTTATGTTGAAAAAACAATCTTTGTCTGCTTTATCAGTTTGATCTTACACAAAGTCACAGTACTGAATTTCTGCTATTACAGGTTGTTTCCATGGTTAGGACTGTGAAGTCATAAATACACAATTATGAATTCATTACACAATCAAGCTGAAATGTGGGGTAATGAGAGAGAACAATCTTATTCAGATACCAATATCTTCAGCAATATCTAAAGCCATGCAGACTATTATAACTAAAGAAAATTGCTTTCTGTGCAGGTATTCTCTTTTCAAAGAAATCTAATTGATATCTATAATAGTAGATCATCTGAAGTGCAGAAATCCTTGGCAAAGATATTGATCTTTGGCTACTACCCTTAACATGAGTTTACATCCTTGATTCAGGGGCAACTCCTGCATAGGGGGCATTAAAGTACAAGTTAGGAAGTGTTAAAGATAGGGAGTTCAGAGAAACCTGACCCTACATTAGCATCTGTCATCTGACCTCTTGCTTTGAGGTCTCACAAGAATTAACAGCTAAGAGGGTTAGGAGAGGTAGGAGCTAGAACTGCTGAGGAAGCTGGTCTGTTTAAAAAGCATGGGCTGCAATATGCTTTTAGGTTGCAAAATTACTAGATTGGAAGCTTGAACTTTGTGTTTGGTGTAGAGGCCTCCTTATAAGTTCAAAAAGAATCCAAAATGACTGGTTCACTTGAGCACCTAAAATGAAAATACCACTGGATAAAATATAGAAACAATCCCCAGAGGAGGAAATTTATTCTGTGAAGAGCCTGCTTCTGTGGTCATACTCAGAGCATGACAAATGACCCAGGGGATTTAGGCATAGAAACAGTTTCTGGATCTTGACTAAGCTTAGTCAACAGGATATTTGAACTAAAGTTTTCTCTGTGTGCTTGAATACAAGTTTGTACCTGTCTAGAAGATTTAAAGTCCAAAGATGTTTATCTATTGAGACTAGATGGCAAGAGAGCTGAGGTATGGGGATCATAAATTTGGATTCAGATGTGTTGCTATTTCACAAGTGCCCAAACTGAATCTATTCCTAGGTCCTCCTTAAAATTTCATCTTTCCAATTCATGTTTTTTATCCAATAATGATAAAAACACATTCTTTTTTTTACATAGAAAATAAGGTTCCTGTCAATCTTTAAAATGATTCAGAGTAAGGTCAACTATACTTCACACAGAAACTCAAGTTTCAGGTGCCAGAAACACTGAAAAAAAATGAAAAAAAAATAGATACTTCAAAATAGTAGAAAAGGAAGGAAAATAAAAAAAATACAGAAAGTGGTTGTTTAATGTTATTTTTAATGAATGGGAAAATATTCATGAAGTTAGATTAGAAATGTGTCTTGTATAGCAATATGGATATAGACCTGCCAACCTACATATAGAGAGAGGGTTACAATTTTTCAATCTATTTTAAAGTAATTTCACATTACTGCAACTCCACACTAATATCCAAATATAGCTTATAATATATGCTGTACTAACAACTTATTTCAGTTACATTTTATTCATAAGTAAGGCAAATACTTGTGAAAATCACTGTGAAAGCCTGGGGTTTACTCACCAGATGAGGAGGAAGTCACTGTGATACGTTCATGGTAATCAAACTGTGGAAGAGATTATTCATATCAGCTGTCTCTCACTTTCCCTCCCCTGTAATTCCATGTCATTGAATTTTGAAAATATAGCAAAATATGTGTATGTGTGTTGGTAGGTGGAAGGGGTCGGAGTAGAAGGTGTGCTTGGTCAAAGCACTCTAAATGCCATTCCTTACATCTGTACTTTTACTGTGTCATTTGTGGTAACTGTGGAAAGCTAAAAGTAACTAACTGTGACTGTAGTTTTGAGAAGAGTTTCTTATAAATGAGCAGTATATGATACACAGAATATTGAATCAGTTTAAGATGATAAATTTAAGCTTTTGTTTGTATTAAAAGGGAAAAGTGGAGTAACCCTACTCTCAACAAAAAGTGAGGAGGGAATAGCAGTCATCTTTGCCTTAATCTTCTGTAAAAGAATATATGGCTAATAGTTGCTTTCCTATTGAACAAAAACGAAGAGCTGCAAAGAAATAGCTGAGAGATATATTCCTTTCTTTGGAAATTTGTCTCTGGAAGGTGGCCTTTGTGCAGTAATTATATCCAATTGGAGTTTCTTTTGTGGCAATTTTTGACTCTTGCCTCTTATCTTTTTTTCTATGGATCTCTGAAAGGAGTCTGGCTTCTTCTCCTCTATAATCCTTCTTTAGGCAGTGGAAGAATGAAATTCAACCTCTCCTTTTCCATCTGTTTTCCAGGCTAAACAAACCCAGTTCCTTCAGCCTCTCTTGAACGTTGTTAGCTCCTACCCCTCAACCATCTTAGTGCCCCTCAACTGGACTGTCTCCAGTTCATCGTAATTTCTCTTGCTGAAAACTGGGCACAGTTTTACACATGCCAAGTAGAGGTTAATTGGCATTTCCGTTGACCTGCTGGCTTTCCTAACGCAGCCCAATATGCAGTTAGCCTTTACAACATCACATTAAACTCACAGGACATTAAAATCATGGTTTGATAGGATGTTTTGCCAGGCCTGGCTAAAAAGGGATAAAATGAAACAGATGGCAGTCCAGAAGAAAATTAGTTTATTTTTTCATAAAATTGCTTAACTAGACTAAAGTTTATCTGGGAAAGGAGAGGAACTCTTGGTTTCTTAGTTGTAAGATAGGCAATTAATGTGACTGTTGTATCCCAAAATATTTCTTCTTTTCTCATAGAATCACAGAATGACATACTCACTGAGGTTGGAAGGGACCTTTAGAGATCATCTAGTCCAGCCCCTCTGCTCAAAGCAGGGTCAGCTAGAACAGGCTGCCTAGGATCGTATCCAGTCAGGTTTTGACTCCCTCCAAGGATGGAGACTCCACAACCTCTCTGGGTAACCTGCTCCAGTGTTTGACCAACCCCTTGGTCAAAAAGTTTCTTCTTATGTTCCGAGGGAATTTCCTGTATTTCAGTCTGTGCCCGTTGCCTCTCGTCCTGTCACTGAGCACCACTGATAAGAGTCTGTCTCTCTCTTCTTTACACCTCCCCATCAGGTATTTATACACATGGATAGGATTCCCCTCTGAGCCTTCTCTGCTCCAGGCTGAACAGTCCTGGTTCTCTCAGCCCTTCCTCATATGTCACATGCTCCAGCCCCTTCATCACTTTCATGACCCTTTACTGGACTTGCTCCAGTATGTTCATGCCTCTCTTGTACTGGGAAGCCCAGATCTGGACACAGCACTCCAGGCGTGGCCTCACCAGGGCTGAGTAGAGGGGAAGGATCACCTCCCTTAACCTACTGGCAACACTCTTCCTAATGCAGCCCAGGTTATGATTGACCTTCTTTGCTGCCAGGGCACTTTTTTGGCTCATGTTTAGCTGGTTGTCCACCAGGACCCCAGGGCCTTTTCAGCAGAGCTGCTTTCCAGTTAGCTGGTCCCCAGCAGGTACTCGTGCATGAGGTTATTCCTCCCTAGGTTCTATCATCCCTGCTGCAACCCTTTTCCATCTGAATTTGAATTTTCTTGGTTTAATATCTTAATTGCTTAGGGGCTGTTTTGATATTTAACATAAAAATCCATGTGTTAGAAATACAACAGTTAACAAGTAGAAATACAAGCACTGCATATTGTAGCCTTTTATCATCTCTAGTATATAGTATCTTGTGGTTATTCTGTATGACTGTCTGTCTAGAATATGTTTGGTTTATTATTATATAAAAAGCTTGCAAAGTTTATTAAATAATTACAATTAAAAAGTCTTAAAGTACTATGCATGCAGATGCTGTCCAGTCTTCCATTGAAATTCCTTTTAATCCAGGATCAGTTAATGTTCCATAAAAATTAAAGGTTACCCAACAACAAAAGAATTATGGCTCATTGCATAGAAAAATGAGCTGGGAGTACAGTTTCTTGATTAGTTAATAATAGCAAACATTGACTTTCTCAAGGTCTTTGTCGGCTCTGAAGGCAGCTCCTATTATATAATATCCATTTATAAAAATGATCTTTCAGTATGTACTCTGAAAGAAAGAATATACAAAATGTGGATTTCCTGCTTCAACAAGGTTGCCTAAAGTTCAGTTGTGCTGACATAATGTACTGAGACACACTCATTTTAAGTTCAACAACCACTAAATAAACACAAGGCCAAATTTGGCAACCTTTACTCGAGTGTGCAATCCCTCTTCCTTGAGGAAGTTCAATGACATGTACCTCAAAAGGACGACTTCTGTGGGAAAAAAAAGATATGCCCCTGAGTAAATGCTGTAGAGGAGATCATGTAGCCCTGACAATTTCTACCTGAAAAATAATTCCAGTAGTAAGTAAATGAGTGTAAAGCTTTCAAACTCATAATATAATTTGGTATTTTGGAGAATAAGAGATTGTAGGGGAATGGCCTTTTTAAATAAGAGACTCTCATAAAACAAATCTCTCCCTCCTTTTATTTCCTTCAGGTGTCAAATCAATAACAAAAGGATTCACAGGATAGTATTCTTGCTAAAAAAATGTATTTGTGTTTTGATTGAAATTATTTGCAAAATGGGATCATATCTCTCTGAACAGTTTATAGTTTACTTACCAAGCAGTGAGACTGCATATGAAGTGCTGTGTCCAGATCTGGGCTTCCCAGTACAAGAGAAGCATGGACATACTGGAGCAAGTCCAGTAAAGGGTCATGAAAGTGATGAAGGGGCTGGAGCATGTGACATATGAGGAAGGGCTGAGAGAACCAGGACTGTTCAGCCTGGAGCAGAGAAGGCTCAGAGGGGAATCCTATCCATGTGTATAAATACCTGATGGGGAGGTGTAAAGAAGAGAGAGACAGACTCTTATCAGTGGTGCTCAGTGACAGGACGAGAGGCAACGGGCACAGACTGAAATACAGGAAATTCCCTCGGAACATAAGAAGAAACTTTTTGACCAAGGGGTTGGTCAAACACTGGAGCAGGTTACCCAGAGAGGTTGTGGAGTCTCCATCCTTGGAGGGAGTCAAAACCTGACTGGATACGATCCTAGGCAGCCTGTTCTAGCTGATCCTGCTCTGAGATGATCTCTAAAGGTCCCTTCCAACCTCAGCGAGCCTGTGCTTCTGTGACTCTGAGTTTCAGATGGAAAAAGATTATAATTTCACAAAATGGAAGAGGCAACCTCCACTACCACTACTGTCTTAAATGGTCTAAGAGTAATAAATCCATGCACAACATGGATAGCTAAAGATGTTAGCGGTGATGTCTCTCTCTTTCTACAAAATATTTGCAGATTAATTGAATCAGGCACTGAAAGGGGCATATCCTACTTCTCCCATATCATTCTACTACTGAATAATTCTTCATTTGTCCATAGATTAACTGCTTTGTTATTTACATGTTTTTTTAGGTGGGCTGAAGAAGCAGAAGTCATGCCTCCTCCCTTCCTTGGGGAGAGAAAAATGATGACAATGAAATGAGAGAAAAACAACTATAATGCAACAAGGTAAAACAAAGAATGTGAGAACAAAGAAAGAAAACCAAGGGAGGAAGACATTTTTGATTCAATGCTTTAATTTTGGGGGGTAATTTGTATGCTTTTATATTCACACTTTTACAGTTTTCCATAAGTATGACTTTATCTTTTCTGCAATATATTGCCTTCTTAGCCAAGCTCATCACCATGATAGGAGATTACTCCAAGTGGCTTTAAGCTGACAGGGTGCTAAGAAGATATGATAGTGATGGAGTGTCACAAATCCAGCACAAGTTTCTCTGTGTTAAGTCTCAACCTGTCACACTGTAAACACTTAGAACACAGTGGGCATCATTTCAGAAGAAATGAGCAAACCCCCCAAAATTCTTATATTGCAGATGATGGGGAACTCTGCTACCACAGATGCTAATGTCTGTTTTTTAACACTGCACAAGCATATCTAAATAGCAACACCTGTGGGCCTAACTAAGTACAAAGAATTGTCATTAGATGAAGACTTAAATTTTCTGTATACTCAAATATTCTGAACACTTAAATATTCTGGAATCTAAACTTAGGTTGTTACTTTGTTTGAACAGTCTTTAGCTCAGTGATGTTCAGGGACAAGTCAGGGCCCAGGCTTATACTTAACACGTCTCTGTAATCTGGGCCACAGGTTTCAAGAAATGAACATAAAACTAAAATATATAGCAGTATATAACAGGTAGTTTGTATGTGCGTATCTTGCAATGGAGGTGTATGTCTGTAGCTTTCCAGAGAAAGGTTTCAAGAATATTTATTTTTAAATGACTGAGGAGCTGTAGGGAAAGTTTTGATGAAAGTCCATGTTGCTTTAGGTAAAATTTAATTTGGGATTGTTACAGATAGTAATGCATGAGCAACAAGCAAATACATTAATTTCTTCTTGCACCAGTAGGGAAAAAGAGCACAGCAGACCTGTAAATATAAAGCCCAGAGGTGAGTAAGAAGCATATCAACCATGAAATTGTGTTAATTCAATAATTAAAGTGAGTCTCAGTTCAAATGTAGGCTCTGGTTATGTAGCAAAGATGTGACAAAACAATTTGGAATGGCAGCCCATTACACTCATATTAATAGTCAGGAGAGAAGAGTTCCAGTAAATAGAATGTTTTATGAACAGTATGGCATCTTTAACCGTGAACCTGGTATCGATCCATTAATCAAAGGGATACATGAGGAGTGAAATTTCCACCTGAATTTAGTTTTGAGAAAGAGATAGTGAGAAGTGGGAGTGACTTGTCTTTGTTCCCAGATGCTACAGCAGAGCTGGGTTTTATAGTGCTCTTCCCAGCAAGAGAATGAAAACAGTGCTGTAGGGGGAAATTAATTATTATCAGGGACATTCCAGCTGGAAATTTGTGTAGTTACAAAATCAACACATTTCAAGGACTTGAGTGTGTCCTGCTGATCTTACTAGTTTCCCTTGTGTTTTAATAGATTCAAAAGTTCTATGTAAAAAAAAAATTCCTATTAGAGCTGGTTAGAAATATATTATCTGATTTTGTATTTTTGAAGTTTCAGTAGTTTTTCATGCGCAGTTCTAGAGATATTCAAGAAAGAAAGAAATCCCAAATAAAATCACTTGCCCAGCGACTGGAACTTTTCTCTGAAATTTAAAATTACCTCATGTCCCTACTTTTGCTGCAAACCACCTGCTTAAATAAGCATTTTTTACCACAGTTACTGGGAGTTTACCATTTATACAAAGTCACCAGTAGGCATTACTGAGAAAGATTTAGATTAGCCCACAGAACTGCAGTTAAAGTTCTTAAATAAAGTTTGTTGCAAGAGACAAAGAAGAGAGTGTACATCCCCATAGAGTGCCCTAGCCATTTGGCTGTGGTGTAATTAGTGTTCCTTGTCACCATTAATTCTTTCCTTTACCAGAGAAGGCCTCCAAATGGAAGGGTTTTAGTCATCAAAACTCATACAAATTTTGATTAAGGAAATGTCTCATTAAGAAGTTCCCAGCCAGTTCCTGTTTCTAATCCTCTTGGTCAAAAAAATTCAAAATGTAATCAGCAGTTTCAGCAACTAGATTTTTAAGAGACTTATTGCAAGAGTATTAAAAGACTGTACATCTATACCACTTTTCTTTTGTCTCTCAACAACCATTTTCACTATCAACCTCAAAATTTAACTGCTAGGTATCTAAGTATAAATGGAAGAGTGCATTATATTTTCATGGAGCAGCTAATCCTGGAAACAGTTCCAGGCACAAGAAGGACAAAAAGGTGACCGAGAGTAGCCATCATGGATTCACAAAAGGGAAATCATGCTTAACCAACCTCATAGCCTTCTAAGATGAAATGACTGGCTTGGTAGATGAGAGGAGAGCAGTGGATGTTGTCTACTGTGATTTCAGTAAGGCTTTTGACACAGTCTCCCATAACATCCTCATAGACAACCTGATGAAGTACGGACTGTATGTGCAGACAGTGAGGTGTACTGAAAACTGGCTGAACAGCAGAGCTCAGGGGGGTATGATCAGTGGCAGGAAGTGTACCCCAGGGGTCAATACTGGGTCCAATTTTGTTCAACTTCTTCTTCAGTGACCTGGATGAAGGGACAGAGTGCACCCTCAGCAAGTTTGCTGACGATACAAAACTGGGAGGAGTGGATGATACACCAGAGGACTGTGCTGCCATTCAAAGAGACCTGGACAGGCTGGAGAGGTGGGCGGAGAGGAACCTCATGAAGTTCAACAAAGGCAAGTGCAGGGTCCTGCACCTGGGGAGGAATAACCCCATGCACCAGTACAGGCTGGGGGTTGAGCTGCTGGAAAGCAGCTCTGCTGAGAAGGACCTGGGAGTGCTGGTGGGCACCAAGTTAAGCATGAGGCAGCAATGTGGCCTTGTGGCCAAGAAGGCCAATGGTATGCTGGGGTGCATCGGGAAGAGTGTTGCCAGCAGGTGGAGGGAGGTGATCCTCCCCCTCTACTCAGCCCTGGTGAGGCCACATCTGGAGTGCTCTGTCCAGTTCTGGGCTCCCCAGCACAAGAGAGACATGGAGCTACTGGACCGAGTCCAGCAAACGGCCACTAAGATGATCAAAGGACTGGAGCATCTCTCTTATGAGGCAAGGCTGAGAGAGCTGGGCCTGTTCAGCCTGGAGCAGAGAAGGCTCAGGGGGGAACTTGTGATCTTGTAGAGCAATGTGTATAAATACCTGATGGGAGGGGTATAAAGAAAACAGAGCCAGACTCTTCTCAGTGGTGTCCAGAGATAGAACAAGAGGCAATGGGCACAAACTGAAACACAGGAAGTTCCATCTGAA
The DNA here is from genome assembly GCF_036417845.1 of Apteryx mantelli. NCBI lineage: Eukaryota > Metazoa > Chordata > Aves > Apterygiformes > Apterygidae > Apteryx > Apteryx mantelli. The sequence continues at coordinate 64,587,224 of NC_089978.1, read as the reverse complement.
TATAAGAAAAAACTTTTTTGCTGTGAGGGTGGTCAAACACTGGAGCAGGTTGCCCAGAGAGGTTGTGGAGGCTCCATTCTTTGAGAGAGTCAAAAGTCGTCTTGACACAGTCCTGGGCAACCTGCTTTAGCTGATTCTTCTTTGAGCCAGGGGGCAGAAATACTGAGCAAGTCATATGCTTCAGGTAACATCATACTTGTTTGGTTTCTCATCTTGGACTATAATAGAAGTGGTCTGCTGTGCTTTTGATGGCCTTGGTAAAGACAAGTTTCAGGGCAAAAATTATTCAAGCACAGGCTGGTGTCGCAGCTTCAGACCATTCCAGTTCCTGAGTCAATACCGGAGACATTTTGCTTAAAAAGGCCCTTTTTGCACAGTAGATAAATTTCCACCAACATCAAGTGGAATTTGACAAATGCATACATACATCCATACATACACATAATATACACAAATATGTGTGTGTCTGTGTGTATGTATATACATGCACATATATATATACACATACATTATATACATATAAATTTATATGAAAATTTAAATATTTATATATAATATGCATTATTGTTATGCATATATAATGCATATATCATATATAATGTTATGCATATATAATATGCATATTATAATATGCAGATAATTATGCATTATATGTCATCTCTCATTTCTCATCTCTCATATACCATGTATATACAAGCAACCAGTATTCTAAATCCCTGAACCCCATCAATTAAGTCAGTTTAATGTTATTTCCTAGCTATTAATCCTCAAAGTGCATTTTGAGGATTAACAGCTAGGAAACAATGACAAAGACTAAAACTGACCAACAATGTCACAGTTCATCAGCTGAGGAACGCACATTTCTTATTCTTCCAGACAAATTACAGATCTGGTGTCCACAAAATCCTTTGATTTGGTTCAGATGAAAATACATGAAAAAGTTTTCTCAGGCCATTTCTACTTATAGCTGGAACCAAAAGCAATAAAACAATGAAGAGAAAGTGAAAGAAAAGGTTTCTGAAGTTCTACCTTTCAGAAGGAAAAATCATTTGTGAAGGTTTCATCTGAAATATCAGTTCATGGTTTAGCACAGGTTCTAAATGTTAACCTATATAAGTGACTGAATCCTAAAGCAGTCATCTGATACTATGGCTCTACTTCATTCTGTCAGTAACCCCAGGTAGGTATTCTATAATATATTCCTTTATCAATATGTTGTTCATTAAGGAATATAATACTTAAATATTCTTATTCAGAATTGTGTAAGATAGCTTGGGATTCTGTTTTTCTTGAAAGTAATACCAATTACCATAACATAAAGCAAAAACCGAAATATTAAACTGGAAAATAAATACCAAAATTTTCTATTTCTACATATATGTAAATGAAAGCCTTATGACAGTAAAATTCTTGGGTACCATTGTTGATGTAGCCGAAGGGGATTATGTTTGTAATTCCCCACAGAGAAACAGGTACAGAACCGGCACAAGGCTGAAGCCATTTGTTTCAAGGGAATGGTATGCTGGGAACAGAGCTATTCTGGACATATTTTACAACACATCCACAAGTGTGCCTTTAGCCATGCACATACTAATTTGCAGAATTTGAAGCATGTGATTCTTCCTCACACAGACATATCTGTCAAGGGGTAGCATTATAGTGGTTTTATTTTCAATATTTTCATTACTATTTTTTTATCAGAAATTTTATCAAGTTTCCCATGAAAAAGGCATAAGATGAGACAAGGTCAGATGAGATGAGATGAGATGAGATGAGACAGAATGAGGGATGCAGGCATCCAGGAAGCATTTGAAAATCACTTCTGTAGCCAAATCTTGCATGAGAACAAGCTTCATAGGGCAAGTAGAAAGTAATAGACTTCTGTGCCTTTTCCGTGTAATGTATCTCACGTGCAGAGGCTGCCTGTAAGTTCTGAAACATTTTTTCATTTGGCAAACACACACCCTTTGAACTAGACTGAACACTGGGCTGCTATGGACTGTTGCCTTCCATAACTGCTACAACAGTTGTACATCAAATTACACTGAACTGCAGACACAACACATATAACCTGCTCTCAGGCTCCTTACAACTCCAAAAAGCAAACAAAAATGCCTTGCCCAATTCTGATTAGGATGCGATTTCTTTACTTAATCAATAAACCTGTTTTTGAGGGGAAAAAAATAGGACACAGAGAAAAACAGAACTCTTTCACAGTTTGTCATTTGTAAAATATTGCCAATCTCACTGGATGATCATTACCTAACACACTTTGTGATTATTATCTGATATTGATATGTGGTGCTTTTTTTCTTGTTTTGGATTACTGCGACTGCCAGATATCCTGGGCAAAGAATATTTTCAGGACTGTGATATCTCTACCTGTAGATACTTCATAACAATATTGATTATAGATTATGTGCTGTTTGACTCTCTTCACAGTACAGGATCAACGAACTAGAAGATTTCAACTACAATTAAACTTTCCTCTTTAGCCCATAAAGGGTATGAAAGATACAACTCTGAAAAGGTGTCCAGCTAAGCGGAAGTGGGGGTCTTGATCCAGAAAAATGTTTAATGCACTTTGTTGAAAACTTTTTCCCCTTCAAAACTTTTAATGAAAAATCAAAGAAAAATTCTAACTCATAAGGACTTGATTAAGATTTGGAATTTCCTATTTCTCTTTACATACACACCAAAAAAATTGCTCAGTAGTAAATTCTGAAGCAAGAATTAAAAGGAAAATATTTTAAACAAAAAAAACAGGAAAAAATTTTGCTGAAAATAACTTCATCTACCTCTGCTGTTCAATTTTAAGCACATGACTAATACAATAAAGCAATTAAAATAATCCAAATGCTTAAAGGTTACTTACTCAAGTATTTTGCCAGGTTTATGTTTTAAAGACTTTTTTTTTTTTGTCCATTTAACCACAGGAAGATAAGTAACCACTATAGTTTCAGTCGGGCTCTTATACCCACCCAGTTTTGGGGGTATAAGAGATGCAAGATTTTTAGAGAAAAGTAAAAGTTTCCATAGACCTGAAACTTTTCTTATGTCTCCTTCTTTGTGAACTAAAAGGTTGGGGTACCTGAAAATATGCACTTTTTAAATAGCTGTATCAGTTAATCTGATATATTATCCTGATATGCCTTAGCACAAGCATTATGTCAGTTTTATATGCTTCCTCATTAAAAAGAACTTTCTTGCCTAGAAAAAATGTCATCAACATTATATTTACCTAAAAGAGTAAATTCATACTCTTTATCGCAAATCTTAAAATGAATAGTCTTTCAATGTCGTATTTTCACACAAAAAAATGGCATTTAGTGGCAATACACATTATGAATAGTTTATATTCCCACATGAGAATGCAATAGTTCAGCCCTAAGCATGAAAGATATTAGTATGCTTAGTTATATTAAAACAGTTTTATAAACATCCCATGAGGGAGTGTATCCCAGTGAAGCAATACAATTTTTCTTCAAGAAGCAAAGTAATTTCAGATGCTAGTGCCAACAATTCTGAGTGTAGGAGCAAGACGTGTTTCAGAATGTCTTTCTTCCGGGAGAAACAGAAGGAAAAAAATCTAGATCTTATCAAATCAAATGTGGATGAGCTTTTCTAACCTTTTTCTCTGCGTACACAGAGATAGACTTCCAAAATTGGCCCAAGCAAAATAACAATGGGCTTAGTCTAGTTCTGTGCACTACTGTTTTTTCAAACATAGCTTTAATAACGACTACAGATTCTGACTTTTAGACTGGGATGTATCTGGAATATAGGCATTTTTTTTATACTAATTGAAAAAATGCAGGTTGTCTGAGCAAATATTATACATATATATATATATATATACATACACACAGTTTATTTCTTTGGAATTTCCTTTGGAATATAATTATAAAGGAATAGATAGATAGATAGATAGATAGATAAGTATATATTCCTTTGGCCCACCAAATCAAATTTCTTCAGTTCAGTTGCTGCATAAACACTTCTCCTAATGGCTTTGTATATAACAAACCATGCTCTGATATTGCACTGCAAATTCTTTTTGTGCAACTCCCTTGTAGTAAGTTATACCTATGCATTTTGTAAAATGCATTACAGAAACCATGAAAATCTTTTAATACATGATAAAAAAATAATTGGACTAAGATGTGTAGTAAAATATCACAGGTTTCCCCTCCAGGATTAAACCACTGTTTGATTTCACAGAAGGTAAATTCAATCAATCAGCTTGTCCTTTGCAGCCAAAAAGACAACTTAAAGATTTAATTCTATAAAAAGTATTAATAAAATGAACAAAGAGGAAACAAATCATTAAATTAACGAATAAGGAAAAATACAGCAGTGTAAGATTTTCCCCATATAAAACCTTGAATACTTAATGTTATGTGTATGTTTAATTTTAAAGAAGAGAGAAACAATGAAATCTACAAATATGTGGGATTAAAATCTGAAACCCAATTTATTACTGTGGCAATCAAATTTGAAGATTCCCATTTTTTTAAGAGGTGCTTTTAACTGCTAATGTTAAGAATAGCATACAACAAATTAAACCTTTCTAGAATTCCTAATAATTACACTTTTATAAATCCAGCCCAAATCGATGTTTGCAGCTTGATTTTGTGGGATTCTTTTAGGCTAGAAATACAAAATGAGAACCTGTGATCCAGATTATGATCTCCAACTAAATCTTGTTATGTTTAGATTTATACCAGCAAGACTGAAATCTGATCAGAAAAGAGGAAATCTGCCTGAGAAAACAAAGAAAAACAGGAGAATAAAGTGTTGCATAAAATTCCATACCACACCACCACCACCTTGCCTCCCTCCTTGGAAGTAAAAACAAAAAGAAAGAAAAGAGAAAAAAGGGAAATGGAAAAGGAGAGGGAAAAAAAAGTTGAAGGAGAAGGAGAAGGAGAGAGGGAAAGGCAAAGGCAAAGGCAAAGGTGAAGGCAAAGGCAAAGGGAAGCAAGAGGAAAGGCAAAAAGTTGCAAGCAAACCTCATTCATCTGTCAGTATGCCTGAAGTAAGTACAGAGTAATAACACTACAATTTAGAAATACAATTTGAATATTAAATCCAACAAGAGGTGAACATCCCATCACTATCAGTGGGAATTTATATGTGAGTGCCTGGAAAAATGTTACACAATCTCTTTTTCTAACAACACTCTGTCAGCTGAGATGAAGATTTTCATCATATCCAGTTTAAGGCTCACTTAGGGTTAATTTAAAATTCTTTCTGAATATTTCACACAACTCATTCTTAATACTGGTAATTTCCAGTTATGCTTCATAGGACACGAGTCAGGACTATGAACTGGAAAATATGGAGCTCTTTTAATGAAGAATTAATATTTATCGAATATTTGGTTCTAACTATATCAGAAAATTTTAATGAATAAAACCAAATGATGGGAAAAAATCACTGTGGGGAGAGTGAACGCACAGCACTGACCTCCCGATTGTCATGCTCATGCACGCTTGCAGTGACTTTCGCTGTGTAACTTGCCATAGGGCATTCCTGAGCACAGTCTCTGATGAACGTGGCCTCTTCTCAGGTAGGAGGATGCACTTGGCTCACTGCACCTTCTGTCTGGCAGCGCACCTGAGGCTTGCTGAGCCTTCACTATACATGGTCTGTCACGTCTGCCGGCTTAAGCAAAGCTGTACTAAAATGTTGCAGGCAATATATTTGTTGACCATCAGAGTTCAACTAAGGGAGAATTTATCTTCCTTAAATACTTGTTATCTTTGTTAGCTAACTCATCATCATTTAGACAGCTTAAGTCCATACACATGAAGGACACAACAGCTAATGCTGTCATGTGGACTTTGAAATGATCCATGAAGGAGAATATATTGCCGCTGCTTAATAATCAGATACTGGAAGTGATTTACTTTTCAACACTTTTTACATCTATAAAACTTGAATGTTGACAGTTTAAAATGTTATATTTATTTGCCCAGGGAGGATCAATTTAGATGCAGCATCTCCCTTGTAGAGCAGGCCTCCTTTACCTGCTTTTGCAGCTGGTTTGATTGAGGTCAAGTGAGTCATCTAAGGTCACACAATGAATGAATGACCCAGAATGATGCTGAAACTAGGCCAGGACCTTTTCAAGTTCCCTGCTGTAATTACTGAAGCACAGTGTCTTCCTTGAATAATTCTGTATGTTGATCCCTACTGAAAGTATGTTTCCTAGCTGCACAGGAAATGAAAGTTTACACTCAAGCTGCTTTAAGAACTAGCATACAGTGGGAACAAAATACTTTTTTTAGTGTTATATCAATAACATTACTCCCATTCTTGTATTTCAGGATATCCTTAAGCCTTGAGAAAAGATAGGAAAGAATACAAGCCCATGTCCAAATACATCCAGCTTCACACTAGAAGTCAAGAAGCCAGCTTTGTAGTTTTCAGATATTTTTCATCTCCTTTGAATCGGTTAAATTTGTCAGTTGTGTTTTAGCCTTTTTCATAGCTACGGCAGTTTGAGACAATTTAATCTTGCTAAGAGAATATATTTCTGTGTTTGTAAGATTCACAGTGTGTCCTAGTGCACAGCCCACAGCTAACCCTTTTGGCCAGCAATAATAAGCCCAGTTTCATGTGCATAAGTCCATAAATTTTAATGGAATTCTACATGGATTTTACAAGCAAAAGCCCATCTGCAGTTAGGTGCAATGCCTCGTATTTTCAAAATACCTTCTACACAGAAAGTTTTGTGTAAATAACATGCAGCTACCTCCCAGAGGCTAGGCTCTGTATGGACTCCTGGAGCGAAAGATACACAAAAAAAGGAGACAAAACTGCCTGAATAAAATAGTAGGATCGATATGTCCCATTTCTGTATGGAGTCAGCTCACAAATTCTCAAATAAATTTTTATGTGGAATAAGAAGGGAGAGGATGAAACTAAAAATGCAATTAAAAATTAATTTCCAACATTCAGACCTTGTCATTTCAAAACCCATCTCCGAGCCTCATAGCTGAAGTTTCTCTGCTTCCGTGCACAATGACCCCAGATGCTTAACTGTAGCTTAATGGTATTAGTATCAGTAGCATTTTCCTTCTACATGTGGGGGGCCATTATGCCTCCCATTCCACCACTTAAACACAGAACAAGTCCATTAGATAAAATAATAGCAATGCAAAAACTTCTCATTTCCTGCATGCACATCAAAGGTGAGCAGACCGAAAGGAATTTAAAAAAGGCTGTATACCAGGCATACCTTAAGGCTTGTACTCAGCCTGGGGCAGGTTGTTTACCCACTTCTCATCTTGATCAGTGTTTTTGGTCTGTTTTTTCTGTGTTGACTGTGTCCTGCTTAACTAAATGTTCTGTGAATCTCACTGGTAACAAGTACTTTTTAACATCTACTCTGAATTTTTTTTCCTTTAATATCTGTATGTGAGTCTTCTTCCTGACATTTGGGTTGGGCTGAAACTGGCAGTCTGCAGGAGGGAAGGAGAGTTCTGTGTCATTTATAACAATAATGACAATTATTTACAACCCCAGGGACCTCAGTAGATATCACTTTCCTTCCCAATGACAGGTATCTACCTCAGATCAGAACACTACAGCAGTTCTGTACCAGTAACACTGTGCAGTAGTTTTATAACAATGGAAATGAAACATATATTTATGCAGGGCTAAAACTACAGGGCAATTCCAAGGATGTAGAGCGGAATTCTCTTGGAACTAGGCCAGAACACAGAGGCCAACTTCCTACCCTAGGAAAAGTGTGATGTGCAGATTTCTGTGACCACAGGTCATCAAGGCTTCAGTTTTGTGTCTAGTGGAAAGGCAGAGGGGACATAGTTCACACCTGACACTGAAGAAAACATTAGGGGAAGTGATCCAGTTCCCCTCAAATGAATTAAAGGATTTCTGTAGGTTTCTATAGGAGCTAGAGCACAGTGAATCAGCAACCCTGTTCCTTAAACACCCTGTTTTATCCTTGGAAGTCCCTTGGTGCTCAGGTCAACTTCTTTTTAGCTACGAGATCTGATGGGATTACAGCCTAAGTAGTACGGCTATGGTCTTATGCCCTATAATTCAATCTGCTCCAGAAAACCTCTGTTTACTGAGTGATGAATGATAGAATTGTTTAGCTTCTTTTAGCTTTCAGCAGACAAAACACAGCTTGGTATGTGCTGTTTCAAATCTTCTCTTTTATTTTCCCATGGGGATTTGTTCTTTAAAAAAAAAAAGTCAGACCTCACTGAGAAGTACAGTAGTCAATTCAGACAGTTTCAAGTTGCCTAAAGCTATTGACTCATATATGCAAAACCTTGCCATTATGTTTTCAAAGCAGTGACAAATAGAATTAGGTGTGTGATTCCTTTGATGATACTTTGAAAATTTTTAAAAATTACCTTCCATTATGTTTTGAGTCTGATCCTTCTCTCTCAGAAACCAGTGGGATTTCTGCCACTGACTTCAGGGGAAGGAGGCTTGGGTTGTTTTCAGCACAGATTTTAAAACAAAGGTTTGAAATTGGCAGGAACAAAACACTCTGCCATGAATCGAGAGAACATGTTGCCATATGGCAGCTTTTCAGGCTTATGCAAACAAATTTGGTTTATTCAATATAAATATTTGAAGGAAATGGAAAGAAGAGGATAATTCTCACTTACTGAAGGGTCATATTTGAGTCTTTTAAATTTTAACTTGGTTCCAACAGAGAAAGAATTTCTACCAATACTGTTAAATTATTGCTTTATAAAGCATCTAAGACTGGCTTTCAATGACAGTTTTAACTATTAAACAGATACTTCAGGGTGAGTGAAGAAAAATGAGAAGGAAGGGGTTCACACCCTTACTTCAGTAACCAGATTTAGGAGCAATGTGGAGAATCTCAGTTGAGGAACACACGTTCTCTATATAGCCAAACAGAGAAGGAGACACCTCTAGAGGACATTTCAGAGCATTCAACTTAGATGCTTGAAGTTAGATACACTACAAGTAGCCCCAAAATTTGCAAGTGTAATCTATAAAATAGCTAACCATTGAGATGCACTCAGCAGGTAAGAACCAAGAGCAGAGCAAGCAGGTCGGGAATGATTTATTTCCACAAGAAGACAGCTGGTTTGTTTGTTTCATGTGCTACTAAGACACACGAAACACTCAGAAGCACACTAACACTCAGAAAAAACAGAAAGTGAACATATTACAAGTAGCAGGAGCATTCTTTTTTTCTTGAAGAGTAACTTTGGATCTGCTTAGAAGAAGGACCTGTGCTGCAGTGAGCAATAAAATATTAATACTGCTGTACTCAGAAACCTTTAATTTTTTCTCTATTGAAGGAAAAAACTAAATGAAAAGAGGTATACAACAGGTTGGAGTGACAGAGAGCTCATACTCCACTGACACATTGCTTTCCTCAACTACCATAAAAAAAGAAAAAAGGACACCTGCCCTGAATTCACTCTGCATACAAGTCCTTCCGCCTGTGGTGAAAGGTGTGCTTTTGGAATGGCAGAAGGATGATCTTTTAGCAAATAACGATAGCCTCATTCCAATCAAACGTGATCGGCCCTGCCAATGCAGAAGGATATTTTTATTGTTCATGTTTGCCTTCAGAGAGCCACTGCACATTACTAAGCCTGTTGGCATTTTGCCACCTCTATTTTAAGCTGTTCAAAAATCTGGAGACTGGAGAAATATCAGTCTTTGCTTTTTAAGGGGAAAAACATTATTTAAGTAAGCAAACATTTTAAATAACTTAGGCTAGAAAATGTATGTGTACTTAGATGGACATGCTTATTTTAGCAAAACAGAACTGTCCATATTTTTGAATTAACCTCTTGTCCCTTATATCCCACTCTTATGGGCTGGATTGACCTCACAGGAAAGAAAATAGAATCAACTGTGACCTGCCCAAAGAGATTTGTCTGAACTCATGGAACAGCAAATTTTACATTTACATTATTTACTCAAGAGAAGCTGAACTTGCCACACCTTCTACCCTTAAAGGTCACATAGAATTATTTATACTAGCTAACAAAAAATAAGGGTGGGCCACGAACTTGAATTAATTACCTGCATATGATTCCTGGAGCATGGAGCAAGGGAGAAGAGAATAAATGAATAGCTGAAAAGATCAAAGGAGTGAGGTGAGAAAGTGGGAATAAAAACTTTCAAGTTCTGATGGAGGAGTTTTGTTTCAAATGGATCCTCCTCTCAGCTTACTTTAGGAACTGGCATATGGCATATGCTACAGATGGATAGGCAATGATACACGTACAGCTGTAAGATTTTGGCACACTTGGTCCTGGCCTATGCTGCCAGCTGGCCAGCAGTAAGCAGGTTTGCAGGATGATTTGATTTTCCACAGCTGTCGTACAAAGCAAGAGGTCAAGGGAGGTGAGGAGAAAGAGGAGATTTTGGGGAGGGGGACATAGATGACTGATCCTCGCTTACAGCGCAGAGACCAAGTTCAACCCTGACAACAATAACAATCCAGGCAGCAACTTTCTTCATGTGCAAACCCTTCATTTAAATGTTTTCTTAATGTGAGGGTTAGGTCTGGATAAAGCCAAGTGACTCTGTGGAATCAGTTACCAACGCAAGTTGTGAACACTATACAAAATGAGTGATCCCTGTCTAATGCCCAAGGAATGTATGATGTAGCTTGCAGTACTCTTTTGTGAACCACAGACACCTTTTGTTGACAGTAAGGTAAGGGAAAACTCATTCTGAGTAACACAACTTCATGTGTCAACAAGAAAACTAGCCTGAGGAAATCTGCCTCTTCCAGTAGTTTGATTTTTAAAGAAAAGTAAATAACAATCTTTGGTATCTGGAAGCAAAGTCAAATATTAGATCCTCTGCATACTTTGTGTAAGTATGATTTGAATTATAATTCACTGTTATTATCTCCCAGCAAGCTTTAGGTAAAAATGCCACGTCACTTGTGGTGTATAGGCCAAAAATCCCTCTAGTCTGTTTTAACAGGATGAATAACTAAAAAATGAATAATTTCAAGATAATCAGTTTTAATGAAATTTAGCCTTTCATTTACTGCTTGCAAATTTTTGTAACTGGACAATTTGATTAATTTATTAATTATGTCAAGCCATGTGAACAAAGCTTCATATGAAATAACCTTAAAAAAACATCCAAAGAATGTCGGTACAGAAAAATTTGAAATGAAAAGCATACATCGATGTATAAGAACCAGGAGACATTCAAAGGCTACTGGGATGATTGTACAGAAAGAGCATCATACAGGGCATGACTGATTAAGCTAGAATCTTCAGTTTAGGAAAGACATGGTTTAGGGTGAAGACAAAGGTCTACAGAACCATTAATAGTATTTAAATAGTGACTAGAAGCTGACTGTTCACTGCTTTTCTAGTACAAGAGGCAGTTATGTAGTTGCTGTTAAAATTCAAAACAAACAGAAAAAGGTAGTTTTTCATGCAACATGTAGAACATGCAGGTCCTTTAGAATTCCTTGCCAAAGGACGTGGCAGACGCAAGAAGAACACCTGGATTCAAGAGGAGACTGACCAAGTACTTGAAAGAAAGATTCATGGAAAGCTACTAAACAGACAAATCACAGCAGCTGAGGGAACCACTTAGACTGAAAATAAGTGGAGGCTAGGAAAGTGTTAGGAGGTAATACCATACGCCCTTGCACTTTTCTTCCTTCTCCCTAAGCATACACTTAAGACCAGCATTCCTGGGCTAGATGGATCTTTGTTCTGAACCAGTATAGCTGCTTTTTCATTCTTTTTATAAATCTCTTATGAGCTGTATCATGAACGACTGAAAAATTCTCCAGCAAGGAGGCAAACACTTATATTCAAAATGGTATTAAAACTACTATTTGCTTCTTAAAAGATTGTTACAAAAGATGCAGGAGGAATGGTTTGAGGAAAGAAAAGGCCATTTATCAGAACTCGCAATCTAATTTTTGTTCCTCTGTGATGCAAGATAGAAGCCTAAAACAGGGATTCAGAAAGACCAACAGGATAACCGGGGAGAGACCGGTGGTAGCGATGGTGAACAATGGGCACGTCCTGAATTCTGCTCCACAACTGTTCATTACCTTAGAAGTTAACCATCTCCAGTTTGGAGTTCATAGGCACAACTCTTCTTCTAGTGGTGCCTAAGCTCAGGGAATTTTTCTTCTGACAAAAAGCAGCTGCAGTTAGTACAATGCCTTTGCCCCTACATGGTCAACATTTAAGAAATGCACATTAGTACCTGGGTTTAATACAGACCTCCAAGTTTTCAAGTAAATATCTCTGTTACAGCCTATTCAAAAGGTCTTTTGTCCCTGTTAGGTTAAATGTTCGGGGGGTCAAAAGAGTAGAGGATGAGATGGGCTCTCAAATTTGGAAAGCCGGAGACTCACACTGAGTTGCTATACCACCAGATATATCTTTATTAATTTGATGAATAAATGTATTCAGCACTTCACAGAATCACAGAATCACAGAATTGCTGAGGTTGGAAGGGACCTCTGGAGATCATCTAGTCCAACCCCCCTGCTCAAGCAGGGTCACCTAGAGCACATTGCACAGGATCACGTCCAGGCGGGTTTTGAATATCTCCAGAGAAGGAGACTCCACAACCTCTCTGGGCAACCTGTGCCAGTGCTCTGTCACCCTCACAGTGAAAAAGTTTTTCCTCATGTTCAGATGGAAGCATCTGTGTTTCAGTTTGTGCTGTTGCCTCGCGTCCTGTCGCTCGGCACCACTGAAAAGAGTCTGGCTCCATCCTCTTGACACCCTCCCTTCAGATACTTGTACACATTGATAAGATCTCCTCTCAGCCTTCTCTTCTCCAGGCTAAACAGGCCCAGCTCTCTCAGCCTTTCCTCATAAGAGAGATGCTCCAGTCCCCTAATCATCTTCACAGTGTGTAACCAGATTCACTAGGAAAAGGTTGAATCTCCTTCAAAATGGCCTCTTCTAAGAAGGAAGTGGCTAGTTTTGAAACTTTCTTCCAAATCAGATAAAGAATTATCTAGAAGCTGCTACCCTTCATCCTTGGTTTCCTCCCCACTCCATTTTTTAAATAAAATAGTGTAGACAGCATGACAACCGCTTCCTTTCCTGGTTATGTTTTAAGAAGACTTAGGCTTCTGAGCTTTCAATGAGGTCTGCAGGTCTTGTAACACTTTGGAGTAGGTAATTTGTCCCTGAAGTATCTTTCACCATGATGGTGCCTACAGTAAGAGCTACACTCTTAGACTATGTCTTTACTACTAAATAAAATATAGGACCAAGTCACGGGTTTGCTCACTGGCCAAGAAGCGCTTGTAATGTCTAATTGGCCCATGTCAACCAAACTCTTCCAGACAATGCCAGGACCACATTCAGGGTACAGCACATCCCAGAGTTCCCTGTAGGCAGTGTGGGGATGTAGCCGTTCTGTATTGAGAAGAGAGAATGTGTACACATGCATATAAGCTTGCACCATTTGGCCTCAGAACCAGAAAACACTGTCTGGACTTTTCATTTACTAGTATAGATTAAACCTTGGAAACTGGCCTGCACTGGTAGCTGGGTCCCCTCTGGGAGCTCTGGGAGGTCTCGCACAGAGAAGGTGCAGAGTATGTTCCAGTGTCCCCAGCCAATCCAGAACACAAAGAAAGTGCAGCTGCAGCATGTGCATAGCTCAGAAAGCTTCATTAGTCAGCAGTGCAAGGGAATTAACCACCCACTTTTTTTCTTTTTTTTTTGGCATGCACATTGCTGGTGATGACTGTGTTTTGTATTTGCATAAAGATAATCCCTTGCAGTGTGTATCTATTTAAGTTTGCTTGCATTCTCTTCTTATCCCCTTTTTCAAAGTGAGAAAACACTTTGGTACTCTGAGAATATCAGTGAATCGCAGAAGCTATTTATTGCTCTGTGTACATAAGGCACTTGTGCACAGTTCTTTTGGAATAAAAGGACAATAAACAATCCCTTTGTCCTTGGGAGAGAAGAAAAAGGGTTCTTGGTGAACACCATTAAATGCTGTCAAAATCTGACTGCCTTTAAAATAAAACATTTGAAAAAGGCTGACCTGATTCTAATATCTTCTAGACTGTATGTGGAATTTCTTGAGGCTGCATGAGATATTATTTCTTCAAGAATTGTGAAGGGATAGACTTTTCCATTCTAGAATGAACCTTTGATGGCTTGTGCCATCAGAGAAAAAAAAAAATTTGATGATGCATTAACATGGCACTGACCCAGCTGGTTGGCAATGCACTGTCACTCCAAAATTCCATTAATAGGGTGCCTGAGGACATGAACTCAGTTTGACTTTAAAGCTTTATGTGTTTCAATTAAAAATGCATTTATTTAATTAATGCAGACATTAGAGAGAACACTGTTTTAAAAAGGAAGAATGAATTTGATAGACTAACTTTGTTCCCTTTTTTCAAGACATCTGGGAAATACTGCTTTTTTTATATGTGTAAGATATAGGAAAAGGAGGAACTGAAACCTTGCAAATGTTTAGAGAGTAAGCATTCAGGAAGATGTCTTGTCTTGCCGAACTCAAAATAGTTATATCTGGAAGTTGATAGAGCTGATTTTGTTTATAGCTCACGACACAGTGCTAATTTAAGCACTTCAAGCAATTTGAAGGTGTTAAAAGCAAGAGCATTTTTTGGCCACAGTGAAAGAAATGTTTATTGTCATCATTTCAAGTGTAGAGTCAGTGTTTTATGTAATACAATACATGGGACTAAATCTACCCTCGATTACACCTGAGCAATTTCATTGAAAGAAGAATGTTAATGGATGGGGGAAGATTATAGCTAAAGAAAATTTCACCCGAGATGTTCCTAGTGTGCCTAGGCATCATGGGCCTTATTTTCAATTTTAATAAAATGTTCTGTTACCCTGTCCAATTTAACTCACTTTAAAGATCATTTACACTGCACAGCAGTTAAGAGCCTTTGTGAAATAAGATTCAGTCTTTGAGTACATTTCCTTGTTCATAACTCCAGAGGATCTCTCGAAGAAGATGCCACTTCTGTCCTGATTTTCTAGACCAAATTTTCTGATGCAGTAATAGCAGAGTTCATTTTAAATAATTAGCTATCATGTGGATTGTAGTCACAAATGGATACATCCTTCCTAAGACACTCTGTATGGTATCCTTTCTTATCAACCTAATGTAAACAGAGCTTTAGTTACCCACAGACACACCGCATAGATCTTATCTAGCATAGGAATACCAAATTAATACTGACTGATTCTTAGGTAGCTATCAGCTAGCTGGCAGCTGTGATTTCTCATATCCAGTACATCTGTTCAATACCATATGCCAAGGCTAGATCTAGGGATTTTGGCACCTTGCTCTGGTTGGACAAGTTCTTTGACATGTTTTCTCCTTGATGTGAGACCAAACAACGAATAGCTTCAATTGCATTTGCACTTAGTATTGTCTAGATTATTTATTTACTTTGAATAGTTATACAAATGGGACAATTCTGAAATCTGATAAAAAGAAGGGAGCTTTGATACATATCACAGAATAATGATGTGTCAGAGAGTGGACACATAAGTATTGCTTTTTGAGTTGCTGTCACAAAGCTTAACCTTGCTTACTGTAAAGGAAAGCTGGTAGTCTATGAAGAAGAGGTTGTGGCCTGTTGACAGAGATTTGAAATCCTAACATAACAAGCATATAAAATCTTTAAAATATCATGTTATAACAAATGGAGCTGTAATACTTTATGGTTTCCTGACTTAAAGCAGTAAAGCAACAGAAATGATCAGTCTGTGGTTACACAATCATTTTAATTCTGCATATATCACTCGCTTGAATCATACCCAAAGCCATCCCACCACCAGAGAGGTGATTCTCTTCTCTCTTCTCAGCTGCTTTCCCCCCTCCAACTTTTGCCAACTCTGGAGTCTGTGGAGATGTACAGTGGCTTAGAAAAGCAACTGATCCAGCTAAACTACTCCTGGGGAGGTGGTGGTGGGGAGGCGGGCAAATTCATTCTCAGAGAAGATTGTTCCCAAAAAGTCTCATTATGTGGCAGCACAGATGCTAGTTCTGGCAGTTGAGAGAAGATAGGAGCAAGTATTGATGACCACAGAGAAGGGCAGAACAATCCTTTTTGGCAGCACTTTGCTTTTTACCAGATGAAAAAGGCCAGGTAACCATAGTCAAAATAGTTTTAAGCAATAGCCAGCAGAATGCCTACTTCTGGAAGGTAATGAAAAAAATGCAATCTTATTGTCAGTAATTTTTTATATACGAGTCTTCATCTTCACTGGAAATGTTAAATAAGACTTCAAATTTAAAAATGTTGACAGCCTCTAGTTCCTGGAAGATACTCTCAGCTGTGGTTCTAAATGCACTTATAATGCAACAGCTCTTGCATGTGACACTTAAAAAACTTTCTTATCTGCTAGGGAACATGGTCACTTCACCAGTCTTCAATCTACTTTGAGACGTAGGGTTTTTTTGTTTGTTTGTTTGTTTTAATACAGAGGTAAGGACTTGAAAGGAGTGAACAGGACATTAAAGACTAACTTAGCTGCACCCTCTCTTTCCCCTGCACCCCAGGGATGGAGGCCCATGTGCCATGGACAGCCTCCCCGGTAAGGAGAGAGGGGTGAGCTAGCACCTGATGAGCCTCAGCCATGGGGTGGTCAAGGACTCTGCCCATCTGGCCACATCCCACAGGCCAGCCTCCCAGTGCCTGTTCAGGAACTGGGAACATCTCAAATATGTCCTCTGCAGGTTGAGCTCCAAAAGAAAAGTTGGAGCTAACAGTCAGAAAGTCCCACACCCCAACTTGCTCATTAGCCAGAAGTGCTACTTGATGATGACCTGATTACAGACACAGAAAATTTCTGGTGCTTTGGGACTGACCCTGATGAACAGTGGTTGCCTTTGAGGAGACTGCAGTCTGGGTTGGAGTCATTCATGAACAGCAAAGTTAGCTAAAGCATATGAATACTTTGTTTATTTTACAGATTTCCTCTCCACCTGTAGCTCAACCATCAAAATTCAGCAAACCCCCAAAATCGGTCCACTCAGATTTTTTGCATCAGCCAGTGCTGCTAGAAACACAAAACAACAACAACAAAAAAATGCATGGGCAGAACCCCTCAGCTCTGGACATGTCACATTTTCTTTCCCTCAAGAATATGCATCTCATGAAATCTATATGCCAAAGCTTATAGATCTTTCCACATACATTTCCTTCTCTTCCAGGCTTTGAGGGGATGATATGGCACATGGCTTTTATCTTTTTAAATTATAGCTCTTTTTTATTTATAAAGACTTCTACTTGAAAAGCTGTTAATAGTAATAAACCACATCTTTTTGAGAATACAATTCCATTATTTAATCATACCCAGAGGCAGCAAAGACACAGGGAAATAATTGTCTTTTCATCATTCAAGCATGAAATGCCCAACATTGTTTGAAACCTAATTCTAACAAACCTTTAATACTCTAGTTCAGAAATCCCTTGACCATGGACAAGTACAATCTCATTTCTCAGTCCTTTAAAACAGCTTGATGAAGTATCCCAGAAGGCATAAGTTGTGTCTGCTTCTCTAAATTCATTTTTTTCATGTCTGCAAGTTTTCATGTTTTCCAACCATTTACCAAATCACAATTCCATTAATATTCTTGCATCTCAGTAAGATATTCTTTAATATAATTTATTCAGTCTGAAAATTCCTCTTCTAATTTTGTGCAAATCAC
This sequence comes from Apteryx mantelli, assembly GCF_036417845.1. Taxonomy (NCBI): domain Eukaryota; kingdom Metazoa; phylum Chordata; class Aves; order Apterygiformes; family Apterygidae; genus Apteryx; species Apteryx mantelli. The sequence continues at coordinate 64,569,521 of NC_089978.1, read as the reverse complement.
ATATAAAGAAAGCAGAATATTCAAATCAGTGCCTTGAGAGCTAATGCAGTTAAACAAGCATGGCAAGACTGTGCTATGGAATGGAATGTGTAATGGAATTGTTTTGGCATGAATTGCCATTCTCAGACTAATGCCAGTTTTTCTACAGAACTGCACTTGCAGAGCCCTTTTCTTGTACTTTTCCAAACAATGATCAAGAGTTTTATTATATATCACAAAATCACAAGATATGAGCACTTAGAAGTAAATTAGCTGTTAGTGTTAACATTGTATCTCATAATTTAAAGGTCTTGTAGTGAAGGCACACACTAAAATGATGCTGTTACAAAACCAGATGTCTTATTTGGACTCCACAAGCACAGGAGAATAGAATATCAGGACATCGCTGCTCGTAGGTATTGGGGATTAATATTTGGTACAGGTGGCCCCTAAGTAGTAGACTTAGATTCAAATTCAAAGCTAAAGAGTACAGTTCTACTTTTAGATAAAATGAAACAATTCTGTTCCTTTAAAATGGCAATCTGGGCACAAACATGTCGGAGTTTCACGGTCATTGATTATGACAGCTGCAGACTGGAAGAGGAACGTAGCATTGGGTACAAATGAAAAGAAAATGAAGAATTCTTCAAAGTGTGATGTGATAGCAATATACATACTGAATCTATCCTTCAATTATCATCTGATATGAATACAAAAAAAGTCTAATCCTTTGTCTTACTCATAGTGTTTTACATAAATTTTATAATAATACACAGGCAGTACAAGTTTGCCTGTGTAAACTTGAATAGTTTAAGATGTTGATACTGTGCTTCTTTTAATGATATCTGCATACCCCTTTGAAAAACAAATGACACTTTTGTAAATACTACACTTTCAGTGCACTTTTTCTATAGGTGGTAACACCTATAAGATGTTTCAAATACAGCATAAAAATGTTATCAAATAATAAGAGCTAAAAATAAAAACTTTGGAATATAGGCTGCACCCAATGCTTTTTATAGCTTCCCTAATTAAATCAAAAGAAGCTGAAAAATCTGAGCACAGATAGAAACAGGAATACACTTCAAGTTACAATGTGTGGGCTACTCCTCCTTTGCAGAGCTCCAGTGAAGTAACTGGGCCATTTCATGTTGCAATGGAAAAGATCAGGGCCTAAAATAGTGCAGGTGGAATAGGAAATTTGAAATGATTTCTAACTCCTGTAAATACGTGCATGGTACCTACATCAACCAAGAAAACAGGTCACTGACTGCAGAAAAGGAAATAAAATAAAAACATGCTGGAGAACTGAGAATAAGTAGTTATTACAGTGGAGTAGTTAGATAAGAATAATGCAGAAATAATCAAGAGAAAATAATTTATAGCCAAGATTTTAAGGCCGGGGGAAGGGTTTATTTCATGCAAGTGCCACCAAAAGTAGTTTCTGAGCCTCAATCTCAAGTGTGGTGCACTGCAGCAAATGAGCACAGGACCAGATCTTTCATCATAGATAGATCTTTCTGAAAGCCAACAGAGGGGAGTGCACGAAACAGCTTGTCAAAAGTGCTGCTACATTTTTATAAACTAAACAGAGCAAAAGTATATCAGAGACATTTAACATTTTCATATGCTTGGAGATATTATTTTCAGATATTCATTAAAGAAATAAACCTATCCAGCTTTCCACAAATGAACTGATTAAAACCTAGGGACTGCTAATCTCTATGTAGTCTAAATTCCAAGTTTTTAATTTGAATTATCTAAATAAATATTTTGATTTTTCTTTATGGAAGCTGTTTTCTGATTTCCTTAGATTATGTATCTTTTTATATTAGACATGTACCCCTCTTAATAATTCTATGTTTTTAGAAAAAAAGATACAACTCTAAATATGCATTTTTTCAGAAATGCAAAAAATGGTTAAGACTAGTAAGGTACTGCACAGCATAGAGAATAGCTAAACCCTCTATCCTCTGTCCTCTTGTTATCCTATTTGCTTTGCTGAATACACTGTGAAACCATAATAAAAAGACTCAGTGAGCGGATTTTAAATTAACTGACAATTTGAACTTTGAATGATCACTGTTTTGTGAGTGTTTGGGGAATATGACTGCTGGATTTAAAGATGGATAAAGACAAAAACTATTCTCCTCTGACAAACCATTATCCTAAAGAAATTGAATTGTGTTTTTTTTTCCTCAGCAGAGAAATGATACTTAATCCATTGAGATGTAAAAACTCTATAAAAGAGACTCTTTACAGGAGCACTTAGGTCACCAGGTTAAAGAAAGTGAATGGTATTCCTAATGGAAGATAAACGGTTGCCCTGTGGGGTTTTATCTGTCATACTAATCTCAAAAGGCATCTCGTATAAAAGTAAAGTTAAAAAGACTGTTAAAGCAAGCTTCACCACTGCAGTAAACTAATACCTGTGGCTTACCGCCTCTGCCCTACACATGTGAAATGTTTAAAATGTTTGGCAGGAAGCTTTTTCCCACATTTGGGTAGGCTTACTCAGTGAACCCAATGTGAGATAATCCAAAACAATTCAGGTTCAACAAAGGTTGGGAAAATATTATAGCGGACATAAAGCTTTGATGGAAAGCTTCTTTGATCTTGAGATTATAAAATACACAATTTCTAATCTGACAAATTTTTAGCTGCAAAGCAGAATATCTAAACATTCCTCTTGTCATAACAGTTTAATCCCTTAAGAATGTGATTTAAGCCATTGGGGAGCAAAGGTTACCACAAGATTTGTATGAAAGAGGAAACCTGCCTCAGACACCTAGATAGAAAAATGTGAAGGCCATTAAATTATATAACTAAATACTGTCTGCAGATTGGCACTGCCAGGTCACTCGCAGTTCAAGCTATGTCAAACATCCATTGTTCTCAAACACAGTTATTCAGTAAATGAATACTGAAGTAGTTGTGATTATTTCTAACTTTGGACTTCAGTTTAAAATCACCCACTTTGCAGCACAAGGAAAATAGAATGAGTACAATATGAGTTTAGATACCAAGAGCTGGGTTTTGTTTGTTTGTTCGTTTTGTTTTAATATATATATTGATCTAATAAAAAGTATTGCCTCTCCCTACAAATCTTACTTATGCTTATAGACCCTGAGGGCTGCAACTCTACTGCTAATGTAAAAATAATGTTTTTAAAACTTAAAGCATTCTTAAAATGCATTGATTACCTGTTAGGCACAATAGTTCTTGTAAGGAGACATGATCGGTAAAAACAAATACAGAGTTATTTTACCAATTATTCACACAAAATGATTCAGTACAAGTCATATGTATACATCCATGAGTCAGAATTCATAATATATGGCATACATTTTTCTGTGAAGAAAACAACAAATCATTTTTTAATATTAATTTAAAAGTCGATCTTTTAGAGCACTAAACAGCTTCTAACAGCTGTAAAAGAGTCAGCTGGATCAGACTTCATCTTTTCTATTTAAAAAAAAAAGTACTCTCCTCTTTTTCTCCTTCCTTAAGTTGCAAGCAAAGTTCATTCTTTTTACTTAAGAAGACAACAAGTAGAAATTTAATTCTACAGTTACTTGATCTCTATGGATTCTGCACACTGGTGTTTTCTACTAATGTTTGTAGCTAAATATCTTTATTCAAAATATATTCTCAATTTTCAGCTTTTGAACAATCCGTTCCCCACCCTATAATCATGCCTGATAAAGAAAAAAAGTCCAGGAGTCCTGTCCAAAAGGCAGGATTTGAAATAATTACTAGAATAAGGATTTTACAACCAATATAAAAATGAATATAAATACAAATGATTAACACATGGAACGTCAGTTTTGAAAGCATAACCCAGTACAACATTGTTCTAGAAAGACAGGGAAAATATGGATCTTTGTGATAGGATTTTTCAAAAATAACAAGCTTTGGACTATACTATCCTTCCATTCAGTGGGAAAGAAGGATCCATAAACTTGAAAAGTCATGTACAGATGGATCTCACTTTAGAAGTCACAATACCAGAAACAGCAAAAATATCAGTTCCTGACGTAGTCTTCCATCTCTTCTTCCTTGGCACTACATCAAAGAAACAAATCTTTGTTTCTTTCTTGTGAAAGTGAGTCCCCACCTTTCTTAGTTGCTCCAAGATTTTCACAAATTTTGGTCTATCCTTCCGTTAAATGTGGTGCAAACTGCCTAAAAAGACTCTAAAGTTCCTACTAAGAGTATTTTGGACAGACAGAGAGATAATGTAACTGCAAAAACTTTGTTCCTTTTGGAAACCGAGTTTACAAGTATATCTTTGATTAGAAATGGCATTACAGAAAATTAGGCTGCAGATAGAATAAGACCCTCCCATACCAATCCCAGGGGCTGCACGCTCACCGATATTTCTGGAATCACAGTGGTCCTTCTCCACACACCCTCCATTCACAAAATTGGTTCTCTGGCCCAGGGCAGGGAGGCAGAGCCAGGGCTCCTGATCTGTCAGGGTTAGCGATCGAGTGTCCCTTGAGCTCCTTAGAATTTGCCAGCTGTGACTCTGCCTGGCTCCTTCCCTCCTTGGGCACAGACTCCGTCAAGGGATTATCATGTCTTCACCAAGATTTCCCTAGGGTTCTTTCTGTTTCCTGGCAGAGTACCGTCTGGACGATTAAACTTCATAGACTTACATATAAATCTAGTATAGTGTTATAACAGATAGAATTCATTTCAGAGGGCAGCACATTGACCATTAAATCCTCCCTTACCATACTCTGTGTCTCTGAAATGGTATCGATATTTCATGATTACATGGTGTTCTTGGGCAGAACAATTTCAGATGTACATCTGTGTGCTGATATAGCACAGCAAAAAAACCCATAACAATAAAAAAATGCTTTCAATGCATTTCCTTCACTAAAACTTATCTATAGTTGAATGAAATTGACAGAATGAATGCATTTTTTCTAAAAATTAGAATATATTTTTCACACAATATATGCATTAGGTTTACAACTGACTTCATTTTGACCACAAAAATTATTTGCGGAGCTTTCATAAAGTATTTACAGAGTGCTTTCATTAAATACGTTATTATTCATATCCAGCAGAATCAAAGAATAGACATTGGGGAAAACCTGTAAGAGAGAAACAGGGAACTGAGAGAACCCTTAAGCTGAAACAAGCTACATAAACCCATGTGACTGACCCAGAAACAATTTGGTTGTTGCCAGCACAGCTGTCTTTGAAGTCAGCCAAACAGCCACACTTTCCTGCCAAAAACAACCCTTCATTGTTTGGCATTGGGGTATTGCAATCAGTTTGTCACTGTTTCAGAGCAGTTATATTAATTTTTAAAGTGATTCTTCTCAAATGTTCAGTTCTCTAATTTACCTGTTTAACACAGTGGCTTGAATAGTCATTACTTCCCAGGCAGAAACCTTTGCCCCCTGAATCTTCCTTCAAACTTGCCTTTGCTTTCCGCAGTTTCTCTTCTCCTTCCACTGATGCGGATGTGTTTCATTGTCCAACTTTTTTCTTTGCTCACATGTTAAAACAAGACAATAAAAACAAAAACCCTTATTTGTTCAATTCTGCCCTGTCTGCAATCTCACAGTCTTTTAAAAGATCCCTTAACATCCCATCCTTCTGCTTATGTTTTCTTGACATCATCAGATCAGTTTGGGCTGAACTTCTGCTAAATATTTCAAGGTCAGAAGATCTTCCTTCACACAGAATATTTCTTTTTATTCTCAAACTCAGACTATCATTCCTCTGAGAACTTGTCTGAGAACTTTTTGTATTCCTGAAGCTCATAATAATCTTTAACCATCATCTCCTTTCTTCACCTCAAACCCTTCTCGATTGTTGATCTTCTGTGTAGCACAACTTGTAAATCAGGACCATCTTTATTTTTATTTTGCTACTCTTGGAAATTTTCTTTTTGACTTACTTTCCTTCCAGTTTTCCAGTTCCTTTATTTATAATTTTCCCAAGTTGTTATCTCAGTGAGGTACTGACTTTTGAAACCAGACTAGTTCACACCAGCAAGTGAAAATAAACTCCACATTCCCTTCCTGACCTATACCTTTACAATACTGCAAATAGTCTTCTTAGCTGTTAAGTTCTCTAAGAAGCTTCTCCTTTTCTGCCTCATTACAGCTCACTCTGTTCACCCCCTCCTCGTTCAGTCCACCAGTTTTATAGCCTTGGGATAGGACTAATTTCAACAAATTCTAGCCACTGTATTTGGGCAGAAGTTCTTACACCAAAACATTTTAAATTTGTAGGAGTAGCCAAGACATCTGCAGAGGTCTGAGAGAAATGATACAGCATCTCTGAGAGATCTGTGCCAGAGAAAATTTCTTGGAGTATCTGAATTGGCACTACACACCTATGTTTAGGCACCTGAATCATTCCTTATGTGTCCAGTCTAAGTTTGTTGTCTCTGTAGTTCAGAATATTTAAAATAAGTGGGATGAATTAACATCCAGAGATGCGTATTTCTATTCCTTCACTAGAGAGGAATCTACACATCTCACTTTCAGAGAGACAAGGTTAGCAGGGGAGTATCCTGTCCTCAGTAATACATCCTTATAACTATGGAAACTGTGGGCATTATTTTCTTCTCTGTTTCCTGTATACTTGAAACTGTCCCCAGTTATCATCATATTCCTTTCTTTTTAAATTTAAGATGAAAACTTTAATCTTCTATCTAGCTCATGTCTAGATAGAAGATTGCCCTTATTACTATGGCAAATCTCAAAGAGACGAGACTTGGTTTCAGTAACAATCATAGAATATATCTTCCTGGATTTCCTCACTTTGAGGCTGTGTTAGAAATAGGAATGAACTCTAATTCTGGCAATTTAGCAGACTGAACAGAGATTAGTTTCTTCTAGAAAAAGCTCAGCAAAAGAAAGGCATCTGAGATGGCTTAAATAAAGCAAAACATATCCACATTCCCTAATTCACTCTTGGTAGGCTGACAGGAAGCTCTACATAGTCAGCATTGAATTATTACTTTTTTTTAAGATAGGATGTTAAATGAAGTCAACAACATTAGCCTGAGGTCAGGAAAGCCTGAATTTCAATTTGATGAGGTTGACATTCAATCATCTGACAGACCAATATTGCAGACCTTTGACTGCTCTCTTACAGGAAGAATCAGTAGTGTAAAATGCTGAGCATCATCCTTTCCCATTGACTTCAAATGGAAATTGAGGATACTACATCTCCAGTCCTGTACACCTTTCAGGACCAGAACTTCATTTAACAGAGGAGAAAATGAAGCAAAAACTATAAGGGTAGTTGTCTGGAGAGTTAACCAGAATGGTCTGGGGAACAGACCGCTAGAAAATAGATACTTTTCACTAGATTTTACCTCTGTGCAGGCCAGAACTTTCAGGAATCCCTAAATCTTGTTTTCTTTACACATTTATTTAATGATAAAATTATATCATTAACTGAATGTAATGGTTTAGATGGAGAAAGGATTCCTGGAATATGATAGCCATGTTTTGCATTTCATCTACTATAAGGACTTCAGACATTACAGGACTTCAGGATGATTAACAACATGTACAGCTTAACACAACAAAGCTCCTTTTGGGGCTGTCAGAAAGTGACTGACTTTGTCAGGATATTTAATCAGTAAAAATGATTTATAACAATGATTATTCAGGAGAAAAAAAAGATTTCTAGAACATTTAGCTGTGAATTTTATTTTCTGTATTACCCTTACTTTTAACATACAAATTTTTCTTTGGCCAGAATTCCCATGCAGATTAGGCCCAGAGCAAAAACATTTTCGGACATAAATGTCCTTCAAACCTTTTTTCCTTCTTTGTAGATGATTACAAGAGTGCCAGAGAAGCTTGTGACAATAATAATAAATCCAAATCTGTAACAGTGCCCTGCGTGAAAAAGCCAGTCTAGGACTGGAAGTGGCTAGATAGAAGAGTCAGGTGGTCTCAGAATTAGGCACAAGGAGCAAGGACAGAATAAAAAAGCTAAGTAGGATAGAATTTCATCTGGAAGGGAAGAACAAGGGAATTATTTGGGAAGACTGGGAATCAGTGAGAGTAAAACGAGTGGGAGATAGAATATACAGAACCATACAGAGATCTAGTGTCAGAAAATAGGAAACTAATTTGATGAAGTATGGCCAAGTAAGCATTGTTCATAAAGAGAAGAACAAAAATTCAGTATTCTTGCAGGCAAATCTGCAGAATGGGGATTATAAAATCAAAATGAAAACAGACAAAAAGAATGAGCAGAGTGAAAGTTTAAAGGGAAAGTGCAGTAAAAGAGCTAGCAAATATCTGGGCGGTACTTTGATAAATTTAAGGCCTTCCTTCTCACATTGTGTATGCCAAGAACCTTAATACAGATTAATTCTCTTGGGAATTCAAGTTCTTGAAGCTCTAGTCTTACCCTGCTAAGAGAATTATTGAAAAGATGGCTTTCACTAACCTCCTGACAGGAGAATACTCAATTGGAGCCAGGCAAAAAATACCCAAAAAACAAAAAAACCCACTTTTTTGGAAACTGTTAACATAGACTTCTTTAAAGAATAATCTGCACAATCGATCCACAAGACTAATAACAAGCCAAAATAATAAAGGCCTATATACAAAGTGGTATCCCAAAATTCAGAGAGACTTGTTTGGCTCAGAAGAAAACCCTGCCCAAGAATGATGGAAAAAATGATGCCTTCTGCTCAAATGTGCACTCCAAGGCTCTGCAAGATTTCAGCTCAACACATGAAATATTTGCCATTTCTTAAGGGAAGTGTGACATCTGGAGAAGTTTATGACCATTAAGATGACACAGGTTCTCCTAATACTTGTAAACATTTTAATTAAGAATAATAATGACTAAGAGCCTTAATTCTTCCTAAATCCTAGAGATCCATATTCCTTCTAAAGTTCCCTTTGTTTATATTGCTATTTTCAGAGTAGTATATTCTTGCTAGTATTTTCGCCTGGTAAACTGCTTCTTGTAGCTCCTCACATAAGAGATTCTATTATTTGGCAGGGAACCTGAAATTTAGACATTGTAGTTCTGCATGCAAGTTCATTCCAGGAATCCAGTTTTTTTCTCTTTATCCCCTTTATTTTTGCTACTGAATCGGAGATTTTTAATTACTTTTTTTAAAGTCATTTAATGAGCAAATTTTGTTTTATTTCAGCTTGATATGTGTTTGGTTGGTTTACTCAGGATACAGTTACCAAACATGACTCACTCCAGGATGATTATGTTTCAGTTTCAGCCAGGTGCAACTAGAACTTGGCAACAGTCATCATGAGGCTGGTGTCTGTACTAAATCTGCACTTGGTGACCTTCACGATGTGGGTGTTAGGAATGATTCTGTTGGCACAAATACAAATTCCCTCATACAACCATCTGTTCCTTGTGGAGAGGAGTTTTCAACAGGTATCTGGGATGTTTCATCTATTGTATGCAATTTTGAGCAAATCTCCCATATTTATGGCGGGAAAATAATGACAGCACTGCCTTAAGAAAGTAGGGCCACTAGTAATATTTAGAGATGGAATCTGTAATCAGAAGAATTCACTGAGAACTTCCTCATGACATTTCCAAGTCATGCAGTTCTGATCATCTTCAATCTCAAGGTCCTTATCTTTCCCATTCTTCTACCACATAACTCCACTTTCCCAGACCAAGGCCCTATCTGCTTTCTTTCTTCTGTATCTCATCATCCCACATGCCTACCTACCCAGCCCTGTGCCTGGAGAATGACTAGCACAGGCTAAACTGGTGGAGAAGAGTGTTGGCTGAGCTAGACTTAACATGGTATGCCTAATGATAGCCCCAACTGAGGCTCTTCTGTGCCCTGAATACAGCAGCTACCATTCTCATTCACAGACACAAGTATATTTCTCTTTTTCTTATTTTGACCTACATCACACAACCAGGGCTGGGAGAAGGTTTTAAATTTTCCCACTTAACTACTAAATCTAGCAACTACTTCTTCACACAAGCATTAGAGGACTCCTGTTCCACTGAGTCAAACGCTGGCATCTGTGTGGCATCTGTTTTGAGGCACATATGTCAGTGTAAGATGCCATTTTTGCTTGCTATATGCAAGTTAGTTTCCTTGAGGTCATTACTCATTTTATATATTCTTTAGAGACTTCCTTCCACTTCATAAATTCCAGGACAAAGTTTTTCTACCACTTAATTCTACTAAAAGAAGAAAGCAACGTTCAGTATATAGGACAAAGAATATGATTTCACAATCTTCATTTGAAAAAATGTGAACCAAAAAAAATGTAATTCACATTTGAATATTGAAAATGAAGTACTGTCTGCAACAACAGATGTAGTAACTCATTATGAGGCATACATTTATGTACAGAAAATGAAAAGAGATATGAAAAGAGATCTTATATGAGAGCCTAGAATTACAGGTCATGAGATAATAGTTCTGAAGCCCATATTGTCATTTAAGTGGTGCACAGGATACTTTGCAGTCAGCTTCAGTGACTACTGCAATTTCTTTTCTGGCACTTCTGAAAGCTCTTTTTTCTCATGAAGTTATAATTTAGGAAGAAATAGATCTTTCATCTTAATCTTTCCCAAGATTTCAAGGTTTAACCAGGCCTTATTTGGGGGGGGGGGGGGGGAGAATGTATGATTTCTTATAGACATGCCGTATTTTCCAAATAAATTCAGTTATAGTGCATTGAAGCACTTTGATCATACAGTTCACATTACCTTATCTCATTTGAATTTGTTTTTCAGGGTTTCTACCCTCCAGTTTAATATGATACACTGATACCATGACAAACAATTTTAGGGTTCACCAGTGTCAAGTTCTGCTGCTATTGAGCCATTTCACAGGTGCTCAGTGCTCTGCAGAAGCTTGGTTTCACAATTGTAACATGCAGAATTTCTGTGTCCTTCAGTTTCTTCAACTTAAATTTCTTTCTTATTCATAGCCTATTAAAAATGTTCTGCCTTATGTGTGATTTTTCATGTATTCATTTCTCATGCTATCTTTGCAGCAGTGTTAAATCCTCTAAAGTATTTTTGGAGACAGCTGGCATACAGAATGATAAGCAACATAAGAGTCCAAATCAGGGAAGTGTCTACAAGCAATAGAGATAGATATGAGTTTTCTGTACTTGTTCTAAGCAGCTGAATGCAGGCCAGTTTCAAATCAAAAGCTGTGTACACTATGTCTAACATGGTATTAGGTCAAACTATCAAACCATTTTGGACTGTCAGAAATGCATGTCCCATTCAGAGTTTCTCATTTTATTATATTATTTAACTGATTAGGACAAGTAGAAGCTTCAGAGCCAGAAAGGTGGTGAATCAAAATCAGTCAAGTTGCAAACCTGAGCAACTAATGATGCACATGCTCCTTATGTCCATAGCACTTCGTTCTGAGTGCAGCAGTTGGGATAAAAAATGTGTTAACAATATCTAGTGCAAACTGGTGCTTCATCAAAATTCCACAAGTACTGGAATGTCTTCCACAAGTGCTACTCTACCCAGCATAGAAAGCTGAGAGGTCACTGATATTTACTTCTTTTGAAAGCTTTGGATTTTTGTAAGCATCAGCCTAAGCTGTTCTTCTGCCAGATATTAAAATAAATGCTAGATCTTGCCCATTTATGTTTGAGTTTATTTCTGAGAGAGTTTAACAGTGCCATCTAAAGTAATTGGATTTGTTTCAAAGGGGCAATGGCCTTTCTCGTTTTATGATTTTGGTCTGGAGAGAAAAAGATGCTCCAGAGCATTGAACAACAGTCAAGACTGGTAAGGGGTTTTCCCATCTGGTCTATGGACATATTCAGGAGACACTCCTAGGGAAAGTAGTTTATTTCTGGAAGAGACATGGCCCCTCATATTCCACAAATCTGCTAGTCCTGTTGCTTAAGAATTTAGTCTCTATTTACTTTGTCTCCATACCTTGTTCCACTGCTGTTTCTGGAACAACTGCTGCTTTGCAGTTCTTCTCTTCCATCCTTTTAGCCTATCCCTTCCCCATTAAAGGATTAAAGGTAAGTGTAGGGTGTAAAGTAGTATGAATCATCAGTACTCAAAACAGACACTCTGAGGCTAGTCTCTTTCATAAGCTACGCAAATGTGCTGGTTACCTCGAGACCCCCTGTTTGAACACTTGCACTTCTGAGTCTTACAATGGTAGTAGCAAGAATGGAGGATAAAGCCATAGGTGGCAAGGGGGAAGAAGACAAGGTAATTAACAGAAAGAATGGATTTCAAGTAAGACCAAAGTATGACAAGAGGATAGTGTGCAAAACACAGAACATAAAGACAGGCTAAACATACTAACATCCAGAAATATATAAAAAGATCTTCAACTTTTATCTTTTCTTTTGTTAAGGTGTCATTATTTTTGAGGTATAAACTATTAAGTAGAAGCCACCATAAAATAAAAAACTCTAACCTAGAAGAGAAGCTTTCTATGGCATTCTCAGGGAGCTCTTCCTAGGCATAGGTAACCTCCCACTGCTACTGGAAAGGTTTCTGGTATAAAGCATATTTTAACCTGTCTATGGTATAGGCTTGCAATTATAAAGCTGCCTCTGTAAGCTAAACAAATTATTAGTGTGAGTGTGATGTGCACATGGTTCAGGACAAACATTTAAGAAAAAATTAGATGAATTCAGGTAAGTCAACAAGAGATGTCTGTAAACATTGCATATTTTGAATCTGCACAGTACAAAGATGAACTTGTAACATAAAGATGATGTACAAGACTAAAAGATAATCAACACAGTTACAATAACTGAGCAAACTGGCTGAAAGGTATTAGTCAGTGGCAAGAGGACAGACTAAATAATCAATCATTTCTTAGACTCTAAGAATCTTGAAATCTATACTAAAGACAGAAGAGTTTAGACACCTAATTCTTAATATGCCTTAGTGGCATTGTTGGATCTACACAGCTTACCTGTGTGGGCAACCAAGTGTGTCTGCCCATAGAATCACAGACATTAGAGGTGTCACTGCCCAGCAATTTGTCAAGATACAGCACGGAAGAAATCTGGGTCATTTGGATAATTCTCATTTGAATAATCATCATCATTCAAGTCAGACATCTGAGTAATTTCATTCAGTCACCTCAGCCCTATAAAGTGCAGAAAAATATTTTGTGGATTTGATAGAACTTATAGAAAAAAAAAACTTCATGTGGAAGTGCGTGCTTTGGATGCCAGATATTCTACAATTTATGTAAATTTTAGGGGGGAATATATGGAGCAGTCTTACAGGTATATTATTCTAGTCATTACTCTTATCCTTTTTATTAGTTATATCTAATAACCCTGACAGAGATCTCATAATGCTAAGCACTATCCAAGTAATTCTAAACATTTCCGCCTGAAAAGAGGAATGATTCAAATATGCGAATGAAGCAAAGGACAAGAAAGTAAGCAGAGTCAGAAAAATAGTTACTTTACATATCACCATCTTTCTATGCCCACTAGGACAATAGATAGTATAAGTTAAAAGAAAAGGTAGTAGAAAAGAAAGGAAAAGGGAACCAAGATCAGCAGAGTAACAAATAGGAAGAGTCATGAAGTGAAGCAGTTTTCTTACAGATGCTTAGCAGCACCTCTGAGAAGCAGGTAATTGCCAGGGGATAAAAAGAGCTAACTGGATGCCAAGACAGAAAGCAATGATGGAGCTACACCTTGGTCAGTGTAATTATAAATCTGCAGAAGTTCCCAGGAGGAAAAACCTCATCCAGCTTTCTATTTCTTCAGAGAGGAATCTTCCCATGATATACATTTTCACAAAGTTTTCTGACAGAAAAGAAATGCAACCACACATACAGGTTGCTAGATAAACAGAGAATTAACTGAATTTGTTTTGTTTTAAAACACACATGCAAAAACATGACAATAAACAAACAAATTAAAAAAAAAAACACTGGACAATTACATTTTTTCTCTTGGAGGTTTGGTTAAAATTAATTCTGGTACATGAGGCAGCCTGAAGACAGATGACACATCCTTGCTGTGCCTTGGAGCAAGAATTTAGAATATAATGTCTTCTTCAGGCTGACCATGAGCTAACTAAACAACTGCCTTTTTTAATTGCAGACTTAGATATTTTGCTGTTCTCATCATGGGGATAATATATGAGACAAAACAGTAATCTGACTTCTAAAGGAGCAGATATGGGTAAATGGAAAGCAGTGCTCTGTTGGGTTTTGGCAGCATGTAATTTTTACCAAATCCAAGAATTCAGTTAACTTTAGTTTTGAAGGAATTTGTATTGAGCAGTTGTGAATCTGGCATGAATGTTGCCATATAATCATTTAATTTATACTTTTTAACCATGAATTTTGCCAAAATTTGTGTTATCTACGTAAGTAATTTTAGGATCTCAAAATATTTCCAGGAATTCCCTTTTGGCAACCACTTTGAAAAGGACCTTGTTACTGCCTTTTTTATATTTATTTGGTTCATATGAAATAATATTTGTTGCTCTGAAACTGGTATTTCAGGTATGTTGGCTGAGAACTGAAAGCACCATTCTTTTATGGACGGCTAACTCACAGTCTCAAACCTGTATAAGTGTTGTAATTATATAGAGTAACCTGTGACTTGATACCTTATTAAACTAAAAAGTTCACTGCTGACACTGTTACTGAACAAGGGGAAAAGTACTTCAGAAGGGCCTGAGATCTCCAGGTGACCAGGAGCCCTATAAAGAAAGGAGCTTTCTTTCTTAACAAGTGGACAGCTTTCTTCAATAATGTAGAAAATGTGGGATAATAAAGTATTATTAGCTTTATTAAATAATGAAGAGTTAAAGAACTGTATCAGACATGCCTGGAGTAAAGTTACTTTAATGGCAAAGCTAGAAGAGAGTCTGACCAGGGAGACCAGCTTTGTCTAGAAGTGCTTGGGGGAGCCGGGATTCTTCAGGGACCTCCAAAGCATGAGAAAGCACCAGGACAACTGCAGCGCATTAGGCAGAGCTGAGGGCGCTTGAGATGGGGTTACTGACAGCAAGTTTCCCAACATCTGAGCTGAAATCATCGCACTTGGGAAGTGGCAAAGCCCCCAGAGGCAGTGTGACTTTTTAAAGTCAAGAACTGGAACTTGCCAAAATCTGATTCAGCCAACCTTGAATTAAAAAAAAAAAAAAAAAAGCAGTGTATTATGAGGTAGGGCAGTGACTAACTACCTCATTATGTACTCAGGACCAAGAAAAGAGGGCAGGCTCATGACTAATGTGCAGCACTTCTGTGAGGGCGAGGAGGTGGGAAGGAGGGGGAGAGGTAAGAAGGAGCTGCAAGAAGCGAGTGATGAGCGAAGGCAGCAGGAAAGGCTGATGTCATAATTTAATAGAATTGATTTATTAATCATCGACTTTCTGAAGTTAATTCCATAGCCACCTTTCCCTCCCCCGCTCCCCAGCTCCCAGTAAAGTTGTCTCCATTCTAAACCCTTGAACTCATTGTTTGTTAGTAGGGAAGTATTGCTCATGAGGGAGACACAGACAATGTTCATTTAATTTCCCAGCTTTCCCAGGAGACTCATGTGGGTATTATTTAAGCAGTGTTTTCAAAGGAACATACGTATACTGGCCCTCTTTACTACCCATGGCACCTCCACCTAGACAGCTTAATACATCAGTCAACATTTGCAAGTCATCAGTTAATCAACAGTGAGGAAAGGTAAATTGAAATGAAACAACCTAACTGAATACTTTCATTAGCTTTTCTCCAACACAAATAGATGCCCTTGGAGGCACACATTCTCCCTGGAGACTGAGAATAAATGTGTTAAGTGCATAAAAAGAAAGTGATACAATTGTGAAAGCACACACATGGGTAAAATTTTCCCAAAGGCTGTGTGGGAGAGCGTGTAGTGGGAGCAGACATGATTTGGCTACTGTGTGTGTTGCTGTAGGTGTAAGGAAGGAAGTCTCTGAACGGTGGATTTAACATGACTCTCTGCAGTCACAGCACAAAGCACGCAGGAGTGGCTTGTCCCTCCCAGCCCCTGTGAGAATCAATCTGAGGAAGCCTGATGCTATAGAGATGTTTCCTGCATATTGTGTGGGAAATTCAACTAAGTGCAAACTACTGGCAACAATGAGACAATAAATTATAATAAACAGGAAAAATGGCATTAACTCCTGAAATCAATGACTGGAGCATACGAAACATTCACAGCATTGATAAATGAATAAATATAACAAAAAGCATTGGGTTTTGAAAGAATGGTCAGTTTTATCTGCACTGAAAGGCTCCTTTTCAGTTAACTAAATACATGGAAAAAATAAACACTGCTTTGGCTGAAATTTTCAGTCTGGAGAGGTGATATAGAAAGCTGCACAAAATTCCAGTGTCTGATTCCTTTGCCTGGCATTGAAAGCTTCAGCACAGTCTGGACAACCAGCCACCTTCTAATAACCCCATTGCATCATCTATTCCTGTCTGCTATTCAGCCTGCAACAAATGATCACACCTGAAACATGAGCAAATCTCCCTTCTGAAAAAATTGAAAACCTGCTAGAAGCAACCTGCTATCCAGTGAAAAAGACTTGTAATACTCTGAGGATCAAATACCGTTCGTCTCATGCGCATAAGCTATCTTATTAAATTCAAAGGAGCAAGCTGTAAGAGCTGAAATGAGTGGAAGTAAAGAATGTTCAGTACTTCAGAAGGGACACTAAAACACCTTGCAAGCCCAAAGGAACTGAAGTATTAAGCACTTTTCATTTACTGCCCCTTTGATATCCAGGCTCAGCAAAAGAACATGTTTAACTTAACTCAGGGGAGGAGTCTTACATGAGGCAAAGTTAAGTCTCTCCCCAGATGGTCTCTAGGAGGCTCAGGACCTTGTGGAACCAAGCTCTTGGAGATAATACCTAGCTGGGATACAGCAGCAATATTAGACTGTGTTAGAGGTCTCTCCTCTACCACAGGATCCAAGAGGATCCCACCAAAGATTTTGAGGGGGCAAGAGTAAACTATGTAGAGTGAAATGTTACTCTTTCAATCCAACTTTGCAAACAAACAAACACAAATCCACAGAAGGAAAAAGATTCAAACACACTCAAATTGTTCCTGAGTTATTTTTTTTTAATTAGTTTTGGCTGAATCAAGCAAGAATTTAAGATCATGAGACAGGAGCAATAAGATGCATATATTTAGAAAGAATATGCATTTTCCAAATAAATTTTTTGTTATTTGGTTATTTGGTTTGTATATTTTGTTATTTTGTTTGGATTTTTTTGTTTTCTAGAATTCCAGAATAAATAATTAAAAAGAATGCAAGAGAAGTGACACACCTTAATACAGTATTTAAGGCTGTATCTTTTGCAGTATATAATGAAGAATTAATTCCATTTATCCTAGATAGGAAAACTGCCAGGTTTAATGGAAACTGGCTAACCAATACACCAAAAGTAATGCTAGAGGGCAATGACCGGGCTGTGAAGAGCTTGTTGTGAAAAGGCACTCCAAGGTTCAGCATTATGGCCCTCTTAAATAATGATCTGAAGAGAGAATAATCATCATGTCAATGAAATTCAAAAATGATATGAAATTGTGGGCAAGAAATAGTGTAAAAGGATGCATAAAGTTTGGTTTCACAGAGAGGCAGCCTGCAATGGGAGAGGAAAGTAATTGCACTGTTCTTGTCACTCTGTGTAAACTTGTTTGAAACCTTATGTTCAGGTCTGGGTATCTCATTACTGATACATGCAGAGTGTCTTAAAGAAGCATTAAAAATAGTTTCAAACACTGAAGGAATGATTTAGAAAAAATAACAGCGAGTTCGATATGTGTAAGCTTGGCTAAGCAACAACTAAGCCAGGAGAACACAATAGCAACCTCTAAATATTTGAACAACAAAGAAAGAGAAAACTTAGCAACAAGGGAAATAACCAGCCTAAATACAAGATGAGAAAAGTTTTCTTGTAGCAAGATACATTAATGTCCGGACTACAAGTGATAGATAGCCTGTCAGTGAGCACTTTCAAAGGTAGATTGGACAAAATGCTAATAAATGTATAATAAAGAGTTGTTCTGTACTGACAGGCCGAACAACTTCACGTCTTAGGGTATTCCGTCTCCTTCACTGCTTCTGAACATTAGATTGAATGAAATAAATCATTTATCTTTTCCCTTATCAATGGTAAAGATAATAATTTTATTAAACAGCTCAGAGAATTCTTCCTTTTAGCATAAATAAACTCCAGTCATAGCTATCTATAGATAAGTTGCCATCATGAAAAGGCATGTTTATAGTTCATTAACTACCCTTAAAAGCTGCAGAGACTGCATTTCAGCTTCATGTTAACCATTATCCTAAATAGTTCCTACGTCTCTAAATACTTAGTATATTAAACTATACTAGGCGAAGATAGCACTGTGTAAACAACGTCCTACCGCAAATGTAGCTGTAACCACCGTGGCTGTGCGACTGATCAGTAGAGGGCAGCATAGACTAGGAGTAACTGCAGATTTACCAAGTCCGGGAAAATAACAGGGTTTTATAGGCGATGGGGAGGGGGATCTCCAAGTCTGTCTGCCTGCTGATTTCTCTTGCCTGTGACGCCCAGTATATTTGAAACCACAGGAAGTTGTTACCAGCCCTTCATCAAAGAGTGTCCCCAGCCGCCGTCAGGGCCATCCTGTGCTATATTCTTTTTCCAAGGTGACCTCACCTCACATTGCAGCTACTGTTTGCACTGGGGTGACTGCAGCACATACTTCATAGCTTCTCATGTCACCTTCTTTTCCACCTCCAGCCTTCCCCCTACCCTCCTCATCATCTTAAGCTTTAGGCAACGATATCTTAGGCAGGTTTCACTGGGACAAAACCTGAAATTGGATTTGCTTGTGTAAAAGGTCGGGGGGAAAAAAGGGAGGGTTGAGTGGGAAAGAATGCTGTTTTGGTGCAGGTCTTTTGCAGTTGTATTTTTTTATCTGATCCTTTCTTCTATTCCTTCAAGGCTTTTCACAGACTAAAGACTAAATCTGGAAACAGTCTTCTCTTGAACTAGATTAAAATCTTACCTTAGTGGCTCTATTCTCCTGCCATCTCTTCTCCTATACTCTTTTTACTGTCTGGGCCTGATTTTTGCCTACCTTTTCTGTTACCCTCTGCACTGCTTTTGGCTCAGAAAGCAGTCTGTGTCCTACGGCCTTCAACTCTTTTCTTCCCACTCCATCTGGCTGGTAGTCAGTCTTTTGCAGCTTTCCCTTGATAATGTTTTTCTTTGCCTTCTGAAATCTTAGTAAAAACACCAGGTTTTAGAGACAGCATTATTTCTAAAAAAATATTTTTGCAGCCCTGTACCCTAAACTTCATTCTTCTATTGTTATATTATGTTCTACACACACACATGCACAAGCACACACACATACAATGAAAGTGTTTAACACAGATGTTTTCCTGGCATTACAGGATGAAAGTGATCTGACTTATTTTCTGTGAATTTAGTTACCTTCAGAAACCATAGGAGCAGGCAGAAAAAAGTATTATTTGCACTAACGTACCAACTAGAAGCCTTTGTTTTGAACCACAACCATGTTGTGCTAGGACCTTTGAAAACACAAAGCAAAGAGGCCTATCTTGTTCCAAAAATGCATACCCTGAAAGTGTAACGCAAGAGGTACTAGATGAATTATTTATCTGCATTTTTGCAAGGCCTGGAAAAATATACACAGTAAAAGTGAACAGGTCTCTGTTCTAAAGAGCATACACTTTAAATAGAGAATAGATAGAGACCCAGAGGCATAAAGAAATGACACAGAGGAAGTTAGCAATACAGCAATAGAAAGAAACTCTCTTTACTCCTAGACCCATATTCTTTCACTAAGGCTTGCTATTTCCTTGCATGTTGCACAGTTCCATCTTTTTAGAGATGATTAAAAATAGTGAGCTTAAGTGGTCACCTTCATCAGTTGTGGCATGTAGCATAAAAAAAAGTCTTCCTTTTTGCTTATTGTTTTGTCCTGTATGCATTACTACTGTGCATGGCCATTCAGATGTGAATTAAAAGCAAACTTTAAATCTGATCAATGCAAATTATTTAGCATAATTGTGCCAAACAGTTAAATGAACTGTTAACCGATCATAATTGAGTCTAGTTGTTTTGCAATAATCTGATTTATTCATCAGCATTAATTCATTTAATAACCATAAAACAAATATATATAATTGTACTTTTAAGAGAGGAAGCCTCCACAGCCCAAAACACAGGCCCAAACCTTTTTAAAACAGAGGTCTGAGAAACATTAAACCTTTAATTTTCCTGGGAAAAAAAAAAAGAATATTCTTAATTAAAAAAAAAAAAAAGCTTTCTGATAGTTCTGATTCCTTAGGAGAAAGGAATTTGGTATCATTGCCACAAAAGTGCCCACAACCCAATTCAAAACAAGGATTCACTACTTAGTTTGGTAATGAAAGCAGGGAACTTTGTCTGAAAATGGAGGGTTAACACATTTTTGCTGCAAAACTGAAGCAGATCCAGACCTCCTCCTCTCAGCAGAAATAAGAGTCTTCCATAGTATATATATATGTGTGGGTGCTTGTACATATGCATGTATGGGGAAGATGCTGAGGTCTGCCACACTCTCTCCTCTTACAGCACTGTTCTGCAGTGATCCAAACACTGTCATGGGACATGCAGTTAATCTGCAGAACCCTATTAAATAATAAATGTATAGCACTGGCAATTAAAAGTTTGCTGAGAAGAGTGCACACTGGCTTATGCAAAATGTTAAAAACTGGCAGAGATCTTTTGATCCAAATAATTTTGGAGCCACTGGTCTTAGGACAAAACAGTCACGCTGAAGGAATTTAGAGTTCGGGTAAAGAGATGCTGGAGAGAGCATACAGTCACCATGGGTATGAAGAGGTTCCTCAAACACTGATGCTGAAGCAGCTGTGGCACGTTGGGTCCACCTGCCTGGTGAGGGAGCTGGCTTCCTTCCCCCTCAAATCTGGAGGAACTGCCTCAAGCGCAGCCCAGCTACCCATTTCAGCTACCACCTGTAGGTAAAGCTAAATCTAGCTTACCTACCAGTCAACACCCGAAGGAAAGGGGAGTCTTGTCATCCCCAGCGTGACTGAGTAGATGATATGGGAGCCACATAATGCTTTCAAAGCTCTTTGGCTGAGCTACAGTTTAAGCTAAGGAAAAGGGTTTGAGGAAGCATTACACATGCTTCCTTTCCCTTCTTTCCAAAACTATGGCTTGCACTGAGTTTTACCTTTCTCTGAGGGTCGGTTACCCTTAATGGTCAGGATCCTGAGAACACTTTAGCTAGAAGTGACAGATGTTGGGATTCTGGACTCTTTCACTGGGAAAAGAGTCTGGGGGTTCAGAAATGAATGACCCAGAGCAAAAAATATCTATTTTCTATCACTGCAAATCCTATTGCATAAGAAGAATACCCAACTGGAAATTTCAGCCAGCTCTCTGTGTCCTTTAGAGCACATCAGCTGTTCAAAATGGCCTAGAATCTGAGCCAAAGTTGAGACATTCTCATGAATATGAGATTGCAGAGCCTGGAAAGAGGAAAAGCTAAAAACCAAGGAAGATAAAAGATCCCTAAGAGGCTCCACTTCCAGCTGAAATTATTCCACTTACATACCATCCTTTCAGTATTACACTTAAGAAAATTAGCACCATCTAAACCTTGATAATGGAAAGACAATCATGCAGCACAGTAGACGCTATTATAAGGTCTTCAAGGAGTGATAAATACAGCCAAGAGCTATTTGTCTGACAGTTTGGACTGTGAACACAAGTAATTCCAGCCAACATACATATAACAAAGAAATGCTATAGATCCCAGAATATGTCCCTGAGGGATACTAGATGACACTGAAGACACAGGAGCTCAAAGCAATAAATTTTACAAAATAAGAAAAAGAGTACAATTATAGCCAATGGTCAGAAGAGTTAAATGCCACATGGGGGTTCAAGAGTGGCAGGCAAATGCAGTAATAACCCTGCTGTGTACAAATCCACATAACTGTTATCTGGACAGCCTTCAGAGAAAGAGAAAAATAAAACTCCAGACAGTATCTGTAGTTAATCTGTGGTGCTGTTTGCAGCAACCTTTGACTGAAATGACAGGGTAAAAGAAAAGTTCTTATTTTTTTAATGGACATCACTTTTTCTTTCATAATTCCCTACTGTTGAAGCTACCTGTCTTGAAAGATAAAGAACATTCCCCATATTCATTTGAGTAATAAAAGTAGATGTGATGATCAGATAGACAATTAGGAGGAACAAAAATGCAAAAGAAAAAAAGAAAAAAAAACCATGAAACAGACAAGACAAGACATTTGATGTAATTAAACCATACTGTGTTATTTGGCTGGCTGCTCCTCCACTTTCCCTATCCTTCATCTGCGCACTGTCTACTTAGCTTAAAAAACCTTTACTGAAGGAAATTTGTTTTCATACATGTCAAAAATGTCAGTACATGTTCTAGACTGAATAAAATAAATAAACAAATAATTTTATGAAGGTCTTGAGGTACACCAAAACATCTGAAATTTTCAGACAATTAGCTGGTGAATACAAAGACATTTCAGATAAATCAGAGTTCTGTAAAATTCAAGTTTAACTGCATCAATAAATAATGACACTTTACTAGGAGATCCTGATATATTTAAATATGCTGAGCCAAAGTGAAAATGACAGTTATGAAGCATTACTGTTAAAATCTTCAGCACCCAGCTTATAGTGGCCTGTTTTGGTCAGAGGTTGCAAATGCATTCTAATTGGAGAGATTGTTCTATTTCATTAAGTGGTCTTCGGATTTTGAGTTTTGTTTTCAGTCCAGCACTGGAACAAACTAAGACCTTTCTAAGTATTCTATGCAGCCACACATTGGACAAAAAAATCTGCAAAAATAGCCCAACAAATATATTCCTCACACTGCATTAGGCCAAAAAAAGACTGATCCTGAAGCCTGGTCATTAGGAGTGTTCTTCCCAGACAAGGAACACCCAGATTTAAGACTGTTCCAAATTGTATGGAACAGAGAGTTGACTCCAAATCTTTCATAGCTCAGCAGTGGCAGTGCCTCCCCACCAGACAATCTGCCCAGAACATGAGAAATCCTTGTCACCAAAATATTCTAGAATAAAATATTTCTATAGAAAAGTTTAATTTGGGGCAAATTAGCATTTTCAAACCAGAAAAATGGCCAGTTAAAAAATAAACCCTGAAAGGCAGAATAAAGCTATTCCATGGACATGACCCAATTAATATATGCCAAAATTTGATTAAATGCTAATAACAATGCTAGCACTGAACATAGTGTATTTACATTTAGGGCAAAAAGAAATAACAGATGGAACAGAGATATATGCAGAGTTCTTATATTCATATATTCATCTACTTATGACTATATTAGCATCTGACTCACAAATAAAACATATTGAAATAGTCAGAACAGCATTATCTATCAAAAAAGTCTGTCATGAAATTCCTAATGTACTACCATTTGTAAATAAAAGCTCATTTAAACTGATTCTTTAGAAATTTTTTTATTCTTTCTGTGTAATTAGGAAAAAGAAGACTTCTCTTGTTAGCAGATTCAGTCCTGAACCACTGGCATCAGTAAGATCTTTGCCATTAACTTCTTTGGGAAAAGAATTATACCCTGTGTTAGCTTTCAGCAATTACATTGACATTATCAGTGACTTACTGAGTGATATTTCAAACATGATACCATATGTCAGCTGATATTAAGCAAGCTTGAATGACAAAGTTCTGATCATAACCACTTGGTTAATAAATGTCATAGATATTGAGACTCTAGAGCATTTAAACTCTCTGACAGCTAGGGCATCACCATAAAAAAGCCCTGAAAAACCCTTGGAGACTCAGCTCCGAGTCCAAATGACTTCCTCTCAAGTCTTCCACTTCTCAAGTTGATTAAGATTCAGTACATCGCTCTGATTTGAAATTGAGCAGTTCAGCTAAGGAGGAGGTTGGAAATTTTCTTGTGTTGATAGGTAGACGTGGAAAATAGTATTGCTGACACTTCGTGATGATTTTCAACCCTTTTAGATGTGCAGATCCCTATGAATTTAGACTATTGAAATATGTTTGCTTTTCTGAGCTACATTTCACAAACTTTTTAGAACTGGTCCACAGATCCAAGCAGGGTTTGTAGGCTGCAGATTGTAAATCACTAATATCTAAGCACCACTTTTAAAAATGTATGGAAATGGATTTGTTCTTCATAATTAAACTACATCTTTTAAAATATCTATGTCACTATTATCCTTTATTGTTCCAGTACTTTAGAAACTCCGGGGAATTATTTTTTCTGGCACATTTACACCATTAAATGACACTGATGCCAGTTAAGCTAGTTCTGATTTACAGACACTTGAGAGCAGAGTAGGGCCATTTGTGCTTTAAAGAATATGCCCTTTCTTTTCTCCTCTTGCTTTCTTTTTATGGCAAAATATGAATATATCTCTTTACTGTTATGGACTGCATTTACAAACAAATCTTACAAGGTGTTCAACATTGTAAGATGTCTTGAAAGTTGGTGTTTTCTCCATCTCTACATTAATGTCCTACAGGTTTTAAACCTGCCTTAATTCCCAAGAGTTCTCTTGCATCTTGACACTTCCTTCAGTATCTGAGGACATAAGATCTCTTTCTTGTTGTCAGGAAACCAAACTGAAAAAACTCCAAATTCCTGTTACTTTCAAATTTATTTTCTATCATCCAGGTTCCCCAGATACCAGAACCAAGCTGAAAGAAAGAGAAAAAAAAAGGAAAAAAAAAATAAGAAGGAGACAATACCAAAGGAAGACTTAGCCAGTGTCAGATTACTGCTGTTGTACAAATAATACCAGCTATTAACTTTCATTTTTGAGCAGCTTTTCTGAGTTAAAGATCTTTCAAAAGAGAGAACTTCAAATATATTGTGGAAGGAAGGGCTTTATAGATAACAACAACAACAGCAAATGAACAAAATATCCAGTCCACAAAAGTAGTTTAAATCATTATATTGTCTATTTTGAATGATGTTCATAGAACGCGACATTAAGGGAAGGGCAAGGTAAATAATGAGTAGCTGACTATGAGCTGCAGAGAAATAAAAAAGCAGGAGTCTGCAAGCCAGAGAGCCTGATGCTGCATCATCCAGCTAATGGGCAGAATTAACATTAGAGCTCTGTACTGAGAGATCGTAAATGTGGAAAAAAGAGAAACTGGAACATCCAGGGTAAAATCAGCTGCTGTGTACACAGGCCAGAGGATGTTATTTGGCTGCAGGGGAACTGATGTGGATCATCAGTTTGTACATCAACCCATTAGCCTCATACTGGTTAACTGTATTTTTTCAGCTGGGAAGTATTTAAGGCCACATGTTAAAGCTATTTTTTCCCCTCCCTACTAGACTTAAAGGAGGAACAGGAAGAAAATTAAAGAAAATTAAGAGTAATAGCAAGGTATTGACTTGCTAAACAAACTCATTAAAGCATTTTAGAGCATATGAGGCTTGAAGTCTGAGGGACAGAATGAGAGAAATGATGGACAATGTACTGAAAATGAAAGATCAACAGAAAACATTAAAAGTTTGCATGGACTTTAAAGTCAGCAGTGAAACCTGTTAAGAGGAAAAGGTGTTGCTTTCTGATTAAGCCATGGAGGATACCTGGAATCAAGTCATGAAATTTCTAAAGATTCACTGGTTTGCTCAGAAGGGAGATTGAGTGGTTGGTGGACAGTCTGGGGGTGTGGATCCGTGATACAGCTGTGCTAGCCCTTGCCAGCTTCTGCTCAAGGGAGGGTCCCCTGCCACTGCGCTTGCACTGGCTTTGGCATTCGTCTGTGCCAGCAGTGAGCTGGATCAAAGAGCTAAACTGGCAGAATATTAACGTTCCCCTTCCCCTGAAGCGTGAATGCTACTGAACCGTAGCATTCCATATTGGAACTGTAGCTACTGAGCACCGTATTGGAGGAATTTTGAAAGCTGCATGTGGGCATTAATGACATTTAGAAATATTCCTCCCCCTAGCTTGGAGCATATAAATGTCTGGACTTCCTTACAAGACATTGCAGCATCCTACTTTCTCTGTCCAAATCCTGTGTGTTGCTGTAGCACTAAATTGGAAAGTGGATGGCATGTGGAAAGCTGCTGAGCAGTCTGTGTAGACGGTTGTGTTGTTCAATTTTCCATGCCCTTCCACTGGTCTGCTGCCCTTGCAAACCTCACCCCCAGCTATTTAACAGCACCATAGTCTGGGCAGCAGCTGACAAAGGCTCTGCCTAGATGTACACTTCATGCTCGCCTTTCTCCCAGTCTTTTCTCACTTACGGCTGCTAGAAAAAAAATTCCTCATCTCTGAAAAGCATAACACTGAACTGGTGCAGCCAGAATTTAAGTGGAGAGAATCCAGCATCTTCTATTAACAGTTCAATATCACCATATTTAACACAAGTACAGAGGTAATATAATAGTAATATTTTGCTCTCAAATATTATTTTGGCCTTTGACCAATGTTCCATTTTATGTCCAGTCTCTGTTACAATGTTTTTGACCTGTTATGTACTGATCTTTCTTTCAAAAGAGATAAACTTCTAAAAATAACTCTTTATCTTCCCAGGGCTCATTTATAATTTTGCAGCAGATTAAAATTTCACTGATGAATGGGGAACTGCAGATGGAGCTGAGCCAACACTAAAATACCCAGTCTCACTTTGGTATCTTCCAAGTATTTTCTTCTTTGTTACAATGCTCTGATATTATTTCTGCTCAATGACCTCAGCATTGTGATTCCACAGTCAAAGAGAATGAAATAGTTCCATGTAACTGAGGGCCAAAGGCTGAATGATACATGTTTTTGGACGAGGAGGCTAAAAGTGGTGTGAAGAAGTGAAATTGAAAAAAAGCAAAATAAAAGCCTAAAAAACACACCCCAAAAAATCTGTTTTGGGGGCAAATAGTCTGGTAGGGAATTTTTAGACAGAACTAGACACCGAGTGATCTTTACAAAGTGTGATAGAGAGATCATGTTTTCCTCATAGCAGCTTCAGAGTAAGTTTGTAATAAAGGCTTTTGTTTGTAATTGCACTTACAATATTGTTTATTTGGAACAAACACTACTGTTTGGAGTGTAGAGATTTCTTTGCCCCACAGACATCTTCAGACATCATCACAGGTATCTGCTCACAGAAGTGCCTCTTCATGAAAGCTTAATTTGTATACATTTTGGTGACAATTTAACAATATTAACCTAGAAAATCATTACAGCGAACAAACAAGTTACTACAGGGTAAACAAGGGTGTGAACACACAGTATATCAGCTACTTTGAGTTCATATCTATCTATATGTATTTGTCTATCTTCACTCTTGCTTCTCAGTGAAAAGATACAATGGAAAAGAGCCTACGCATGGATAGTTACTGCAGAACAGATGATGCAGTGTAAATTCAGTGCTAATTTATCCTGTGGTAACATGTATGTTGTGCTATGGCCACTTGCATAATTACAACAATACAACTCACTTCTCTTACTCACTTTGTAAAAGCAACCTGAGTTCTCTTACAGTTTGAAACGCTTTTTTTCTGACTCAGATCATTTTGATTTCACTGAGACGAGAACTAGTAATATGAATGACTGCCATCAGAGCAGACTGGGAAGTAGCATCTGGTGAGGAAATGGTGAGAAGCAATGGAGGGGAGGATGATGTCTTCAGCCAGGCCAGCTGCAGGTAAAAAAGGATGAGAGATCTCAACCTTAAATTGATATAAAGGTTTCAGAAGAAATTTAGCTCGATGCAGGAGAAAATTACATTCATTTTTCTGAGTACACAGTCTTTTTGGAAAATTACACAGTCTTATCTTCAGTACACAGCATTCAAAGTGAGGCAGTAAGTAAGAATGTATTGTACCACCGTTTGTTTATACTGAAATGCAGTATACCATCAGTTTTGCATTTGTTTATGGAGCTCTACAACTGGAATAGTCAAGGACACTCACCTTTCTCCCCACAGCTTTCACATACGTTAATCTCAAAATCCTATAGTTACAATTCATCTTCATCAGTTTCAGGCTCAGTCCTCTCCCTTTTGTAGGACTGACCTAAGCAGGACAGAGAAGACCCTTGTTCCACAACCTAGAAAAGTATCACAAATTTAGGACATTCCCATCCATCCCATCAGGGTTGTTGTGGAGGAGAGGGAGCCCGGTGCAGCAGAATCACCGCAGAATCGCTAGTTCTGGAGCCAGCTGCTGAAACCCTCTTGTGACAGCTCCAATTCCCTAGGAGCAGCACCCCAGAGGGCAGCTAGCCATGCTCCTATTCTTTCTCCTGCCTGCTCAGGAGCAGGCCAGTCTTTGTCTAGGGCCTCAACACCATGCTCTAGGCCATGACCCTGCAAGTACTTATTAGTACTTTTAATGCAGGCAACACACCTTAGCCTGAATGCCTGAAAAATCTCTCCCTAATTGCATTTGCCATATTTCCAGCCTCTCTTTCAAGCCCCTGTAAGGCATTTGCTTGTGGTAGAATTCAGAAATGAATGACTCTCTTGTAAACCAAAAACCTCAATTAGCAGGCAAGCTGAGTTTACCAACTCCTGCTGCCTGTAACCTGACCAGCCCCTGGCTAAGCTAGGACTCTGGAGGTGAAATGTTACCATGTTTATCCACTGAATGATCTGACTCCTAGCAATTGCACATTTGTAAAACATCTATAGACTACATATACCAGCTTGAGAGACAATGTTGTGAACCATATTCTCATTTGATCCAGACTGGCAAACCTGAATTTAATTCCAATAGAACTAAAACAATTTACTTAAAGATATTTTTTCTGTATTTTATGCATTATGGGAGTTAACGTACTGTGTCTATTACCAGCATCACTGTGGAACAATCATTCCTTCTTCCCTAGTTAAATAAATTAGCACTCAATCTTTTTCCCCTACCTAGACATTTTTGCTCTGTTAGTGACTGAAAAAAAAAAGAAAGAATACAATATTATATAGCTCTACTTCCCAATTGGAACATTTGGATTGGAATTTGGGGGTTTTCTTTCTTTCCTCGCTTATCACAGTGTAAAACTATATATGTTTTACAGGTAGTTATTTAAAGTACAGATATTCAAGAAATGTCAAAAAAAGAAAAGTAATTCAAATGCTTGTTATTTTGAAGAATCTTCTAGTTAAATTACAAGATCTGTTGCCAATAACTTTGCAGCTTTCCCTTCCCCCTGCCTTAACTGATAGAAATGGCTGAGTATAATTGGTTTTTAAAAGGTAAGAAGATACTTGAAACTCGATCTACTGCCAGCAGAGGTAGGTCCTTCAGGTAGCTAGAGAGGTTTGTGCTAATGAGATCTTAGTCCAATTGTTTACATTTCTTTGGTGGTTATTTTCTTATGCAAATTAACAGACTTTTCACCACATAGAAACGGGCAACAACTGACTGTTAAATGAATTGCCTCTTTCTTAATGAAAACATCCAGCTTCTCCTTTCTTGTGAGTCTATGGAAGGTTATTTGTTTGAATTATTATAATCCACACTACTCTGATGTTCACACCACACTGGGACGTAGAAAACAACCCTATTATCTGTAATTGCAACTGCGAAGTTCTTCCCTTCAGAGAAGCACTGCAACCATTTAATCAAAGGATGCAAAGACAAATATATGTAAAGTAATGAAGGTGGTCTAGGATATCTTTTTTTTTTTTTTTAAGAAGAAATCAAGCCACCAGGATTTTCTTTCTAGATATTCAAAGTGAGTGGGTGGGAACTGTCTAATAAAATAAAAAGAGGAACCCTTTGCACATTCTTTATCTCGCAGTTAACATGCTAACAGGATATAACCTCCAAAACAGTTAAGTCAAAGGGAAAGGGTTATGTCATTTATGAGCGCTGTATTCCTTTTCCAGGAAGCATGACATCAGGCTGAGGAGGTGGTGATGGAAGGAATAAACCAAAGAAGTTAGATCTGTGGGGAGCTTTCAGCATGTCTCCTGGATTAAACGTAGGAAAGAAAACAACACCCCTAAGCCCCTTGTACATTGTATAAGAATGACAAAGACAGTGAAGAAGTATGAGGTAGCTGTGGTGTGGCAAAAGCAAATGGTTAACTGCATGCAAATGTTTTGATTTGCTTCTTTATTTCTGTTCTCACATTATCTGCAAGCTGCTGCTGCTGCTAGGCGTCAGGAACATGATCCTACTTTGTTTGATGTCACAAAAGATCAAGCTGAACTTTCTTTAGCCCATAGCTATGTAGAATTCTGTAATGAAGAGTTATTTTGTGCACAACTTGAAGGCTGGAATTATACTTTCTTCTGTTCTCAGGAAAGGTGTAAATTCTTGTCAGATATTCTGAACCCCCCCAGGAGATCCTCATAACACATCATAGTCTGCTGGGGATTGTTTTTACTTTTTTTTTTTTTTTAAAGCAAAGCTACTTAGAACTCTCCAAATATTTACTGGTTAAAACTCAAACAAAGACATTAAATGCTTGAAGAGGGCAATTTTTTTGCCTCAATTATAAGGTGCCCTTATGCCTAACAAAATAATTTGACTTATTTCCTTCAAGTTTATTTATTATTTATCAACAAACATTTCTTGTG
Source organism: Apteryx mantelli (assembly GCF_036417845.1). Lineage (NCBI taxonomy): Eukaryota > Metazoa > Chordata > Aves > Apterygiformes > Apterygidae > Apteryx > Apteryx mantelli. The sequence goes on along the minus strand of NC_089978.1, from coordinate 64,538,957 downwards.
GTGCTTCTAATGACATCAAGTAGGACCAATTTCCATTTTATTATGGGCTACATATTAGCATCTGGCCTCCAGTCACAAAGCTATTTCAAACACCATACTGTAAAATTTCATGCATTTTCATTGGACACTGTTTGTACTTTCACAGCTCAAACGTATTTTGAAATGTCTCTCCCACTTTGTCATCTCTCAGCCTTTACTACAAAGTGCTACATATGCTTCTAACACTGCTAAGCATACTTTCCCATCAGCTGAAGAAACAAGTGAGTAACTAGTCACAGCGCTCTCCTGACAGGATGGATATTGCATGATACGTCAAACTTGACTGCATTTTCAGCTATTTACATTGCTCATTATTTACATGTTCATACAAGTATGAAATACAATAAATACTGCACAGCAATGATGTATGAATATCAGAGAATTAACGGATAAGATCTGATCTGCACATTGATTAACACAATGGAGTTCAAAGTCTCTGGGTTCCATTCAAATAGAAGTGTTAAATAACAGTAATAATGAAAAGATTCATTCAGTAAGATACATACTGGTCTTTATCCGAACCTCTTGAACTCATTAAACTCTAATCAAAATTCCCACAAGATCCGGCTTCATTTATTTCTTGCTTCTGGTTGAACAAAAATACTTATGAAAAGTACCTTTCCACTGGGATTTAGACAGTTCTTTTTTCAGTACTGCTCATACTTTGGAAGTGAAAATATCTTTATGAAATGTCAATAAAAGGTTTAATTCAAGATAAATTAGAAGGTTAAATTCAGGTAGAGCTCAAATTTGGAACAAAATTTTGGATTAGACTTAACTGAATTTGAACTAGATACAGACAAATATCACTCAGATACTAAGAACACTGTTTCAGAACATCTAAAATACAAATATACATGCACAGCTTCTCATATTGCTTCCATTTAGTGCATTTTTAAGGACAGTGCTCTTATAGGATGAATTTCACACAAAGCAAAGTACCATTTCATTGCTGATGCTAATGGAAAGCCACTGCACAAGAAGAATTTCAACCTTGGTTAATTTTCAGATTTTATATTTATAGCACAACACTTATCTGCAATGTACATTGCAGTTATATTATATTCATGAGCTAGCATTTAGGAAACAGCTGTTAAAATGTATGAGACAAATGTAAATCAAAGGGTCTTTCGCTCCTCTTCCATCAGGGCTACTTAGCCGACTGTCTACAGCACCAGTATCATTGCTCCACTGCGTGTGGATTGTTATTGGAGTAAGTGGGACTATTCATGAAATAAGAGATTACTAAATACAGTGTAGTTTTAATGTTTCTGATCCTAAATGCATTGCTTTGTTTAGCAAAAGTACACAAAGATCTGCCCTCATTTCCTCAGGAGTTTGGTACAACCTGATTCAGAACTGCATCCCATCTTTCTATAAACCTTCAAATGCCAGTGTCATAACTCACTGCTACCAATGTCATTCAGTATACCTAGGCACTTTGACTTCCTGCCAAAGAAGGAGGAAGAAGCCCAGTTTCATGTAACTGGTCATATAAATGTTCAGTGTGCTTTGAGCCTTTTGAGGATTATCTTTCCCAGCCCAGGTGTGGATCGCAGACCTCTATCTGTCATGGTTCGATACAAGGGAATTCAAACACAGCTGGAGAATGTGAGTTTCTCTGTGTTGGTGCAAGGAATGTGCATTTCCAAGGAATAATGATGGTGGGAGGAAAATACCAGGCAGGTTGACTGCTGACAGAAGCCACATTTGTGCCAAAACTAAGAAAAAAAAAAAAAAGTCAAGAGTAGGCATTTTTCTGAGGCTGTTACCCCTGTAAGACCGCCAGCTGAATGGGAACATGTGATATCTAGGACACCCTACGACAGTGTCTTTATGGCACCCAATTTTCAGCAAATTAGCTGTCTTTAGGCTATCTGTATGCTATATATCAATAATGCATGTTTTTCCTCAGTTCACCGCTCTTTCTCAGAATTTGTGTACTTTATTCTCCTCCCTCTCTACAGCTTCATGTCATATGTATTGATATATGTGGCAGGCAGAAACAATGATAAACTAAAATATGCTCTTTTTTGTTCTTCAGAAAAGAAACAATTAATTCTTTCATAAAAGTAGAGCAATACCTTTAGGACTTTCTGGCTACACAATTATTCATCACATTACCAACGTAACAGAGGCAGATTCTCAGGCTATGGCTGGATTCAGCCATGGCAGAATATAATTCATTGATAAATAGCAAAATTGCATCATATCATTTACTTCTACACAGACACACATTTCTTGCCTTCACTCTTATCAGCTCTGGCATAGTTTGCTAAAATTTTACTAGTTTAATCTGATATTACTACCTAAGACATAATGCTCTTCTCCATGAACCAACACCAAGTGAATTCACAAGGATTCAGAAATGCAGATGGATACTTAAAAAAAAAAAAAAAAAAAAAAAAAAGAGAGAGAAAAAATCAGAGAGAACAAGCAGTTATCAAAACTAGCATATGCAAACGAAACATATGGCTGAGCCTGCTTATTCCTTGAGCAACATACTCATTGAGGATGACTCACAAACACATGAAGTATAATACTTAGTACAACCTAAAATAACAAAAAACAGCCCATAAAACAGGTTTAAATGTAAGATGTTTATACTGAAAAAAATCAAAAGCTTAAGCTTCTTTGTATTTTGTCTTATGTATGTGCTGTATACAAATACCCTAGTCTTCATTCCTTTCTTTCCTCCTCCTTCTGTGAGGAAAAGAATAGATAGCTGTTAACACACTGTGATATATGAAATCATTTTTAGGCCACAGAAGCTCTGAGTTACCTCTTTAGATAAATGCTAAATTTTAATATGAGCTGATGTATGAGTTCTTTAATCTGTCCGAAAATCAAAACACCATGAAATTCTTTGATGAAATAGTGAAGTCTGCAAAATCTTTCCACCTACACAGAAACCCAAGCTCCCATCTGAGACCAAAATCTCTGGTCCATAACTGCTATATAGAGTCAACAAGATGTTGGATATTAACTATCAGATTCTAGCCAATGAATGTGATCCTAACACAGTGTCAGAACATGGCCAAGCTGGGAATCCAAACTACTGGGATGTATTCCCACCTCTGACAGTGTAGACATAGCTTAAGCCATCAGGAAGCTCACTGAAACACACTTCCTACATTAAGAAGAAAAGGCACCAGTTGCCCCATATGGGGTAGGAGGTGGCAAAGATATGCCCCTTGATTTCTAAATGACAGTCTGAACCTTGGCCAGGTCTTCCTGCGTGTGAGCCAGGTCAATGTAGCTTCAGTTGGACTCTTTCTGGGGATGGACAGGCTCTGAAGAGCACCCTCCTCCCCCTCTGCTCTTCTCCTCACAGCAGGGTATGGAGGGGCGTAAGGACAGCAGCAACAGCAACAGCTCACTGCCAAATCCTTCGCGGGTGCAGGTGTTCAGCTGGTAACACTGTGTTGGCTGATCAAGCAGCCGTTTTCTGTTTCCTCCAGGTGGAAGAGTCCCCTGGGTTACATCTGGCCTGTCAGCTGTAATTGGACTATCTGCTAGTTTGCATAATCTAATTAGCCACTGTTTTCACCTCTCCTGATAAGAAGATCAAAGACCTTTGCTTAACCTTTCACTTCCACAATTTAACTCATTATTAAAATACAGCTACAAACACAGCAACCCCTCTCCCCTTCTCAGGCTTTCTTCTTCCTCCCCAAATCTTCGTTTTATCCCATAATTGTTGCTATCTATTCTTGCCCTGAAAGCTAAAAAGAATGCAATCACATTGATCAGTTGTCTTGCCACCAGCAACTGCACAGAGATAAAGAAGGGAAAGAATAACAGAATAAGCCTTTAGGAGATGAATATATGCTACCCTGCCAGAGATGAGATTTAAACATTTATGTGGTACCTTTCCTCACACACTATGCATAGAATTGAGGTGAAATACACATAATTCAAAATGTTTAGAAAAATATATTTGGGTACAATCATATTCAAACCTAAATACACATTATAGCCATTCTGAAAACTGCTTGTATTAGAAACCATTTCCAAGAATTTGAGATGTTTACAAGAAAGTGATGGTGCCCTTTATGGTCCTTTCAAATAACAGAACTAGAGGTTTGGGGAGAAAGAGTAGCCTTTCAAAGAGCAAGAAAAGGATTCAGAATTGCTATTCCATTCTAAACTGCAAAGAAGTTTTAGACCCAATTGCCACCAAGAGGTTTTAATACATATTTAAAGGGAAGGGGAGTGCAACTAGCAAACACAGGTGTGCTAAAACTGTGCTCTTATGACAAAACCATGCAGTCCTATATTTATAGAGACTGCAGAGCATACAGAGAATAGTGTTTGATAGGACCTGGCAAATCTTTCATTCATGAAGCAAGCTGTGGTGTAGACATCACAATGCACTGGATTAAGAGAAATTAAACCACATTACATATTATGGTACATTCTTACAGAGGTTAATGCAAATGGGATGCTTTTTGTTCAATGTTTTATGAAACCAGAGACTTGGCAGTAAGGCATGAATAATACTGATAATGCTAAATGAATATTGCAAAGTACTCAGCAGTAGCAACTATTTTTATGACTAGAAATGGTGTTCAAAAATATATTCCACAGAAAAGATGCACAAAAGTCTTAAGCTACTGGCAGACAAGAAAAGGCTATAGGACCAAATTCTCCATTCATTGCAGCAACAGTGTGTCAATATTTTCTACTAAATGGAGACTTGGCCCCTCAGAAGCCTGATAACCGTGTGGGGGTTTTTTGTTTTGTTTTGTTTTGTTTTGTTTTTTTACCTCATATCTGCCTGGTCCTTGGCACATACAGAAAATATAATTAGTTTTTTAATTCTCAGTTGGTTGGCTGGCAGATTTAGAATAGAAACAAATAAAAAATGTTTTTTAATAAAATATGTTCTCCTAGCCAATTCTGGAGGCTGGATGAAGGCAGCTGAGTAGGACAAATAAATGTATCCAGGTTCTCCTGAGGGTCATCTGCTGTTTATTTTAATCTATTTGATCTTCCATAAGCTGCTGACTGCTATCTTACTTTTTCCAAGGTATTGCAATGTTACTTTAAATATAGCTACATACGTGTGCCTTGTCTATCAGAAATTTTCCGTTTTCCCTTTTTTTCCCCTCTGTCTGCCGTTCTGCTTGTTATGAGCTCAACAAGGAATCAGTGTGCCTCAGCATATCTCAGAAACGGTATTTCACTTTTGCCCCCAGGAATAACTGAAAACTGTTAGTATCCCATAACAAAGGTGTTGTTATGTCTCCTGCAGCAATCTAGATTTGTAGGACTCAATTCTGCTTCTGTGATGGTACTTAAAAATACTTATGGCAACTTGGCAGCTGCTTGATTTGACTAATAACAAAACTCCTGTAATTCATAATATCAGAATAAAATGATGCTATTAGGAATCATGACAAGGTCACTGAAGCTCTACAAGATTCATAGAAAGCATCCTCCACACACCTACATCACTCTTAAGTTATAGCAAGCAGAAGGCTGGTCCAATGCTTATAAAACATAACAAGAAGAAAGGGCAGAGGAGAGTCTGTAATGAGATCTGCAGCAAAAGCATGCTGCCCTAAACATATTTGCCAATAATGACCCTTAATTTGTTAAAAACAAATTTATTCCTGGCTCCTTCTTGGGTATCTGACCAGGTGAGATGAACAAGCAAGAAGATAGGAAGTCAATTCCTGCACGCATTGTTCTATGCATTTGTTTCATCTCTACCATCTGTACAGCTTAAGGTATTAAATTCATCTTGAGCTAGACAGAGTGATGGGAGGAGCATGGGAGATAATGCCACAGCATTATCTTTTCAGATAGCCAGCTGCAGAAAGGAGAACAGCATGCATGCTATCCTGGACTTTGAAGAGCTCATGGTACACCCAGAAACACAGTGTCCATCCAGATCCTTACAAAGTGAGGCAGCACTACTTGCCCTACAGAGCTTTTTGTTGAAAGACACAATCTTCCTCTTTTTATTTTCTTGACATTTTCTCAGAAAACTCTGAACAATAAACCCCAAGAAATACAGACATCCAGAATCACACCACAAGGTGAGAGAATCCCCAGCCTATTTCTTCTGACTCACAAATCTGCACACAGATAATGAATACCTCTGGTGCTGCGAGGCATTCTTCTCTCTTTACTGTGTGCCCCTGCCATCTGACAATTTTCTAACTGTTCCAAAATAAAAATAAGAACCACTCTTTCACTTTCTTTCTTCCTCCTTCTTCTTGCAGTAGGCAGGAAGAGAGAGGTCTTACTTAATGAAAACAATTCTTATTGGTTTTGTTTATTAGTGTGTAAGTATATGCACATATCAATACATTTTTAATATGTGTATATGTGTATATGTCTGGAGAAAATGAATTTTTCAAAAACAATTACTGTAAGTGTATATGAATCAGTTACAAAAAATGGAACCAGTTCTGCATTAAGGGCAGGTATGCGTGTGACAAAGCAGCCCTGTGTGCATGTACTTCAGCAAGGCTGGAACATGACAGTGTCTGTAGTGAAGAAACTTGGGTTTGAAGAAGCTTGGGTTTGAGAAACAGGGCAGTGACTTAGTTGCAGTGATTTTTCCTAGGCTGGGCTGGCTATGAGTCACGGCAACTCCTATTTCAGAGGTAGCTCTCATGAGCCAGCCAGAGTTTTACAACACTGCACAACTGTGCACAGACATACACCGCTGCTTACAAAAGTACTGGAGTCTGCAGACATTTTTATGTAGGTCAAAAGTGAATTCTTCCATCTAGCTCCTGTAAAAGTTCTGGTTTTAGTGGTTAAGTCAACACTGGTGACGCTGAATCATCTCATGGGTGATTCTAGGGGAAGAGGGTTGTGGTGTTGCAGGATTGCTTCCTGTATGGGACACATTTGTAGGGGAGGTAGGACCTATGTCACATCTCTTTAGCTCAGCGCCTGGTCTAAAGAAGTTTGAAAGATACTAATCTGCCTTTTTTTTTCTTTATTCTTAAGACAAGAGTTTTGTGCCAGTGCTAGCTGAATGGAGTCTTAGGCTTATGTGGAAATTATAAGCACTATTTTAATATAAATAATTAAAAAATATTAAAGAATTAGGCTGCAAATCAGAGTAGAGGAATATAAATCAAAAAAGAAAACCAAGAACAAAATACTGGAAAGCCTCCAGTTTTTGAACACCTAAAGATATGATTAGAGTATAATTTTTAGAAAACTTCATAACTTAAAACTGTGCAAAAAATAGTTCTGCAAATGGAGAAATAGGGTAGGTTGAATGGTGGTTTCTAACTCTGATAAATTTATGTCACTTTATCTATTTGCTGTGTTGAATATAAATGTATGTTATCTTATTTGTCTTGTCTCTTGTTAGGGTACGATCAACTTGTGTTCTCAGTCCAAATATGAATGGGTTTCTATTCCTACCCAGTGAACTCAGATTTCCCTGGCTCAGCTGAACTGATATCAATTTGAGGACTGTTAGTATTTAAAATATACATATGTGAAACTACATCAAATACCCTTTTGTGGCCTATTCATTGTTTGGTTTACATTTCTGGGTGAATTTATGTAATCACATGAAGGACTAAAAAGTCATATTCCACTATATTAGCTTACTAAGTAGCAGACATGTATCTGATCCTGAAACAGTTGTTCTGATTGCACATTGCGTGGCATTTCTAACGTGTGACTGAATGCCTGTTTTGTTCAACTTTTCCCTGTTAGAAAGCTGTTTTCTTGTTTAACTCTTTCTCAAAAAGACATGTGTCAAGTCCTGTCTTGGAGGAAGGGCTGAAGTCAACCAGATAGTTATTGTAGTTACAGTTAAGTCACATTCAGGCATTCGGCACCTTGTTGACTCAGTTGCAGTTAGTATAGATTTTCCCACACTGTTTACTTGATACTTGTGAGTCCAGTCTGTACCAACTTCTATTGTATTAAGCAAACACTCCTACTGCACTAAAATTCCACTCATTGTTAACACTAAAGCAACAGGATTTTCTCCCGTTCACAGACAGCAGAACCTATTGTTATAAGAAAACTCTCTCAAGATGGAATCTGAAAAGAATCATATGACCCAGAAAAGGATTAGCCTTCAGGAAGTCTTTGGGCTTTACCATTTTGTGAAGGCATCCCCAGAGAGAGCAGAACATAATAAAGTAAAACATTTCTGGACCGAAGCCTATTCCAGAATAGATTATAGGCACTTTCAATTGTGTGAAAAAAGAACATGTAATGGTTACTAAATGAGACTATGACTTAGGCAAAGAGATCGTGGTGATTTAACACAAGTGAGGTCAATAAACTTTAATAACAAAACCTTTTTGCTAAAGGGAGGGAAGAAAATCATCTCTGTGAAAGTAACTGCACTTTTTAAAATACAAGACAATTGCATCACATACTGTTATACACAAAACCCACACCACTTAAATAGTCATCAAAGATTCCTTCTTAGAAGAAATTTCAGTTGCTTTACGTTAATTTTCATTTTCTTCAGCACATAAAATGATGTGTTGTCACCCCAGGATCATACTTTTCAGTTTTATAATCTGTTTGGAGTTTCTAGACATAGGCAGATAATCTGATAATAATACAAAACTGAAATTTCTTTCTTTTTCTTTACTGTAAGAAGATATGACTACTTGTTTCTCACTGATAGAGATCGATACTGTAAGTTTAATTGCTTTATTAAGTAATATGTTTTAAATATAAATTGTATATATAAATAAACAAAGCTCTATCAGCAACTGTGGAGGAAGAAAGACACTGCTACCTTAGTATAAAATAGATTATATAAATCTTTTTCTTGGGTAGAGAAAAAATCAATGCATATCTACAATGCAACATCTCTTGTATCAGCAGTAAAATTAACTTTCAATATCAAAACTTCCTGGAGGCAGCTACTTGCACAGAATAGTAGATTGACATAAGAAGCACAAAAATAAAAACTGTGACACCCAGCTATTTCCCAGCCTTAGAGATATGAGATGGAGCATGCTGCCTCCAAGGGAAACCTGGAGACCTGCTCCTGGTGTTCTCCATTAAAGGCAGCACAATTCACTGTTACCCCATTAGGCAGCACTACCTGCCACCCAAATATGTGCTGGGGAGAGGTTAAGGAGCGTGAGCCATATGTGATTAATAGAGCTTCAGCATGACTTTTCCTCATCACTCTACATCCCTGCCTGGCTCTGCACCGTGCTCCTTTGCCAGACAGCCCTCTCAGAGAGCGCAGCAGGGTGGCAGGGCCTCAGCTGTCCTATTGAGCCCACTCAGGGCTCTTCAGCACGGACAAATGGGATGTTATTGTCCCAGGGAGGCTGTCAAAATAGCTCAAAGAGGCCAAGCCAAACTAAACCTGAGCACAGGGAGCTGAGGAGGAGTGCAGCCCTCTCCCCACTGCTGGTGTGGTCTTCCACCTGCAAGGCTTTTCCTAAGGCAGGTGCTATGCCAAAAGCCATTTCCCCTAAGAGCTCTGCAAGCTGAGGAACAGGCAAACAGCAGAAGCATTATTATGGCTCTACTTCATGGTTCTACTAAGTTAACAAAAGCAAAGATAAAATTAACTTCAGGGAGGAGATAAAAATTAGATTGAACTCCCACTCTCTCACTTCCTTAGTTTTTGCGCTGTCTTCACCACTGTTCATATACTATTAAGATCTTACAGCAAGAAAATATTGCCTTTGATCTTCTCTTCTCTCCTCTCCTCTCTTCTCTCCTCTCCTCTTCTCTCCTCTCCTTTTCCTTTTTTCTTTTTCTTTTTCTTTCCCTGAGAATCTACTTACACAGTCTAGTAACACAAGCCACACAGAAAGTTGCCACCCTTGTAAATGCATTCCCACTTACCTGTGGACAATGCCAGGACGTGCACCCAGCTTCTGGTCACTCTTTCAGGCAGAAGGGGCGTGTGTCATGGTGCACCCCAGGCCCCACCTGGCCCATATATCCAGGCTCCCTTTCTTTCCATTTGCCAAGGAAGAGAAGGCACTTTGTGCATCCCAGTTAGAACAGTTAGAATAGCGGTAGTCAGTACTTAAACTTCCAGATATAACCTATACTTTTTTTGCTTTTTTTCTTTGAAATCCTGTCTCAAACCTAAAGCCTATCTTAGGGCAACTAGATTCATTTTTAACCTTATAAATAATTTTATATTATTCACCAAAAGGTAGGAATCCAATTTTCTTATGCCACTATTTTGAAGGTATTCAAAATGATTCACATTATAAATCTTCTTGAAGAATACATGCCTGGGGTGTGGTGAGGATACACAGGAGCCAGCAGGGTGAAAGGAAATACAGCTAAAATAAGCAGATGGGTGGACAGATGGGCATGAGAGCAAGAAATAATATTAATCTTCAAAATAGATAATAAAAGTCCCAGGAAGAAAAAAGTGAAAATGAAAAAAGAAAGATGGTCAAAATATAAAGAACGAGATAATATGCTCCGTAGGCTAAAAGAGATTCAAGGTTTCTGTTGCACCCAAACTGAAAAATAATAATTAAAAAAATAAAAAACATCTTGATCTTCATTTAACTGTTACTCTGGTAAGAAACAGAATCTGTTAATGTAAAAAAAATAATATTTCCACGCTACAATACTCAGTTTCAAATGGATCGCTTCCTACTAATTTAGGATGAGCCAAATATTTCTGAAATTAATGGAATGTTTTGACTTCACTAGACTTTAGATTGGGATCTTGAAAGGACTGAGCCATTGATCTCAGTGGGGGTTACTTATATTCAACAGCTGTAAAAATCACATGATTTATTTTAGTACCCCAATGTGAAAAATAGGTCCCCTGTCCATGTTGTGGAAGGGCTGTATCCAAGCAGGATTTCCAGCTCTCTGTAGGTACAGGCTTGACTCATTCTGTGGAAGCATCCATGACAAATTTGATGCCCCTGAAGGATCAGTTAAGTGTAGCTAAAGAAGTTGGGAGTACCTATGATTCTTTTATAAGAATACATAAAATATAGTATATGAGTAATTAAGTAAATATAATCTAAGAAAATTTTTATGAATAAAGAGGCCTGTTTTTCATTCATTTTCAATATAACATGAGGTAAAAAGAAATCTCTGCAGAAACATTTCCCTATATAAAAAAATATGAATGTTTTCTTCATTATATGAAGTTATTTTTAAATGAAAGATACAGACATAACTCTTTGTAATCTAACTTTCACTTTTGCTGGCCAAAGAAATTCAAGGACTTCTCAAAATCAGTGTAGCAAATATTTCAAAATGCAGTAGACTCACCTATGATGAATAGAAATAAATCTGGGATCCTTTTGAGATGTCTGAAAGAACAGAGTGACTGCATCCATTTCTATTTGGTTCTATTGTTCAGGTGCTATAGTATTGTTATGAAAGCCAACTAATAACCTAAAATCACCAAACTTAATGATGGTATGATTAAATGAAGCCACCCAATACTCTTACCCCACCCAAACACATCTAAGAAATTTGGACATTGCAGAATACTGCTAGACTCATGCCTGTACAATCTTCTATTTAAATTGCAGAGGAAATGGATGTTACAGCTGAGGTAGTATTTAGCAAGCTTGTATATGTTATTAGTGCTTTGCTCAGCCATGGTTTAATGAGCACTCACCTTAGGATCGCTGGCACTTTACCCTCAAATTATCTCCTCTAATAATGGATATAAAGAGGAGCAGCTCTTTTGCTTGACACTGCTAACCGTGTTCCTGCACTTCCTCCCCCTTAGCTAGCATCTCAGTCTTAGCTTGGTCTCAGTGAATAAAACTGACCAAAATTTGCATGATTTTTCTCCCTTCAGACAGGACAAGTCTACAAGCAAAGTTAAATATGAGTATTGTAAATATAACAAATGCACTAAACATACATGGGAAATAAGCTGAATACAATTCTGTATTACAGTTCTGAAGCTGTTTAAATCTGAAGGAAGGCTTTTTCCCAAAAGCTTGCCTAATTTTTTTCCGACTAGACATTTGATCTAATAGAAGATATTACCTCTACCTATAAGCCTTGCCTAGCCAATGTTCTTAGACCATCATGGCTACAGCAGACTACTCCCTCCTGATGTAAGCCTTTTTAACAATTCAGCCTTAATCTTAACATACATGTCTATTGAAATATTTATCATATCAAGAATGATTTAATGCTTTCAGTAAGCAGGAGTTTCCGCTCATCTTTCTGCCACCAGAAATGCCTGATGGCACATAGGGTAATAGTGAGCCCACCTAAAACCTACCTAAGTCCTATCTCATAGAACAAATCAAACATCTTCCGAATACCATCCTGACATGCCTAGTTGCACCTAAAATTTGCATCTTCTCAATTCTGGATCACAAAGTTCCTAATGCTTCTACATATGATCAGAAACAAAGTGATCTGGTGAAACAGAAACTGAAGACCTAAGCTCTGCTTCAAATCAGAGATGTGCAGAGAAGCACCCTGCAATTTAGGTATGGGCTTATATTCACTCATATTACATTAAGTTCATATGGTTGTAGTGCATTTTATTTATTATCTTAATGGTCACAACACTCATCAAGGGAAGCAGAGAAACAGCTTGAAGAAGGGTTGAGCATACATCCCAGCAGACTACTCAAACCATCAGTAGTGAGGTATGCTGTGTGAGAGTTAATGAATGTAGGACACTAATTCATCATCACAATCCTTGCCTAAGCAACCTATAGAATTGCTGTTACATATGGAAAACGTAAGTTTTTTGAAATACAATTCATATGATTCCCATAGGAGTAACCTTATGAAATAACAATTAGTATTAGAATTAATACTATCAAAGAAGTATTGAAGATGAGTTTTCTGTAAAATCTCTCATATTTTTGGATATTCTATAACAAGAGAATAGAATCCAAACGAGTCCATGGTTTTGCAAGATTGATCTCTTCTTTGTCTACAGTGTAAGATCATGACCCTACAAAGAAGTGATCTGCATGCTTAATAAATGCATACCCCATAAAGTTTCATAAATGTCAAAGGGTCTATTTGCAATGTGTATAAATATGCCTTTTCAGGTTTAGGGACTAAACTGATAGCATGGTTATCTGTGCTTATTTTTGCATTTTACCTATATTTTCTAAAGCACTACTTTCTTTCCTTTTTTTTTTTATAAAAAAGAATTCTGCATCAGAAAATTTCCATCTGTCTTTGCAGATATGCAGATCTGTCAAGTTTTGTACCAAGGCTTGAGGGAAATTTGCACAGAGCTGGAAGGAGACTGGGCAGAGATAAACTGGCTTTTTTGCCATTCTCCCATTTTCCATTCCGCACATTTTCTTCTTCTTCTTCTTCTTCTTCTTCTTCTTCTTCTTCTTCTTCTTCTTCTTCTTCTTCTTCTTCTTCTTCTTCTTCTTTTTTTCTGAATGGCTTCCTTTCCCTTTCAATTTTGTTAGTCCTTGCCTGTGAAACCTGAGTGCCCCACATCTTCGCTTTCCCAGTCACCCCGTCCTTCTATGCAATCATCAACACTCTCTACTGTGTCTGTAGCATATGGTCAGAGACAGATACATATGGTGATAAGAGCCATTCTCAAGAAAACAGTCATGTATTAAAGACAGTAAAGAATAATTCATTGATAAGTTTCCATCCAGGCCCAACTGCTTCAAAAGTAAGAGGAATAGACTTGTTGAAAATGACGGAATAATGTAATCTTTTGAGGCATGTTAGGAAAAAAGGCTGAGTTGGGGGAGATAAGTAGTCTGCCCATAAAATGCATAATAGTCGTCCCTTAGAGCAAGCACATGGATAGATTTTGCTCCTTTGACAAGGAAGAAGAAAGTAAAGTCAAACTCACTATGACACAAGTCCTAAACGTGAAATTTTTCTACACCAAGTAGGAGTTTTGACAATTCTAAACACATCTTGAGAAATACTTCCCTTTACAAGTATTTTCCTCCTTTCACTTTGTTCATCAAACAACAGGCTGTAATCTACTACTGCTTCATTTTACTTTATGTCATTCTCATAATGGAATAAACATGTTTCTTGGATTTCTTTTTACAACATTATTCATTCAACAATCTGCACTGGTATAAAAATCTTTATCTTGATACAACTGCCTGTGTTACATTGTCCCACAAGTTTAACATCCTCGGGGCTAAATTCCCGTTACATCCTGGCTTAGCTCTGGTCTATTCTCTGAGGCACCCCAAGAACAACAAGTTCGTACACCAGAAAAATTCCTAGATACTAGAATGGCAAAGGGACAACCAATAGATGAGTGTACACATACACACTATAATCACATTATGGGTTTTAAAATTTAATGTAGCACTATAAAGTCATATCTTCAGTAATTATACTTGTATAAAACTTATTTGTACTGTCTTGCCATTAAAGCAATTTTCATCTTAGACTTTGACTACAAAGGGGCTGTAAAATCAAAGCTCAGTGTTTTGCTTGTGTTATCAGACAACTACTTGTGTTACTTCATAGTACCATTTGTAACTGTAAACCCTTACTAATGCACAGAATTAGGGGATTTAAAATTTGTTACAGGAGTCCAATGACAACAATTATCAATAAGGAAAAAACAAAGCAGTTCTACATCTCCTTATATATGATTTACATAAATGTGGGTATTTCCTAATTCCTCTCCCTGACCCAGATAGGTACAGCTATACAGACTACGTATCAGCAAATGCATCTTAAAATCCCATATGGATGTGACTTACTTCACTGCTATATGGGTAAAGGTATCATGTTCCTATGTTCATATGATTTTACACTTCTGAACTGATTTAGAGACAAGCAACATGTTGCTGTATAATTTTCACAATCAAGAGTAATCTCCTTTGTGTGAATCATTTCTGCTACCCAAAATAGTGGGTGTTTTTTTCATCTATTGTACGACTTTTTTCAGTGTAGATGAGTCTCAAATATTTCAAAATAGCAATTCAGAGATTGTCACAGGCAACAAGTCTCTCTCACTAAATCACTAAAATGATTCAAATTTGCTATTCTCTCACTGGCCCTGGCATTTCTCTTTTGTTACCAACTGCATGTGGGACATCAAATTCTTATGCCTTTAATGTCCATCACTGGATTGAATAAGACATCTTTCATGTTTATTTAGGGTCTGCTATTCATGTTTACTGTAAATCCATGAAGTTGTAACTACTGTAAAGATCAGAAGTGCATGCTACAGATTAATATGTCCACTGCCTGGATATAATGCATCCATCAAGACAGAAGTTTGCAAAGAACAGCTCCCTGCTAATTTCTATCAAACTACTGAATGATGAGATCTAACAGAAATATGTTCTTCAGCCTTTTATAGGTGCACAGAAGTGAATTGTTTCTCAGGTGGAAACATCTACACTCCTTCCTGAAGGACGTTATTTTTCACCTGATTATGAGTGTAGTTAGCTTTGGCATAATGACAACAGTAGCTTTGTTTTTGGAGTCAAATTTTCTGGGTGCAGGGGAAGGAGGAGAGTGGAAGGCAACATGAATGGTAGATAAAGCCAAGTTATATTGTTTCTGTTATCTTTTTACATGTAATTAATTAGGAAACATACAAAGGGCTAAAGAAAACTATACATAATTAGGAATATATGGAGAAAAAAAGCAATCAGCACGGGGGCAAACTTCCACCTTATAGACAAATTCTGAACTGTTTAGAGGAGTATCAGCTGGAAATGGTATTGTTTTGACTGCCATTTAAAAATACATCTTTTTGCTGTAAAAACACAATCTTCTTTGGGAGCTACTCCATCAATATGAGCAATATGTTCCATATTTTAGTGAGATTACCTAGAAAAGTGATGGGCACCTCTGTATGCCTTTTTTACTAAAGTGACTATTTGAGTTGATTTTAACTCTTTTCCAAAGAATCTTTAAAGACATCCACAAAGTATGTTTAAAATAGGATTTCATTCAATATCTTGTTAAAATTGGTCCTTCTTCAACTGCTAATTTCAGTGGGAACTGAGTACTCTCACTGCCTCAGAGGAAGTGTTCAGAAACATTAATTCACTGGGGAGGATGAACATACGTTTCCTGTGCTTTTTCATACCTTTTCTCAAAGTCATATATACCTGACTTCAATCTCTAGGCAGACTAAATTACTGACAGGAAAATTCCATTCCAGAAATGGTCTTTTTTAACCGTGGGGGACATTTCTGAGTGGTGTTCCAGATGTAAATGTCAGAAAGCTAAAATTAAGAAGGATATGGATATTTGGTAATGCCAGTTTGTAACAAGCTTAGGTAAAATGGTATTTTTCAGATACCCATGTATGAAAGCTTGTGTACCACACTTTCTCCTGCATTAACTGAAAGACTGCTCTAGTAAAACGCATGCACTCTGGCCACTAATCCAACAAAATGCTTAATCAAAACAACTCAATCTGACTCGTAAACAAAGGAGCATCTTGGCTACAAGTCCAGCAAAATAAGTCTCTGAAGAATCTGAAGGTCTTAAAAAGTCCTATTGAGTCCTATTGACCAATGAAACTTGTGCATGCTCAAGGTTAAGCACAAATCAAAGTGCTTTGCTGGATCAGGTGAAAAGTGCTTGGTACTTTGGAAAATTAATTTAATAATTGATTACTAAAACTATTAGTGGTAATTTTTACAATTACACATGATCATTTTGCAAATACGATCAATAGCAGGAGCAAGAGAATATGGAAAACAGAATTACCACAGAATACATTCAATAAATGCATACACTTCTTTAAATGATCAAGCCAGCTGTTGGATGGATTATAATAAATAGTAAGTAGAGTGCTTTTTGAATAAGAAAATAAGAGCAGCCAGACTGGATCAAATCAAAGGTCTACCTAACTTAGGTACTCTTTACCCACTAATGATGACTAGAAGATACTATTGTTTCTAGGATAATATAATATAATACCTTGTTATTCTATCCCAGCTTCCAGTAATCTGACAGTTAGGGATTTCCTGAGGAAGAGTTTGTATAGGTTTGGGTCTGATAGCCTTTGAGGGTTTTTTTTTTTTTTTTTCCATTTTTAACACACTAATTTTTGACAGTTGCATTGGCATAGTTCAGGAAAACTATTATCAAGCTGATCAGCACAATCTTGAAAAAAATTGAAGTATAGCAGTACTGTAATTTCTGTGGGGAGGTACAAGCTGCAGTGCAGGGACATTCCTTTGATGCAGCTTCGTAAATTTGCATGGTTATCTAATTCTTGTGTAGCTAACATGAAAAAGAAAGGAGAGCTGGTTGCCAAACAAAGAATTTCTTTCAAGGAAGGAAAGGATTTTCACACATTTTGTTATGAGAACGCCACGCCTGAAAGGATTACATATGACATCCAAATTCTGCTACCCTTCCTTTCTTTCAGCATCTCTCTAATGCTTTCTTCCACCATCTCTCTAATGCTTTCTTCCACCCTGCCGTTTGCAGCGCAAGCTGTGGTCATGCCACACCTTGATGTCTGCAGTCCTATGACATCCCTGACGTGTGTATTTCCTTCCAGTGAGTCCATGGAAGCTGGTGGGCTTCTGAGATCAGCTTATCAGTTGAACAACGCACCCATCTCCTTGGAAGCTTAAAATAGTATTCTTCTCACTACCCCAGACAGACACTCCTTTACTGCCTTATCAAAAGCTTGTGCAATTTTACCTCTCCATACTGATCTACCTTTGTCTTATTCCTCTCCACCACTTTGTCAATGGTAGCAGCCTCTCCTAGTCACTGTTCTGTTTTGTGGATATGTAGATTATACCTTCCTTGCTCTTCAGGATCTTTCCAGAGCTCAGGTAGAAATATGCTTCATAGTAAGACTTCTCAATATTTAAACTCCTATTGAAGACCCCAAGGTGTTCTGACATGCCTGAACAGAATTGGTTGAGGGAGTGTGCTATGCTAGAGGACTAACAAAGATAAAATTCACAAGTCTGATAGAAAACATGCATTTTGTTCCACTTTCCCCCTGCCCTCTGCATGTAAGTTGTGTATTCAGGCACAATGCTCATCTGCTTATTGAGTTCCAGAACTTTGTAAGTGGTTTACAAGTAGCAGAATGGACCTAATGGCAATATATAGTTCTTGAAATGATATGAACAGGAGACATAATGATTTTGCATTTTGGACTTTGGAAACATCTTCCTGTAATAGATCCTTGAAGATATTCTTTCTGAAGTCAATTAATATACTCAAATTAAGAACTACAGAGAGTTGAAAGATTTATTTTTTTGGTGGAAAACAGACTTCTGAAAAAATAGAAATTACAGCATTTCCATGCTCCCAAACATTTTATTTTCAGTTCTAAAAACCAATACCTGTAAACAACAATAAGATAGTTTTCAAATTTTCCTTTTTTAATGAAAACACGAAACTTTTAAATTAAAAGAAAACAATACCAAACAAAAGGCACTTAATTTGAAATTACCAGAAGAAATATAGCTCTCTAACAAGTGATGTTAGGAATTTAGGGAGGGGGTGAGAAAGATTATGGAGAGTCAGTCCATGTGGGCCAGGTACGTACTACTGCCATCCACAGGACTTGCAGGAACATTTGCAGGGATAGAGCTAATACCAGTCAGTTTAGAAACCTCTAATATCTGCCATTTGAAAGCTACGTCTCAACTCTCAGTACCACGTCTGCTTGCCTTGGGGGTGAAAGGCCAGGGGATAATCTGCTGCATTACTGTGCCCTGGTTTGAGTTTCTGAAAACACCTTAAAGTTCTTAATGTCTTGATAGGATTATCTCTGTTCAGTCCTAACCCTACCCCATAAAGAACACTGCTGTGTACAGACCTCAGCAGAACTCATGTGATGAGGCCAGTGAAGCTTCCTTGGATCATAGCTAGTTTTTGAATAAATGCTGATTTTGCTAATAAGTCATATTGTATCATCATAACAGCAGCAATATTGGGCCATGTCCTTTATTATATAAATCCTCACAGTTGTGCCAGACACAGCTATATTATCCAAATCAAAATATGTTTCATGTTATGCTATTTCTATGTATATGTAATTTCTAGTAAGCATGTATTTAGGTAGATATGTAAGTAGTGTCATTCCCTTCCTTACTTCAGCATCCACTTTTATAATTGCTTTGTTCAAGGCTCCTGTCTAGTTTTTCCTGTCATTTGCATCAGGGTCCATTCTGACATAACTTTAAAAAAGAGCATTAAAAAACCTTTAAAAACCCTTTAAAAATAATTGAAAAGTTACTTTTACCATCTACTGTGATGCTAATTGATTTTCTGCATTATAATATTTTATAACCCACTCAACACATACACTGAGAAAACTTAATAGGTGTGTTTTCACTGAAAAATGCAATGTAGTAGTGGGTTTATTACAACAGCTAAGTGTCTTATATATTTATGTATACTTTCAATTTGCTCATGACAGTTACAACAAAAAGGGACGATGGACTTAGCACTGACATCTTTGTCTTTATAATGTATAAAGCTAATAATACTTCTCACTGCTAACTATCTTCTCTGTGTTTCAGGTTAGCAAATTCTATTGACAAGGTTTTCTGTTTGGATGGGCTGTTTGCATTAAAAGGGGAAACAACTGTCAAAGAAGAAGTCTTAACAGATACCCAGAACTAGAAAAAGCTTATCATGGATTAAACTTTGTATCACTTTGTCTGATGTAAAGAGAAGACAATAGGAGACATGGGGATATATGCAATGAAGAGAAACAATGCAAAGTTTCTTAGGGGTTAATCCAGGTCTGCAGCTGAATACAACAGAGTTAATCTGACCAGAAGAGGCTTTAGGCTAAATTCTAGGAGAAAACTTGTCACTTTATGATCCAGTTGTACTAAATGAAAGGCTCTGTTTGCAAAGAAGATTTTGGATCTGAGATCCATTGGGGCCGAAGTTACCTCCATGATTTCTTCCTTGTTCAACACACCAGGGGACTTGTAGCTTGATAAATGATTTTTCAAAGATCTTCATTGTTACTTTCTTTTTTCTTTCTTTCTGAAGAGCAAGTGTTACAAAAAACATACTTAAGAAAGCACACAATTTTGACCCAAGGGCAAGAAGTCTTTGATGATAAAGACTGAATAACCATTTGGTTGTCAAATTTTGCACTGAGCAACAATAAACATCATGTTTGTTTCTACAACTAAAGGTGAGGCAAAATGATAACTTTTCTTAATTTGATAATTATGCATTTAGCATATTCAAGTTTTATTGATTCCCTCTGAAATTAAAATGTGGTAAACAAATATATTGGATTACAGAGTTTATTAGCTACTGTGGAAGGAACTCTGAAATAAAAGTTAAAGGCTAAAAAAGATATAATTAAAATTTCCCTCAAATCTTATTATCACAGAGTCTTCTATAGTATTTCAAACTCACATGTATATAAAAATCATCAGAATAAAGATAAATCCTCACTGATTAATAATAATGAGGAACAAACTAAGCAAATACAGTCATACTATTTTTATCACTTCAAAATTAAAGACTTAATATGTTGCAATTTTTTAATATAATGTTATACAGACAGAAATACACAACAGCAGTTGTGAAACTTTAATTGAAAAAGTTTAAAAGTATATACTTTTACATGAGGCATATTTTTGTGCTTTTGCAATCAAACATTAATTAGAATGTTATTTTCCAAAAATACTTTTTATCTTGTACATGACTAACAAAAATAAAGAACTGAGATTCCCTACATTTCATTGACCAACATGAGTTTTTGTAGACTGAAACCTCTGATTTTATAAAAAAGCTTAAAAGCATAAAGGACTTCAAAAGAGCAAATGGTAGATGGATTATTCTTGAACTAAATATACATACATATTTGAGTAACATGTTCTTCCCAGTAGGGCAATAACTGCCACATATATAAATACTTCTATTTTTTGACATCTCTTTTGAATAATCAAGTGTCAAAATATATTTGGTAATTATAAGGCATGATTTTGTCTTATAAAACACAAAAACAACTTATAAAGGAACAGAAAATTTGAGGAAAATGCTTTATAATATTTAGGACTATACCAGCATTCAAGCATGTTTTGAAAGGTGAGGATCAGGCCTGTCTCTCGCTTCTACATAAGTGGTTGGAGTATTTCTTCTTGTAGGAAAATGGAAATCATTTTTTCTTAAGAAAAGGTATTTCATATCAATTTCCTCATGGAATGAAGCATATCACACTCGTTGGCTGGAGCATCCCTAATACAGCACAAATAAGAGAGAGTCCTTGCAACACTGATATACCAGCACTGCAGACAATCCCCCACTTAATCTTCACCTCCTCAACTCTTGATTCCAGTTCCTCAGGATTCCTGTCCTTTAGACAATAAAGGGTGAGGACTCTGGTCTGAGTATGACTGTGCTGTTTCTCAGTGACTGAAATTCCCTTTCTCTAGAACAGCTGAATAAATGTGTGAACTGTGCTTTCAGCCTATCTGTAAATGAGACACCAGGCACGGACAATTAACATTGATATAATCTCTAAATGCAAAGGTAACGAACTGAACTATACCAAGCAGTTTAAATAGCTCACCAGAGAAACAAGATATGGTCAAAGGCAGATAGCAAAGACACAAATGGCTGGTATGTCTTGGGTATCCAACTGCAGGAGTAACTTCATAGTTCAAGAGTCCAGTTAGAGGGAGAGGCACCTATTTCTAGCCTGTTGAGAAGATTGGTTGCTAAAGCTATATAAAAAACAAAACTGTTCCCTTGCTCTTTAACTCACTTATCTACCTAACTTTTCACTAAGAGGTAAGGCGTCATTGTACCTGCAATTGCAGCAGATCTTTAGTTTTGCATAAGACTGAAGCAAATGTATGTACCAAACTACCTTGTGAATCAAATGTCATAACAATTGCTTCAGTGGGTTGATTAGGTCCTCCTTTTAGCTCTGTGCTCAGATAGCTAATTCTGACCCTTTCTGAGGTCCTTACGTATCCACATTTACTTGATAGAAGGCCTATGTGAACAACTGAACCAGATAAGTGAAGTCTAATAATTCTGCTAAGTAGTTAATAGAAGCCAAACTTTGTTCTACCATTCAACCTACATATACATAATTTTGGAAATCCTTATCTATCTACTTCAGGTATAGTACAAAGAGAACATTAAGGGAAATCTGTGAGGGTAAGGATGGAAAATTCTTGAGACATTCAGAAACCACAGTACTGAAGACTATAGCATTATTCTAGATTCATTACTATTAGCTAACCACAATATTTCACCACTTCTGATTACTTTTAGCTCCTGTTTTTTTGGCCTAGATACAGCAGATGAATGAACTGAAAGACGACAAAACACAAAAGCACAGATCCTGTACTATGCCTGCACAGAGAACACACAGTGCCACTCTGAGGTAGTTGGCATAGCCAACCACTTGCACACCCAAGAAGCAGGGAAAAAGGGCTGTGTGCAAACTGGCTACAGAAAACAGGAAAAACGCAACATCCCCAGGACATGCACATGCATTGGATACGTTCTGATCTGCCAGTAAAAGATACATTTTTTGGCTACCGACAACTTCTGGCCTAAGACCGTCTATCTTTTCTCATGTCCCGCACAGATACTGAGCCTGAGACTTTTACTTCTCTTGGACTATTCAGGCTGGCACCCATGGAAGTATGCTAGGACAGCCATGGAGGGTTGGGCTAGGTGATGGTGGAGGCCATGAACTAGTTAGTCAGCTGGAGAAACAAAAGCATCCAGGACTGAGAACACGCTTGCCGGTCTTACAGAACACATATTGCAACAGCCTTTGACCCTGGCAGCCAGGTCATATTCAGAAAGACCACTCGGATATTCAGTGTCTCTAGTAGCTTTACTCCAGTCATCTGAAAACATGCCCATGGAAATCCCCCAGAAATGAGAACTAGTTTGTAGACCAGTGAACACAGGTTTCCATAGTTAGACAGCCAACACCAAGACAGTATGAAGCAAGTTCAGTTCTGGAGAATTCACCGAGCTTACTGGAATATCTTGGAGGCATGTGATCAATTCACCTGGAGCCAGCTGGGCCCCTGTCATGTCCACTCCATGCAGGGGCAGAACTTGAATGAATATCAGCTCTCTTTCCACTCCCACCCAACTGAATTTCTTCAACAGAAAAGCCAGTTAACTTGTGTCAAAATTGTGCTTGCCAGTACATAGACAGTGTGGACAACTAATGATCTGAGTGTGAGCTTGAATAACAAGCTAACATATAAACAAACTAATATCCCTGCGAATTCTAATTACTTACAAGATCAATAATGGATGGGTCAGTAATGATATACTGTCCGTTCAACTCCTTCCTCACCAAACAGCATATGAGAGCACCTACTACATCTACTCCAGGAAGGCAGTCTGTAACGCATTACCCCTCAGAAAGAAGGCTGGCTGAGCTTACTATGGTATTCAAAGGGAAAAACAACATCTGATAGGTGTCTGAGTAGTATTTCATGTAGAACTTTTGTCTTGATTCTTCCATGCTTTACTCTTAAGTATAGGCATTTACAGATGTGCATAACACGGGAGGTGAATGGCAGACTGAATCAAAATGGTAAGGTTTTGCATTCGCTTCAGTGACATGTAAACAATCTTGTGTAATTTGATGCAGAGCAGAATCAAGTCCCCAGAGATCTGAAAGAACCCAAGCTCAACTCTGAAAGTACTAATAGTAGGAAATATATTTTGCTTAGGGCTTTGGGGAAGTCACTGATAGGAACTACACAAAAAGAAGAGTGCTTTTACACCTTCTGCCGTACAGGTAGCTGTTTATCTGTCACATTCTAACAGCCTCCAGTATCTCTAAAAGACTTCGTTATAAAGGGTTTTTCTGGTTGAGATGTAAGACTGCTACACAAAAGATACAAAAGACTTGATTCTCTTTTCCCTGTTAACTCCACTGACTGGCAGTGAAATTACACCTAATTTGCATCAACATACATGAAGGTTAAAGCAGCCAAAGAATTCCAGTCCAGCCAGGAACTGATCAGCAAATATAAAACGTATATAGAGAAAACACACAAGAAAGCATGAAGATATAGAGCAAAGTGTTTGATATCTCAGAACACACACAATTTCCATTTGGAGGCTTTGGGGGTGGGGTGTGTTTTTTTAGCAATGGATGAGTGAGCAAACCAAAAACCTTGATGGGCAGATAAGAGTTGAAATGGAAAAGGACAGTAACATTAAGGTGAGTTAAAAGCTCTTTTTGACCCTATCCTTAACACCATCTCCCCAAACGCTTCCCCTGTGAACTTTTTGTGTTGTATTCAGTTTACTGAAATAGGGGATAGAGAGGCCAAGCCAGGGATCTATCCCGCTTCATTGAGTAAAGCTAGCCTACCAGAGAAGGTGATGGGTTAGAAGTTAATACAAATGACAGCTCTAAGACAAAGTTAGCCAGTGCCTTCCTGTAGAGCCCAGTGCCAAGAAGGGACCCCCTGCTGGTCCCACTTCTTTACATTTCCTTTTGCTCTCCTTCCCCTTATCTGCAGGTCCTGTGGTGCCAAGCCAGGGGATCCTTATTAAAATACAATGTGCTGTCACTAATAGAAGTGAGCAAAGCCTCATTAGCACAAGGGTTAGAAGAGGACTAGCTCTAATTACAGCTCACTTAGAAGAAACAATCAAATGAATAGATAAACCCTTGAAGAGAGAAGTCAATTTTTTCTTCCATTTTTCCAAGGGTTGATTTCTTTTATATACTCTTTTGAAGGGAATTGAGTTCCTCTCGATTCTATTGACAGGTTTCTTCTTTTCTTTTCTTTTCTTTTCTTTTCTTTTCTTTTCTTTTCTTTTCTTTTCTTTCCCCTCCAGAAATTCTTTCATCATATGGTTTCCACCAAAGGACATTTAAGTTGGCTGGGTGGGTGGCTAAGGGGTTTCTTGTGTTATTTGTGCCTGTGTTGGCCAGCAAAGGCACACTCTACTGCACTTACCACCTCCCATCAAAGATGCAGCTGCAGAGGGATAGGCAGTTCATTCAGATCTGTCACATAAGAACTCTTCTTTCCATGTGCACACAATTGGTAATCAAATGGTCCTTTGCAATGTTTGGAGTGCAGTTGTCACAAGGCAGGCAGATTACCACTTGTCCTCTGGGCAGACATACCGGAAAAAAATATAAAAATGAGCACTGTCAGTCAAAAATGTCTCTTAAATATAGGGATTGTAATTTTTGAATTTTTGGTTTCATCCTCAGCTTCCTCTAGCTCTTCTGCAGGAAGGCTGGAGAGGACAGCACAGGCAAAAAGGGATAGAAAAAAACATTTTTGAGGTTAGATTTTTTTTCACAGTTTTAGAGGGAATTACCTAAATTTTGTATAGTTCTATGGAATTTTCCTACCTTGCCATTACATCACACATTATTTTAGTCCAGTTCTTTTAATCTGTAGCAGTAAAATCCCCTCAGCAGTAGGTCCTAGATGACCTGGTTGTACCCAGGTCCTTACCACAGTCCTCCAAATTCTCTCCAGTTCTGTCTCTTAGGATTTTTCCCTGCATCTACAGGTTCTTTGATCTCTCCAGAAATACTAATCAGATCTCTGTATGGTATTTGGCATAGGATATATATTTGGAAAATATTTTCTAGTCACAGCATTTACTACTTTGCTATGACTTATGCTATTTATTAATGTTATTTAAGAATCTTAATAATTGAAATAATTTGCAAGGACATGCAAGTTTTCCATGCAGTTAATAAGTGATTTACCAGAGCATATGTTACAAAGTTGCTATTTTAGAGTCAGATTGCAAGTTATTTGGAAAATTCTAGATCAAACTAGTGGTCCATCTAATCCAGCTCTTTGTCTCTGACAGTGCATTTTACTGGCTGTAAATGCAAAATGCAGCAAACTTTGCATTAGGCATTTATGGAAAGATCTCTCCATAGGGAAAGATCTTTTTCTAAATCTCATCCGTTACTTGGCTGTTGGTTTATGCTATGCTATCATAACCTCTGTGCACAGGGTCAGACTACTTTCTTTCATCTAATTTAGGAAATACACAGACTGTTTTTCTTATATGTAGCTAAGAGCAAGCATTAGAGCAAAGAGGGTGAAAACACAATGGTCACTGCCCTCCTTTACTGATTTATAAACTTTGCTTGCTACATGAAAGGAGGAGGACTATTTTTCTTTTGCAGCCCTGCTCTGACATATAAAGAGGGAATCTCCTCTGGCCGTGTTCCCTTCTATCTGCTCCACTGATACACCAGTACTGGCCTCTGACTTTGTTGTTAAGATGTAGCCTCTGCCTAAGTAAGAGGTATGAGAGTGGAATTTTTTTTTCTTCTAATATGAAAAGGCATCAGACTTTCTTCCCAAGAGGGCTAACCCTCTTCAGGGGATTCAAATATTATGAGTGACCATCTAAGAAAAATAATATTCTTACCCCAAACCCTGCCTCTTCACAGGGCTTATACAGAAACAAATAATTATTAGTAATAGAATTGTTGTTAATAATAATAGTGTTTTCATTATGAAAGTTGTCCTTTGGACAATCATCCTGTCTAAGGTATTCAGTGGCTCTCAAAGTTTGTGGGCACAATGCAGCTAAATGTTTGAGTGGATCTGAGCCTAGTCACATAAAACTGATTACCCATTTAGCATGCAACATCTTACTAATAAGTAGATTTCTCTATACAAAGACACAATTGCACTGGGACTTTAATCAACTGGTCTAGCATTATTTCTAAAGAAAACAGATGACAGCAATGGAAGCAGTTTGCAACCGTTAAAGGCAATGTGCCATATACCCTTTCATGAGTTGCATGAAATGTGCCATATACCCTTTCATAAAGGCACCAGCACATAGCACATTTGAGATCTAAATCCATTTGCTGCTAAGGCAGGATAATTCCTTGCAGTGTAATCTCCGATGTTCTAACCAATCCAGCTATAAAAGATTTGTTTATTCAAAATGTCCTATCTAGCCATATGAGAAATTATGGCATATTTTTTTCAATAGGTAATAGGTAACATGGACATTATTTCTTTTCCCCCTTTAACTACCTTTTATTTTGTGAGTTCATAATGAATGCTTTCTTTCTGCTAAGCCTAAATGAAAAAAATCAAAACTAAAGCCATGGAAGCTAAGCTCAGTGCAAAGAATGACCAGTACTGGGTGAATATAAAACCATGGATTCCAACTACAATTCCAACTACAATTGGTTAGAACATTTAGATAGTAAAATGATCACAATAAAGGAGTTCAAAATTAGACTATGGGCTCAAATTATACTTATATCCAATTCTGCTGTATAGTATACCAATGAAATCAAATAAAGTACATCTCAAAAAGTAAAGTATGAGCACAGCTAACTAGTCCTGGAAAAAAAAAAAAAGGGAAAGAAATCAAAAAAGGATTCATTCATGTTAAAATAATGAGAACCTTCTTTTAAGTGCTCATCAATATGGAATTTAATTTGCATAGTATATTATTCATCAAAAGTCAGAATACAATTCACACAATTGTCTTTAAACAATAGGCTATTAAACATTGTTCTGTGGAAAACAATCTTTCAATTTTTTTTGATATTTCAGGAGAGATTCTCAGCTGGTGTATCAGTCATGCTGTTGATGTTAGAGGGTCTAATATGATTTTCCTGGCTTTAAAGAGGAAATGGATCTGAAAAAAGTCAATATTTTTAATGAAAATGTTCACATAAAAAGCATGCCCTGCTTCATATGTTATTTGAAAATCTTTCTTTTTCTGTAATTTTCCACAGATCTCCCTGACACTTCTACTAACACCAAGAATAAAAGACCTTGAGTAGAATATCCTCACTCTCAAATCACTATCACTCTTCAACAGCCTTTAAATATATAAAGGACAGAGCTCCCAAGCATCTTAAACTCTGAAATCAATAAGAACTGGAAACTTTCAGCATCTTACTAGGAAAACTCAGCACACTGCAGAATCTGAACTGAACTGCAGAAACTTTGCCTCTCTGTTATTCATTTATTATTATTATCTTGCTAGAGACACTGAAACTACCTCCACCATTTCCAAACTGGGGGTAGCAGCACACATTCAGGTTTATAGTTGTATCAAGCATGAAGCAGAAAACAGAACAAATTACCCCTATTTATGTTTATAACAATACTCAGAAATCTCAGCTAGGTCATGATGCTCTAGTGTTTTCTGTCTTTCTCTACATATTGCTATCAGAATAGATCACTGCAGGAGTAAGTTGATCTGTATTGCAGAAATTTTAAAAAATTGGAGTGAAAAAAATCAAAACTCTCTGTCAGACAGTCTAAAACATCAGGTCTGAGCAGCAGAAATCATGACACGGGAAGAAAGCCAACAGTTCAGAGACTAAAAATATCTTTCCTCTTCCACTTTGCTGTGGTCCTATTATAGTCTAAGCAGCAGTCACTGTATTTTTTTTTCTCCATAACCTTTAGCTTAACAGCTGTCTGTAAAGACTTCCTTTAAATGCAAATATACTCTTTACAATAAAAGGCATGACCCTACACTGTATTACACTTTGTAAATTCAGAAGAAATCTATCAAAATCAGTGAAACTATGTCTGTAAAAAGCTACAGTAAATAAGTGAAAAATCAGGCCATGTTAATAAGCTGAGTAATATTTTAATGGCCTAGATTTTGCATTAGTAATAAAGTGGTATACACAAAAACTTAGTTTTTTCTTTTTCACTAAAGATTTAGAAGATTTGTCAGAAGGGTTAAAAGAGAGAAAGATTTAAAAGTTGTGTCAAATTCTTGTAATCTCCTTGGAAAAGGAACAACGTATTCCTTTCTATTTGTCACTACAGGTATGTGACAGAGAATGCAAATTTTACACAACACCTCACTGTTTCCGGTGGGGATCTAGTATCACAGAATGGTTGAGGTTGGAAGGGACCTTTAGAGATCATCTAGTCCAGCCCCCTGATAGTATAACTGATAGAGCTCTTCTACTTACCAAAGTAGAAGTAAACTGCTTTACTATGCAGATGTATATCTCCCCATTTATCCTTGTTTGTAAGTTGTTTTGCATGCAAAGGTAAATTATATCATGCACTAAGGTTGCACAGAGTAACCAGGGAGGAATGGAAGAATATGCAGTTGTCCCCAACTGAGATATGCTAGTGGCTCATCGAGAAAGACATCTGACCAGCCTGCAGGAGCATCCTGGCCTTCCCCAGCTGTCAGGAGCTTACAATGTTTACTGACAGTCAGCAAAAATGTAAGGCCACCTTTATGCCACAGACACAGAGACGGAACAGTGCAAAGGTTATAATTTCTTGTACTGCACATGCCTTTATCCAGTTACATTAAATCCTGCTCAGCTGTCATTGACTGTTTGTCCAGGGATGACTCATGCTGAGAAGGAAGGCAGGATAAATGGAAGCAGAAGAGCAATTATGATTTAAATTAGGTATAGGTAAGAAGAATAAGACTACTGTACTTCGTCGGTGCTAGTGTGAAAAACATCCTCCTTATTGTAATGGTTTTCTGACAAACCCAATTGAACAGAGCCCCTAATTGCAAATATCAAGCCTTAAGTGCAAGAGAAGGGACTGGGCCATAAATGCTCCATTTGATTACTTTCAAAATATGGTTCAGAACGGTTACTTTACATGAAGATATGAAAAAAAGCTATTTGTCAGGCTTCATAACTCAGCCAAGCTTGCTGAAAGTGTGATGTAATGGGCCCAGACCAGAGAGTACTGTGGTCTCGCAGCTCCCATCAAGTTCATGTGAGCCCTTCCTTGCTCCTTTCCAATGGATTTTGCACATGATTTGGGTGTCTAGAAGATCATGTACCTGAGCAGACTCTACAGAGGTGCACTGCCTGGACACAGGTATCATATTGCTGTCCAAGTTTGCTGCACTCCAGGAGCTGCGTATTTGCTAGCAGAGTCAAATATGAGAGCTGGCTTGCAGATGATTTGCTCCATGCATGGGATACATCATAAAAATGCAGGGGATTTCTACCAAGCAGTAAATTTACATTGTGTGTTAGCTGTTGTTGTAAAAGGCCTTATGACAGCTGCAGGGAAAAGGAATCTAAGAGAGAGCTTTCTTCCTTTTTTTTTTTGCTTTTTTTTTTTGTTTGGTTTGGTTTGGTTTGAATCCTAAGAAAATCATTTTTTTATTGGAGAGCAGAGAGGAAAACTTTTATAAAAATAAACTAGACTCTGAAGTCTACCTGGCCTCTAAAGCAACCCAGTCATTATCTTTAACCTTATCAATATCCTGAATGTTAGCTGAACAAGACAGCTACAAAATTTCTGTAAACAGAACAGGGAACAACAGGGAGGATGTGGTAATCTAAATCAGAAATCAATCATCCAAGAAGTTTTTTTCAAATGAAAAAGAAAAAAAGGCAATCAGCTGCCAGCCATTCTTCCCCCCACCTCCCACCCCCAAAAAACTGGGTTTTTTTTCTGTGTCTCTTTCATGTGCACCATAGTGTTTCTGCAAACAAAAATAATAAGGGCTCTCAGGTCCTTCAAACAAAGTGAAACATAATCCCTTCATGGAGAGTGCATCAATAAATGAATGGAGTTCCTCACTCTGTTTGGAAGGGCACTATCAACTGTGCTTAGGGATCTTAATAATACTCTTATTAAGAACCAGAGCAGTTGAGAGATTTGTTTTTCCTATAACACCTGAAACAACAGAAGTCCACTGAGAGCATGAGAAACAGTTTTTCTTAGGTCAGACTTTGAAAAACATTTTCTCTCCTTGGCAGGGCCCTGTCAATCAAACCCCTCAATAGAGGAGAGGGTTGTCTTGCCAATGCAGGTTCTGCAAAGAAAGAAGTGGAGGTGCATGTTACAGAGAAATTAATATGCCATTGAGAGTAACCTCGGAGAAAAAAATAATCTGCTTTATTAGTTTCCAAAATTACCTTTTTATGATGGGAATTTCATTTTCATAGCAAAGCCACAGCTTGTACTTGAGTGAGTATAAAATCCAGGTACCTGGGTTTTGTATTTTTTAAATCTTTCTCTGCTTATCTAGATACACAGATTTTTAAGGCCAGGACATTATATAAACAATTGGTTTGGGCTGTACTCACACAGCTGACAATTGCTTAAGCCGATAGACATTACAGCAGTACAAAAAAACACAAAGCAGATCTTTAGCTGGTTAACTCTACAGAGCTATGCTAAAAACAATGGGTCCCTGACTATTTCTGCTAGCTAAGCAACTGGACCCTTGTTTTCAAAATACTGAAAATCATGGTTTTACCAATAATTTCCTCTTCTTCATTTTGTTATAGGTATACTGTAATACAAGTTTGCATATACTTCTTACCCTCTCTCATTCAAAAGTAGCTAGCTAGACTGAGAGCCCAGGTCCAGTTTCTTTCACTACAAATTTACTCATCAGAACAAATAAACAGGGGAAAGCTTGACCTCAGCTCTTAAAAAATGCAAAATGTTGGAGACTAGCTGTAATTTATAGGTGAAAAATATTTGGAAATCTAACCCCCCAGAAACTCAAAGGCAAGCACAAAGCTATTACAACCCAGATTATGTTCCTTGGCTGTTCTCATATTCTTTCAGTGATTCTATTACATCAAATATTAGTGCTGCAAATTTAATGTTGATTTAATGCTGATTAAAGCTATGTCTATGTTTACAAGTAATTCAGTGCAATAAAAACAGATCACTAGTTAGAAGCAGTTGATGCAGAAGCCCCTCCATCTACTCAGGGGATTTATTTCAGATTAACCTAGTCCCCTGGACTCAATACACCTGTGATGCATGTAATTCAAAGCTGTCTAAAAGAGCAAGTCATTGGTCTAAACCCTTTTGTCCCATTAGCTCCTTGGAGAACATGGGGTGAGAACACAGAGTGGAGTTTCTGGTTCAGTTTCTTTAAATGTCTGTCACATATGGACTGTTTGTCTATCCACGCACTGCCAAATCAGCTACCATATTTTAACATCTAGAAACTGTGGGCTATTTGTAAAGACACCTTGATTCACCCACAAGTGTATGTAACACCTCTGTGTGAAGAAGTATACCCCAAAAGTTTCTTTTCCTCCAACTGCTTTGCAAAGCCAAAGATTCACTTCATAGCTTGCTCCTAG
This sequence comes from Apteryx mantelli, assembly GCF_036417845.1. Lineage (NCBI taxonomy): Eukaryota > Metazoa > Chordata > Aves > Apterygiformes > Apterygidae > Apteryx > Apteryx mantelli. The sequence goes on along the minus strand of NC_089978.1, from coordinate 64,506,970 downwards.
CAACTTCTCATGCCGTTGTTTCACCTGAGCAGAGTGTGGGGAACTCACCTGAAGATTTCATTTCAAGAAGAACAGCTTCTGAAGGAGTACAGTTATCTGGGATTTGGGTAATATACATAGATTTATAGTAGATAGCTGTGGGAATCCAACCTGTTCCTCACTAAATTATTCTCTGACATCCAGTCTTTGGTATAACCAGAGAAACCCCACTTAAATTAAAGGAATGGCATGGATCTCAATTAGCACAGAATTTGATCTGTATTTAACATTAGCCACTCCTGAAACTTTCAGTCCTTAACTGCTCACTGTCGCTTGTAAAACTAACAAACAAAATCCCTATGCTTGAGTCTGAGAAGCTATGGGTTATGAGTGTGATATTTTTTAGCCATGAAGTCTTTGAAAATAAATTGTCATTTAAGATAAACATGCTGTATCTTCAGTGAATGCTTGACAGCCCAAAAGTCTGTGATGGTTATATTGCTAAAGTTGTTCACCTGTTAATACCTGTCCTATTTGTCTACACACATCATTTTGAGCTCTATTATTTGTATGTTACAAACTAGCAAGTGAAGACAGTGGGAACAATTTATACTTTGGTAAGTAAACATGATTTCCCAAGCCATCAGTGCCAGCAATTCTATAAGTCTTCTATAATTACCTTGTTAATATTTTTTGAACCCAGAAATGTGGTATTTGATGGAGACATTCCTTCAATTTAGCTAGCAGTTATGGTTTAATCACATTACTTCCTCATTTTGTGGTTTGCATACAATGGACCATTGTTTAAAATTGAAAAAAGAAAAAAGAAAGAAAAAAAAAAAACAAGACAAGAACAGCTAATCCAGTAATAAAATTTGTTCTTCTTTGCATTCCACACACACAACCATATGGACACACAAAAGCCTGAAGCAAAAATGATCAACTGCTGTTGAAGATCTAACACTGATTGCTAGCAATAAAAGTGCTCCCTGGACAGACAGCAATAATAAAAACAGGCCACCATTCAGGGTCCATCTAGCTATTGCTTTTAAAGGTAATTGCAGCATCTGCTTCTTGAAGTAGTTTAAAACCAATGTAAAGATCTTGCTTCTCTCCCGCTGAATGGCAAGCGGCACTGAGTAAAGAGTGAAAGGGTTTTGAACACGGCTATACTGGAGTGCACTACCAGGTCAGAAGTGAAGGCAGAAACAGCTGCTTTTTCAATAGACTCATCAGAGCTTCTCCATGCTCGCTGCACTTGCCCACAAGACTCCAGCACAGACTATTGTGTTGTATTTTTTTTGCTGTGGGAACTTCACTCTTAAGAAACAAATGGACTGGCTTAATAGTTAAGTGTCAATCAAATTGACTATAAGAGTGTGTGTGTGGGGGGAGACTATTTTAAAAATTTAATTAGCTTCCATTCCTGTGATCGTTCTACGCATTTACATGGTTCAGTTTACTTCATTCAAGTCAATAAAATTCTGATGAGGAGGGGGAATGCATCTTGCCACCTTAGTACCTTTTTCACACATTGTAGTAACACTGACAACTATCTCTGATTTTGCACATAGATTTATAGTCCTCTAACATCAACTCCTGTGCACATGGTGACACCTGTTACAGTCTGCTATGCTATATGCACTATATCTGTTTTGCATTAGACTACTTGTTCTGAGTCTGAACAAAACAAAACACTTTTTGTTCACTAATGCAACTGTTCAGTAAAACTTCTTGGATGTAAATAAGAATATAGAGCGTTGGGTAGTCCTTCCTTTTCTCTCTGTTATTCAGATAGTGACATTGGTCTTAATAAATATTTTTTACTCTGTGTTTATCTCCTTACCTAATGCCTTGGGAAGAGGATTGCTTTACCCAGAGATACACAGAACATCCTATTCTATGCTATTCTCACCTAACCATGGAGCCTATTTCACATTTCATTGGTTATGTGAATGAGCTGTGAAAATTGCTTCCTGTTTCTCTAAAGTATCAGGACAGTAGTTTGCATGGGAGAGATTTCCTCAAGTTACATGAAATAAAACTCCTCCACTGAGTTCATTTCAAAGTCTTAAAACTGCTGTGCATCTTGTTAAGTTTGGACAAATTTCCCTTTCTGCCATGTGAATACCTGCTCTCAAATCAGAGGCATTACATTTACCTCTTGTTTACATCAAGCTGTCTATATAAAGAAAAAAAGAAAAAAAAAAAAGGAAAACATGCAACCTTACTCTTTTGTGATAAGTGTAGATTTGGCTTTCCCAAATCAAGAGGAAGCTGCTTTCAATGTATCAGGGGACACTTGAACAAGGACAGTTTATTTTAGTAAGAAGCTGGTTTTGTCTAAGATTAAACACAGAAAAAAATAGCTTAAATTATAGTAACTTTTTCTGAAAGCTAAGTTAAGCACTTCTCATCCTTTTCTCCACTAACATCCTTGTACCTCACAGAGATATTGACCAGATTTTAAAGCATCTGATAAGCTTGAGAATATTTTAAACCTGGGAAATGCAAAATCATAGATTCTACTTAAGCCCATGAAACTATATCTATTTCCATTAATGTTGAGAAAATATGGACTGAGAGTATTCAGGTATAGGGCTTGAAAACGACTTTAAAAAAAATAGAAAAAAAAAATCTTCCATAACTGAGAGCTCAGTTTTGTACAGTTGAGTGGTTGAGAGTGGTGGGATTTGGGAAAATATTTATATGGAGTCCTAGGTTCAATTCATAAAATAAGATAAAAGATAACCAAAGATAAGATAAAAAATAACCAAAAAATCCAAGGGACTTATCTGAATAATCTGCATCAAAAATATAGTTACATCTTCTTCCCATAAGAAATCACCTTGTCAGGAGAGAATCTAGCCAAAATGTCTTAACTAATGAGTTAACCAACTACTGACCAGAAGAAAACTCATCTGTACAGGTGAAAATATTTTTTGAGCATTGTACCTATTATTAACCATCAGTGAGGCATGAACTCTGTGTTATCCAGTTTTTACTTCCTTCTTTGCAAAGCTAGATATGAAAAACGTTTAAAATAGGATAAGCATACAGATAAAATTCATATTTTTAGTAGATTCAAAATTAACATGGCTTGTACATTATTCAGGAAGAAAGTGGAGATTTTTCCTCTTCTCCCAGGAGCATGATTTCCCCTCATGCTCCTGAGTGGCATGAGGTGCCAGCTTTCCCTTGGTATAAAACCTCATGCCCATCTTAACAGAACATTGGGAACCAGTGCCAAGTTGATTCCAGCCGCTTTCCCAGAGAAAAATAAATAAATAAATAAATAAAACTAGTATTATGCATGGCAAAGTTCAGTAGTTCAGAAATATTTAGCTTAAAGTCTATCAATTCAATTCTTCAAATGCAACCTAGAGAGGAAGAGGGGGAGGAGCCTCTGAAAGATAACCTTTGGAGTACTCTGCCAAACCAAAAGGTACTTACTGAAGTACTCCAGCTGTAGAAGTAAATCTAAATAGAGTCAGAAAACAATGTGCTGTTAATTACCTGTCCATGACTGTGAGAGAGGAAGAGAGAAAGATCCTGAGATGCAAGTGTTAGGGAGTGGGATGGTATTATTGCATTTCTGCAACCTAGGAAAGGAAATCCAATACTCTCCTCAATTCTCCAGTGAACAGAGCTTATTTGATTCCAGTGGAAATAACTGAAATTTCAGTTTCAGCAGAGCTACTATTTTTCTTTCAGAATTGCTGAGACTATCTAGCAGTGAATAACTCTTAATCAGGCTTGTTTATTCATGTTAAAGTCAGTGCAGGTCACATTGTTCACTTGGTGCCATTTGGTCTGCACTTACTCCTTCCTGAACAGGAAGTCCTTAAGATTAAAGATTGTATTTTTATGGTCCCATGCCTGCCTACCCCTAGCTATTACCTGAAAAGCAATGCAACCAGGACACAGTTTCTAGAAAGGATATTAACAACCATTTGTGTGCGTATACGTCAGGATGAAAAATAGGAGGAAATTAAAGTAGAGCAACATGGTGAAAGCAAAATTGTAAGAAACAGCTAAATGATTGTTCACAATGTTGGGAATAAGATGTGTTCAGACAGAGGTATTTTCTGTCCAGAGGTCAACAGAATGCTAGATCACTAGAATGTACTTAAATTTGAGCAGCAAAGGGGATTTAAATATCCCAAAGCTATTTGCCATGGAACATATATTTACAAACATTTTTTAAGATATCAGGGATCCAAAGTGCTTGTTGTTCAGTAAAGCTAGTTTTTTTCCCCAGCATTGCAGAATGTGTGTACTGGCACAAGAGTGAGAAAGAAAATATTAAGCAGAGTGAACGGTGTGCCTAGGTCTGGAAGACCACATGATTTCATAAACTAATCATTCTGTCAGCCCTGTTATTATATGGATGTTCATATTTTGATTTTATATTTCCTCTTCTTTATGTTCTATAATTTACTCCAAAAAAATTACTTTGACAAGGTCTTAACAAAATGGAACTAGCATTTGAAATTAACACATTTATATACTATTTCAGTAAGAACATGTTTTGCCATTATACTTTAAGAACGGTATACAAACTCTACCTTTTAGAGGAATGAGTTTGTGGCCCATATTTGCATATGTAAACTCAACTTACAAGCAACTGCTTGTAAGTGAGTATCTGTCTTGAACCTGTGTAACAGTATGTATCATTATGTATCATTACCATATATATTATTAACATATTATCTCACTCAATGGGGTAACACCATGATATGCCTAGGCAAAACTGCAGGCTGGATTCTTACGTCTGCCGATGTTCATTGCATGCAGTGGGAAGGAAGACACTGTGGAAAGGACGGTTGTAGCTCTGGGTCACTGGGCACACGGGCTAAAATACAAGGCTGAGGCTACAAAACCACCTATACCAGCTCTGTGCATTGCCACATCACATACTGCTTAAGTCTGCCTAGATCAGGAGTGGATACATGAACACACTTTTCTTAAATTAGCAAGCATATGTTGATATGGAGTTTTATTATAGCAGATTTACAGTGACTGTGGGAGGACAGCCAGTATTCAGTCCAGCATAAAGCTACATTGTAGCTCAACAATCATTTTTAGCAAACATTTCCACAGATTAAAGTGGCCCCATCACTTCCCATCACCCAGACACTGCTTCTCACTCCTACTCTGTTTTCTTCCTTGGGGCAACACCTTTTTTCAGACGCATAGTGCAGATAGAACCCAGTTTAAATTAACCTTTTATTTCCTTCTTTTGGCTCCACTACTTTTTCACCTAGATTCATTCCTAATGCTCTTTTTTGAAGAAGGAAAGGTGTAGAAGAGGGTGTGAGCAGCTGGGGCGTGCAGAGACACCTTTTCTCATGACCATTGAGCAACCCCATTTGAGCAGTGCAGACAGACAACTCACCTAACATGAAACCTGCTGGTATGGAGGTAAGCTACTGACAAGAGACAAACTGTGTTTGTTGGGAAAATCTGCATGGTAGAGAAATACTCTGCTAAGACATGGTGGCTTTCTTTCTCCCCTTGCCTCTGGAAGAGTGCAAATGGTAAGGAAATAAGATGATTTGATTCTGTGGTATTCAATTTGACAGGCATTTTTCATAATAATATCCATCACAGTCCACATTTCAGCTGCTAAGGTCTCTCTGAAAACAGTACTTAATGCCTAGATGAGTATTAGGGTCTGATATACATGTATTAGGCAGTCTGGAGCTAGAACATGAACAGGGAAGTCGAGGCAGGGCTAAAAATCCCAACACTCCCCAGAGATAATACCTTGTTAGGAGAAGTAAATCCTTTTTCACTCATTATGTGAGAATAATCTCCAACTCTAGTAGTTCCACAGATAACTTATAGACTGAGGCAGAGGAATCCTATCTTTCCCCTAAACACTTTGTAAATGTTCAGCTCAAAGTAATACTTCATTCCTAAGGTAGATGTAAAGGTTTTCATGCTACAGATATTCATTTTCACTTAAGCATCTCAAGACCCCTTTTTTCCCTCAAGTCCTTGCAAAGAAATGGTTTCCATAAGTAAGCTGATAAGGTGAAACTTTAATAACTTAAACAAGTCCAGAATAAAAGGGTTATTTAACAGCAGAAGTTGTTTATGAGGAATAAAAGATTTTAATCAAACTTGCTATCAACATTTTGAAAAGGAAAAAATGTTTTTCTGTTGTAGCCTGGTGAAATTCTTTGATGTATGAATGTAACCCTGAGAAACTGGCTATTAATCTTAACCAATTGCTGGACCTTAGACACAACAAAAACAGGAAAAGTTCAAGAGTCTCTGTTGACTTTCCGCTTGATTGTAACAAACTACTCACTTTCTGGATTTTCTTTTTTGATGTAGAATTTTATACAGCAAGGCCAGGCTTTGCTTTTTTTGATACATAAAATTCCCACCAACCTGTGCTCTCTTTTTTAGTTCAAACACAAAGGACTGCTGTTTGTATTTAAAGCACATATTGCCAACACTGTTTAATTCAAAGACACTGCTTCAGTGTACCTGAAAGGAAAACTTGGAACATCAGTGCACAGGTCAGAAGCAAATCTGGGTGGTAATTACAAGGAATTGTGAAATATCATGGCAATTAAATTGTGTCTACCAATCAGACAGAAAAGTACCACAAGTTCCTGTCACAAAGATTTTTGTTGTGCAGAAGTGTAAGCAGATGGGAGCACTTAGACAGCCTTTTGCATTCTTGCTTAGGAAAAGACAGCTGAATAAAATATTGCCCTGTACATCTAGAAATGCTAGTGGATACTCCACTAATGTCAGTAAGAATCCACTGCAAAACAGAAAGAAAGCAAGAGAGAGAAGGGCATTAGCACCAGTATACTGCAAACTGAGTCTGACTCACAACACTGTCTATAGCAGATGCACACTTCACACAATATTCATATACTTAGAGAAGTGTTCTTTTATGAGTGCTTTAATACTTTGGGATTACGTGTGTTGTTTTAGACCTGCATTAGTCACGCCCTGAGGAAATGTTAGCCTCCATGCCTGCGCATTTGCAGTGCGCTGCACTAACCTGACCCATAGAATTTACCACATTAAGAGCGGATTTAAGTCTTGATTATTTTCACCTGTATACTTTCAATTATCTTTTCACCTAAGAGGCCTGCCCTCTTACCATGATACAGTTCACAAAACCAGTGACCTCTGGCTGGCTTTTTGATTTAAGCAGAATGGGGAAGCAGAGGGTCTCTCATGCACTGGTAAGTGCCTAAAAATATTAAGGAAGACTCTGGTCAGTTCTTGTTCAGGTGAAAGAGCTGAGAAAAACTCTTCCTTTCCCATTTTTATTATGAGGACTGACACAACTGATTCCCATGCACTCCTACCCTGTCTCTTCAGGCCAGCCTGTTGCACATCCTGCTATTTTAGGAGTTCAGTAGTGATTCTATGCAGACTTGTGTACGGACAAGATTTAGGTGGTTCACCTGTTTTCTGTCTGGAAACATAGCCAGGGGAAAAAACATATGGGGAAAAGGAAGGAAAAGAAACAAACACCTGTTCTAAATTTTTGTTCTTAAACAAATCCATCCCCAAAGTTTCAAGAATTAGAAAGCTTCAGCTTGGAAGGGAAAGGAAAGCCAATCATGCCATCCCGCAGAGATCTCCAGGAACCCCTTTGCTGTAGCTGCATGGCAGGAGAAGCTCTCTTTCATTTCTGGAACTAACTCAATGCACCTGAAATCTGACAGGATCTGGATTCCCCCAGTCTTGTAACCTACCAAATGGTGATGCGTCTCTTTGTTCTTTTTTTCTATGGCAGAGAAGAAAAATGCGTGAGAGGACTGAGAGGACGTGGAGAAAGAAGAGGAAAGAAAGAGAAATAAAAGAAGAGTAAAAGAAGGGTTCAATAAAGTTAAAGTCTTCCTGCTTTCACTTCTTTACCTCCCATAATTCCTCACATTTCCCTATGATTTTTTTCCCTACACAATTTTTTTTTTCCAAACTCCCTTAAAATAGACTAACAAGATTAAATATATATATATATATATAGCCTTTCTGGCTGGTTCCAAACCATACCATTGCCTTAAAATACACTTCAGAAGGTCTCACATACCTTTGAAGATTCTCTAACATAAAATCTTCAGGTTCACTGTTCACTGCCTGCAACCTACCAGTGGTTTAGCAAAATCCAGTCAAAATTAAATCAAGTAGAAATGAAGAGGGAAGGAACTTTTGGCAGTAGAAAAGAAAGCAGAGTCAGTGGAGAAGGTAAAGATCAGCAGTCAAGGGAGAGGAGAGGGAAGGTAATATGAGGACATAGTAACAGACAGGATAACAGGTTGTGCTGTGGTAGGGCTGATAACGATGTAGTTAGTGGAAACTGAGAAAGGATATTTAACCATCAGCATAAATAAATAGATTCTGGAAGATAATCAGGAATGCAGTTGAAGTGGGAGGAGTAGGGGAGGATTCCAGAAGACCTCAGAGGTTTTGGAGAACATTTATTTGAACTGAAACTTCAGCTGATTTACATCCCAATGTAAATGAAAAATTTCAAATTATACCTCTTGTTTAATGTTGCAGAGTACAATGACAAATATTATTACACAAATTTCTTCAAATGACTGTCCCAAGATATCTTTAATGCATTTCGCAATATTAGATCATCTATATTAAGCAGCCACATCTCCAGCTCAGACCTGTAGCAAGATCTAGTGGTACTCCTTGGTTTGAGATCTATTGAACCTCTTAAATTAAGAGCCCATAAGGCAAACAAGTAATAAAAGAGCTTTTTATTCATCCTTTTTTTTTTTATTTTAACTGAAATAAAGTGTCAGCAGTTACTAACTGCAGTTAGCCAATCAATTTTATTTTCTTTTTAATCTCTGAAGAGGTGTCTTGGCTAGATGTGTAAGACAGGTTTAATTGAACATGATCAGAATCCTGCATTCTTTCTATGCCTCGACACTCCTTTCCCTTCTAATGATCTGCTTTTCTCTTCTCATAACTGTTCCCAGTTCCTCTTGATGTCATTACCACTGATGTTATTCTCTCTCTCAAGCAAACTTTTACTATTTCAGCTCTCCAGCTGTCCTTGCTATTGTTCTCCTCCCCCTTGTACTGCTGTCCTTCTGTATCTTGTGACCTTATTACTGTGCAACTCTTAACCTCTTCTCTTGTCAGCCATTTCCAGGAAGGACATGAAGGTACTGAGCTGGCCAGCAACTAGCTAAATGTCTTAACTCCCATTACTGACAGCTAGTGCCAGAATTATAGGATTTTAGTGGTAGGAGTGAGGGGCAAGCCAGTACTGTAAACAAAGGCTAATGATAAATGACAATGTGTTAGCTTGTAAAGATCTGGCCAGTGGTTTACTGCAGGGATTGCTACTACACTGAGTGTTACTTAAGGTTTTAAATTATGATCTGGAAGGCTGCGTACTTAATTCAACTAACAGATGTAGCATACAGGCAGTCTTAGAATTATTAGAACAGAAAGGGATCGAGGGATACCAAAATGTGATAGCACCAGTGCACTGACTGAGAATATGGAGAGAGACTGGAAACAGCAGGAAGGACAAATAGAGATGAAAAAATGGAAAAAAACAGATTTTCTCTGAAATGTCATCTTAGAGAATTTCCTACAAGCGATAAAAGGCAAACAAAGTGCCCAAATAAACTTCTCTGTTCTGTCCTTGCCATGGCCCATTCCTGGCTGCATGATTTTGAACAAGTCATTTCACTTCTATGGTTCAGAGTACCTTCAATATTGTTATAGTTCTGTTCCTGGGGCAGGAACCATATCACTGAATTCAATATATTCTGTGATGAGAGAGGAACAAAACAAGATCAACAAACTTAGGGTCTTTAGAAAGACTTTAGAAAGTTGCATACACTCCTCTACAGCAAGCTAAAATATCTGCTGCTTCTGCAGAAGATTTGACTGAATGTGAAAGTAAATAGATCATCTGGCCACACTTGCCATCAGCCTTGCAAAAGCAAATGAAAAGTTGCTTTGGTTCCTTTGGTATGCAAGGACTTGAGACGTGCAGATAGTCTCCAAAATCAGGGACTTTTTTTGAAAGTTTGGAGTGTATGGTCAATATTAGGTGCCATATACATACTTACAGTAAGTGATAAGTGAACAGACAGAACTTGTGGCAAATTATGTACCTATACTGTAACTCAAAGAGGATGCTGCAGTTTACAGTTGTAAACAAGCTACGCTGACAAGTAATAATGATGGACCGACATCAGCACAGAGTCCAGGTTGACATAAGGCCCCGGGAAAGTTTTGCAGTTGCTGCTTAAACCCATGCTTAGCTACCACACAACTCAGGTTTGTTCAGGTAGGTTTCTATTACTTGCAATCACACCTTTGAGTTCCCAGGCAGACACAGCAGTTTGGGTAAGTATTTATTAGAGAGAAGAAAAGTCTACAAAAGTTATAAAAGTTCCACAGTCTGGACAAATAACAGAAACTCAGTCTAGGGAAAACAGCATGTCTTCAGTGGAAACCTATGAGAACAGTAATTTCAGCAATTTTGTAGGTAATGAGGCTCTTTCTTCCTCCACTGTTGTCATGGTTGCATGCTTACACATTCATTAGTTTGTCCTTTGCTAAAAATCACTGGTAAAAGACAGAAAATATTCTCCATCTCCAGAGGGCCTTCTGTCTTCCTCAGACTCCCCTCCCTCTCCCACCAAAAAAAGACCTGGGCTAACCTTGTAATCACTGAAGTCTGACTGAAAAATAAAGAAAAAAAATTGTTTTCAGTAAGCATTTGTTTATTGTGAAATTATCCACTTTAATATTCTTGTGTTGCTCTATAAGAAGAGAATGATTTTCTTTCAGTAGTCGGTTCATTTAACTTAAGAAAAGTTAGAAATTCTTTTTGGTAATTATTGCTCAGGCATTCTGCCAAGCCAATCTGCAAAGGCAAAGGCACACATATCAGACAGCTGAGTATAGGGGCTACATGAAGATACACAATTTATTTTGCTTTTTTAAAATTTATTTATTTTTAATGGCTACCCTACCATATTATTCTCGGTTGTTTCAGAGTAACGAAAAGACTGCCCTCAGAAAGCAGTTCAGTACTTGTCAGCCCACCACAGCAGAGTATCTTTATAACATTCCCAAACAGGACATTGATAGTTACACAAAACCTAAAGTAAAAGGTCATATGGTCAGTGGTGTTCAAAGTACAGAGAGGAAGGCAAACCTTGAGTAACACATAGATGGAGGAGAAAGGCAGTTTTCACTGGGAAAAGCAGCTGCAAAATAGAGCAAAAAGGAGAGGGAAGGAAATGTAAAGGCTTTGAAGCTGAGCCACAACTCTACTAACACTCTGATTTATACACACGATCTTTTTCTTTCTTTACCACAATAAATCACTATTGCACAACAGATTCTGGTATCTAATGGCTGCACAGGAGGAATTCTCAATCCATTTTGTTTTTGTACTGGGTAAAGCACCCTTCCAACTCTTGCCTTCCAGCCTCCCAGGATTTTAAGTCTATATGCAAAGTTTGCAGGCAAAAAATTGGCCGTTTGGAAAGATCTCTACAAACTGGTCTCATTCCGAGTACGTCCTCTGGATTATGTTTTCATCTTTATTTGCTGAATAAGATACTTAACTAGTGTAAAATTGACATAATTTGATTGACTTTTCAAGTCTAGATTATTTTGTCATAATAGGAAATATGGTCCAGTATCTGTTTTGATGGTAGGAATCTGTGGGGAAAAAAAATCAGTCACTGTAATTTTACAAACCTGAAGCCTAACACAAGTGTTCCATATTTAGAGACGATGAGAATTGTCTGTGCTCACTGTCTTCACTGCAGATTTCTCCTCACTGCCAAAATTCAGGTAGTAAAAACAGAGTTAAATCAATAAATAAATAATCAGTCTTGTATATGTAAACTAAAAAAAATACTGTATTTCAAAGCTGAGACCTGAGGGTATACAGAAATATTAAAGGGTCTTACTATTATTCTCAAAGTATTTGATTTTGCTAAATCTTATATACCACCAGTTACAAGTATTCACTATCTACTATAG